>NC_056630.2:17020767-17393267 GCF_002870075.4 Lactuca sativa | reverse complement strand
ACAGGTTTCGCTGATGTGGAAGCACAAGTGGCACTAAATAGCAATTAATTAGCTTAGTCACCCGAGGTGGGTGATCCTCCAAAAACAAAAAAAGGGCGGCGACCCTTCTCTTTCTCGTCTCTCTTCCTTCCGGTCGAACAACAACAGCCAAACATCCTTTACCTGTTGTGTTTCTCCGATCTGTCTCTCTTTGCCTCCATCTTTGAGATATGTTGCCAGAAAAAGAAGAAAGAATCGACGAGGGGGCTACCAGAGCAGCTCCTAGCCGCCAACTACAGTCTCTACTTCCTTCTGCCTCCCCCTTCGACCTTGTTGTTTTTGCCATCATTCCTCCTTGCTACCAGTGATCTGTAGGAACACACAAAGGAGTAGCCGAAGATCGGGGTTCTCCCTCTTTTTCATGATGAATAAAAGTTGGAAAAATCTCGTTGTGGATATGTGGATGCCACCTGGGTATTTCATTTCAACAAAATAAAAGAAAGGGAAAATGACTGGATAGGGTAAGATACTTTTTGAAATGTACATATTTAGTCCTTTATTCTTTTTTTTTTTGTAAAATAAACCCTTCCACGTCAGCAAAACCTACAGAATCCGGTGAAAAAGACCTAATGTGTACATATTAATAAAGTATAAGAGTTTATTTTACAACAAAAAAAGAATAAAGACTAAATGTGTACATTTCAAAAAGTATCTTACCCTATCAAGTCATTATCCCTTAAAAAGAACATTCAACTTATTATCTTTTCATAAATTTATTTACCATCTTTTTTATAAATTATAACCAAATAAATTATTTGTATATTGCTATATAATATCAATTTAATATATAGCATTATATTATAATTAATAACTTTTTAAATATACCTAATCGTATTTTAAAAACTATAAAACAGATAAACAAATTTGAGTGATAAAAATGACATATGAAAGTTTGATACTATTTTGGTATGAATGAATTATATGAAAAATTAGGTTATATAGTTGTGTGAGTTGGAAACACCCTTATTATAAATAAATAAATGAATAATGCTAGGACATGCTCTTGGTATCGTCATACTGAATCGGTCTGGGTTATATAGTTTGTGCTAAATATCTGTAACGTCTTATTTTCACAACAATTTTTTTTTTTATTTTTATTAAGGTAAAACTCCATAAAATAAGAATTGTATTAAGAAATACATTTGATCTAGATAACATTTGCAAAATCAGAGTAATATTAAAACGCGAAATCTTCATTGCTATTGATGAATGTGTACAGTCACGCATTCGCATTCCCATGATAACTAATGATACATGTAACAATAAGCAACTAGGTAAACAGAAAGCTTAGTGAGTTTTCCCCAAATACCCTAAACAAAAAGCATACTAGCATGCATAACGGGCCCACAATCATCAGATTGGAATACCCTAACCCAATTAGTCATCGAACTGAAATGCCAACATGCAACGGGTCCAATCAGCCATCGGGTTGGAATACCCATGTAACACTTGAAATAGGTATGTTTCCTTTTAACCCTTCGTAAATTAAACAATTGCATGTTTGGTCCTTGAGGCTAGTACGCGGGGCGTACCATAGTGTACGCTTAGCGTACTAGCTGGTGATGGTCACATGCATTGCCTATGTACGCTGGGTGTACGTGGGGTTAAATTGGGCGTAATCTGACCAACTTGAAACCCTAAGTTTTAAGGTTTAACCCCTATATAAGCTCATTAAGTCCCATGATCTTGGCCTCTTACTAGCCTCCATATCTCCTAAACCCTAAATTTTGATCCTTAGCCATCATTTTGTGTCTTTGAGCTCTTGAGAAGAAAAGTTTACGTTTTATTACTCATTTTTTAAGAGATAGAAGAAGATTGAAGGTTCATTGTTTGGTTTGAAGCTTAGAGATCCATAATCATCATTCCTTTTTCAAGTTATTTGAGGTATAAAGATCTTATCTTGATAACTTCTTATATGGATCTTCTTTTGGACTTTTTTATGGCCATTTTTAGTCCCTTTTGGTTGGTTCTTGTGAGCTAGGGTTGTTTCAGAAGCCTAAATTTATAGATCTGGGCATTTTAGGGTCCTATTGTCCATAAAAATGCAAGATTGGAGGTGTTTACGGACTCATGAATGTGTTAATACCCCTTTGTTACATGCTAACTTTACATGATAAGTCACCTTAAAGAAGTCAGATCTAGAATATGAAGCAACGGTTGAACGGATTAAGTGCTTAATAGAGTTGTTAAGAAACCTAGGGAGTATGTTGGGCGTACCCAGCTAGTACATTGCACGTATTGGCCCCGAAGTGGGTACGCTAAGCGTAACAACTAAGTACGCCTCACGTACTTAGTAGATGGGCCAAATGGACTTAGCGTTCTCGGTTTGGGCCATGGAGGGAATTTCTTCAGTTGGGCCTTGTTGGACCATTAGACCTTTGTTTTGGGCCTTTGGCAAGTACCGTGGGGTTCCTTTGGTTGTGGGTAAATAATGGGCTTTGGGCCAAATTTGGAAAATTGGTCCATATTTGGGCCTTCGAGGATTATTTTGGAAATTGGACTTTTTGGACATTTGAACTAGGCTTTGGCCTTGGGCCAATTTAGGAATGAGAATAAGGTCTTCTACCTTATATTGGGCTCATTGTGTGATTCGGGATCCAATTATTAGTTGGATGTTATTTATGATTATAGCGCATGGATTATTTCAGCAGGCCAACAGCCAGAGATTTGTCTGTGAGATTTAGCAGTGTGAGGTGAGTTTCCTCACTGTGTTTAGTGAGCCGAAGGCACCAATGCCCGTCCATGGTTTTGCTATGTTAGGATGCTAGATGTGTGTGTGATTCTTGCATGTGTTATGTGCTTGTATGCTTACCAGGTGGGGCTCGATGTCGGGCAGAGCACATTATGTGTTTATTTATGTATGGTAAGTGGTAATTTGGGGAACTTACTAAGCTTTGTGCTTATGATTTTCAGTTTATGTTTTAGGTACTTCTAGTTCGAAAGGGAAGAGCCCATGATGATTGTAGAGCACACCACTCGATTCCGTATTTTGTGATTTACTCTGATGTTTGTTGACGTATTGATATAATTTGTTTACCTTGGTTTTATGACAATGATATGGTTTACTCTTTTATTAATCTAAAAGTTATATGTTCAATAGTTAAAACATAGATCCAAAGTAGGTTGCATGTGAACTTAGGAATTGTTTTCTAGTTTATTTGTTTTACCTAATACCCATCAGCGGTATCAGAGCCATTATTGTTTTAAATTGAATTTCTATAATAGTTGAATTGCAAATTAGGGTTTATAGCTATTAAACCCTAAAAGGTCAAAATTTCGATTTCTAGGGTTTTTGGTTCAAAGGGTTTTCGAAAAACCCTAGCCTCCGTGAACCCTAATCGAAATTAGGGTTAGGGTTTTGAAAAACCCTAGCCTCCTCCCTTGAATTTCGAAATATGCTTAGTATTTTTAGGGTTTCTTGTTTTGGATAATTGTTACTTGATTAGATTAATTGGATAATTATCCTTTACCCTAATTTTCGAAATTTAGAGGGATAAAGATTATGATTAAATTAATTGTTTAATTTGATTAGATAATCCTTACAATATTTAATAAATTAATTAAAAGTTAATTAATAGATAAATATTAAATCTAGTTATTTGGTTTATTTTAAATTTAAAATTAATGGCTTAATTTTCGAAATTTATATATAAGCCCTAAAGTTTTAAAAAATTTAAAACACACCTTATATATATATATATATATATATATATATATATATATATATATATATATATATTATAATTAAAAGTTAAATATTATATATGTATAAGACTATGATCAGTCAAATCTCTAGTATGCCTCATTCACGAAGCTAGTCTATAAGGGGGTATAAGGAAACTAACTATAAAATGGTAGTTGAATGGGTGTCCACTCTCACCCACCGCTTCCTTGATTAGTGGAGGGTCGTTAGCAGAACGGATTTGATAGGAAAACTACATCTCATTAAAAGTATAATGTTATTAAAGAAAGTACTAGAAGAATATTTTACAAAAATCCTAACTCTAGTTGCTTTAGGAAAAATGTGAAAAGTATGCTAATCCATGAAATTGCACATTATGCTTTATTGGTCGTTAGTGGAGCGTGTGTAGATAATCAGCACACTAATAGGCACTAATAAGGAGTAGTAATGGGTATCTTATAATTATCATTTTGATGGAGCGTGTGTGGTTTACCGGCACATCAATAGTTAATGATAAAGACAATAAGGTTACCAAGCACATTTGCATGGTTATTCACATCTAGTTTGTGATCCTCGGTATCCCAGTCACAAATAGTAGAGCATAATCCGAGATTAAAACATGCCATTAAATAGTTTTAATGTATCTCAAAAGAATTAGGAATTTCACTTCGTTTATTTTGTCTAGTGGTGGAATTGGTGAATCGTCATTCACCTACCTTTATGAGATTTGAAATTGGATCTCGACATCCCATTTCTAAGTTGTAAATCGTCATAGTTGGGTCCTAACCTTGATATGATATCTTTGGGTTATTATATTGAGGTGTCTTGAAATCTAACTAAAACCATCTTTCTTTTCAGATGTCTACTCCTGGAAACACTTCTTCTTCATCATCCTCCAGCCACAACTTCTCTTTACTCAACATTTGCTCCAATGTCATTATGGATGGCTCTAACTATAACGATTGGATGCGTAACATCAAGATGGGGCTTAGATTCGAGGACAAAGAGTATGTCCTTGAAAAGGAGCTCAAAGAACTTGATGAGTCCAAAACCACTCTCGAAGAGTATGCTGCCTACAAGAAGCACTATGATGATGCTACTAAAGTGGCATGCATCATGGTCGCAACCATGTCCCCAGAACTACAAAGGTACTATGAGGACTACTGGCCTTTTGAGATGAACAAGGACCTTATGGAAAAGTACCATAAGTGAGCTCGTCAAGAAAAGTTTGAAGTAGTCAAGTCACTCATGGCTTGCAAGATGAAAGATGGGGAGTCGGTTGTATCTCATGTGCAAAGAATGCAACGCTACATAGAGCGTTTGGTCAAGCTCGACATTCATTTTGATGAGGAATTGGCCATTGACATGGTCTTGAACTCGTTGCCAGATTGTTATGGTCAGTTTATCTTAACTTACCATTTGAACAACATTGAGCAGACACTGGCCTAATTGCACAACTTGTTGCAGACTGCTGAAGCAGGGATGAAGGGTAAAAGTATAGCCTCCACTCCTGCAAGTGCTCCTGTTCTAGCTATTGGACTGGGAAAAGGGAAAAAGAGGAAAGGTCCTCCTAAACAAAACTGGAAGGCAAAGGTCCAAGTCGGGTCATATAGCAGTGGCCCGAAAGCTAAGCCCAATGCTTCCATTCCCCATGTTTCTGATCCAAAGGAAGCTGTTTGCTTTTATTGCAATCAAAAGGGGCATTGGAAGAGAACCTGCCCACAATATCTGCAGGATATCAAAGATGGCAAAGTGAATCCATCTTCGGCAGGTATTTACACTATTTCTTCTAATAACTCATTATCTTCTCGTTCATGGGTCCTTGATACAGGATGTGGTTTTCACATCTGTTCTGATTTGCAGGGGCTAAGGGAAAGTGAGGAGATAGAGCGAGGAAGGATAAACTTGATCATGGGAAACAAGAAGTCTTCACCAGTGACCAAGATCGGAGTTTATCAACTTTTGCTCAATAATGATGTTAGACTAGATTTATTGAGTTGTTGTTATTCGTCTGAGATGGCGAGAAACATTATTTCATTTCGTGCATTGTTCAGACAAGGTTTTAAATATTCTTTTAATGATTTCAATGGTTCAATTTCGGTTTATAAGAATGGTGTTTTCGTTTTTGAAGCTTTACCTTGTGATGGTGTGTATGAAACAGTGACTTGTGTTGATAGCTTAGGAAATAGTGTGTTTAATATTGACTTGTCTAATAGTGTAGACAAGGCATGCTTGTGGCATTGTCTTCTTGGACACATTAACAAGAAACGCATAGTCCAACTCCAAAAGGATGGAGTCTTGGAATCATTTGACCTAAAATCAAATGATCTGTGTGAATCTTGTCTTTTGGGAAAGATTACAAAATCACCATTCACAAGGTCTTGTGAAAGAGGTGAAGGTCTGTTGGATCTCATACACACAGATGTGTGTGGGCCCTTCAGATCAACCACAAGAGATGCTAACCGATTTTATGTGACTTTCACTGATGATTATAGTAGATATGGTTATGTATACTTAATCAAACATAAGTCAGAAACCTTTGAAAAGTTCAAAGAGTTTAAACATGAGGTCGAAAATCAATTAGGCAGGAAAATAAAGGTACTTAGATCCGATAGAGGTGGAGAGTATCTTAGCATTGAGTTCAACGACTATCTAAAGGAATGTGAGATAGTCTCACAATTGACTCCTCCTAGGACACCACAGTTAAATGGTGTGGCCGAGAGGCATAATCGAACCTTGTTAGACATGGTTCGTTCCATGATGAGTCGTGCACTACTTCCAATTCATTTCTGGGGCTATGCCTTAGAAACAGCCGCGCACATCCTAAATCTTGTCCCAACAAAGAAGGTTGCCAAAACACCTCACGAAATGTGGACAAGAAAAGTTCCCTCGTTAGCACATATTAAAGGCTGGGGTTGTGAAGCTTTCGTAAGACGAGAGACTCACGACAAGCTAGCAGCAAGAAGTGAGAAATGTGTTTTCATTGGTTACCCAAAACAGTCTTTTGGATATTTGTTCTACAGACCTAGTGAGAACGTGGTGTTTGTAGCTCGAAGAGGAGTCTTTCTAGAAAGAGAGCTCATATTCAAAGAGGATAGTGGGAGTACCATTGACCTTGAATAGATTCAAGAGTCAACCAATGAAGGAACCTTAGATGGCACTAGCACTCAACCAGAGGAAACAGTTCCTGTTGAACCAGTTGATAAATCATTACCTCTTCGTAGATCCACTAGGGTGAGTGTGCCACCTGAGTTGTATGGTTTTCATATTACTTCAGACGGTGACACATTCATCAGTGATAGGACATTGGTGAATTTAGATGAATCAGTCTCTTATAAGGAAGCAATGGCAGGCCCAGAGGCTTCCAAGTGGAAAGATGTGACAACCCTATATTTTTCCAAAAGCAAATGTAACCCTCAAAAGACAAATACAATGGAAACTATTTGGAATCAACGAAATTAACCTCAAAAATAAAGTGTTCAAATATCTAAATTTGAATACATCAAATGTTAAATATCGTGCCAAGGTTTCCAAAAACATAAAGAACATTCGAAACCGGGTTATATTGAAGAAACTATAACCACTCAAATATTTACGACACACCCGGTAAAACACTATTTAACGTAAAAAGTGAAATAACAATAAAACACATTTTAGCCTTAAGTATCTAAACAAAAGTTGTAGAGTCCGTTAAACTGTAAAAGTACATAAAAAGATCGCCCAAATTGGACCTCGTATGAAGAAGTTACGAATTTTCTAAGTTTCGTAACAGTAGTAGAGGGCTAAAAACTCGAATCGAAGATCGAGCGATATTTAGCTAACGCAACCTAAACGAAAGTTGAAGGTATCCACAATAGGAGTAAAATGATAAAAAGACAAACGAAAACCGACGTCGGATAAAGAAACTATGAATTTTTAACGGACTTTAGCAGTCCCGGCCTATTAAAAACATAGCATTAAAAATAAATTCAAAACTAGCCGACGGAGTCTAAATGAAAGTTGTAGAGCATAATCTCACCTACGCGTGGATATAAAGAACGCGAAAAACGGAGCCCGTACGCGAAAGTTACGGAATTTAGAAGATGGAAGCCAGGATTATGCCCAACGTAATGTAGGAGTACGCCCAGCGTACTCAGGTGCAGGGTCGAGTCCCATCGGCTGCAGCTCTACGCCTAGCTAGACTCGAGTCGTAAGCCATGACGTAAAGTTACGCCCAGCGTAGTCCGGTGGTACGCCCAGCGTACTCGCCTTTCCAGCACTATAAATAGAAGGCATAAGCTCCAGATTTTTGGCTCACATTCTCAAACTTCCACTCACTCTCACACACTTGCAAGCACCAGAAGCCGTCCCGACACTCTTGATTTCCGCACCCGAGCCCCGACGAAGGTTCTACGCCACCGATATCCCCGAGAAGCTCGGAGACGCAGCTTTCCACGGTTGAAGTTTTGCTCGACTCTAAACCCTCTCTCTCTCTCTCTCTCTCTCTCTCTCTCCAAACCAAACAAGTGAGTTCATACCCCTACTTTTCAAGTCTTTTCATGTTTTAGGGGGGGGGGGGATACAAGTACAATACAAGTAAACGTATCGTTTTATAAACATAAATGCAACATCTATCTTATTATTTATCGATACCAACATCTTACTTTACGTATAAAGTTTAGTATATCATCAAGTTATTTTCACCAAATGGAACATACTTTCTGAAAAGCTATAATGGGTATAGTTAGCAAGTTATTCATACATGCTTACGTATACATCTTGAAAAACGAAATACTTTCAACAAAAATGAAATAAAGTCTTTCTTATCATAAATCTATTTATACTAAGTGATGTGAGATATTCAAACTTCAACGTACTCTTATGTATGCGTTTCAAGTCCTGTATTATGAACCATAATCTCTTGGAGGGAGAGTGTGATACTTGTGTATAGATCTATACGGGATTGACAACCCCGCACCTAAACTGTTAGCTACAGTTAGACCGGCAGGTCTGGGGTGACAAATGTCATAACACTACAACACCTGAAGAATGTTGTTATAGGCAGTTTGTGTCAATAGTATGGTTATAAGACTCACACAAAAGTATAAAAACAAGTTTGATTTACGAGATTTATACATGCATTCAGTATTTACATTATTTTGAATACGAAATTATCTTTATCATTCAATTACGAAAGATACTAACGCCCTCCAACTTTGGGAACTTTTCAAACGATATATGGAAAATATTGGATTTTCTGAAAACCACGTTCATTAATTTTCTACCAAAAAGGACATACTTTTCAATGCAAAACACTTATGAACTCACCAACTTTATTGTTGACACTTTTTCGAAACCACTTGTATTTCTCAGGGAATCAATAATACAGGTAACTACCAGCTTTTGAAGAAGGAACGATAAGGACGTTTATTATTAAATATTTTACATCATCATATTGTAATATTCTTTTGGAAACATGTATAACGCAACAATGTACGTTTTTATTATATATATTATGGTTGTGTTACTTTCTTTACAATATTCAATTGTTATGGTACTACGTGAAGTCATCCACCCCCGAATGTTTCCGCCATTCTGGTTTGGGGGTGTGACAGATTGGTATCAGAGCTAGCATTGTTTATAGTGAACTAAGTATATCGAACCACGTAAGATATACAAACTATAAATACAAAAGTGGACCAAAAACCATCTGACAAAACGTTTTCATAAACAATATATTTTCTTTTAAAAATATACATTTTTACTCGCATGTATCAGTCTCGTATTATGACAAAGTTTTCTAAAAAGTATTAAGGCAAGTTGCGACACTACGAGTGGGCCTCGAGGTATGTAATCAAATCGAGAATAAATATAGCCTGATCAACTATATTTATCCTGGATTTGATCAACGTACGTCGAAGAATGGTCGTAGGGGACAACAAGTCAAAAACTTACCAAATAAAATTCTTTTTTTTAGACTCGCAAATTTGAAATACTTTAGGAGAATTGTAATAAAATAATAGGACAATGAAAAACCTGCACACCATAAGATGTAGTTAAGCTTAGGATGCCGTTAAATAGAAAATTTCTTTTCTAATGAAAATCTCATACCTCTATCCTAGTACAGACAAATGGCCGGATTCCATTTACCGGGAGATCCCTACAACCCAAACCAAGGCAACGGCGGATGGATAGAAGAAGACCCGGAGGAAATCGAAGAGGAAGTCGAAAAAGAATTCAAATTCGAAGTCGGAGAGGAATTTGAAGTCGACGAGGAGGCCGAGGAGGAAGAAGAAGCTACTGATGGGACAGACTCCAAGCTGGAAGTAATCGAACCTCCCGCTCCTCATCCTCCCGAAGTTCGAAGGGCTTGCCAAAATCCCATTCCCATCTTGGGAAGCCATCTCTACTACTGGAGCCGCTAACTAGGTGTACGCCCTCCTTTCGGCACGTGCCAAGAGTTCGTGAGATCAATGCTGCTACACAGGGTAACGCCGCAGACATTCGTCGTCTGGAAGGACAACACGAAAGTACCCAACTCCACACAGGGACGCTTCAGAACCAAATGGTGACAGCACTGGCAGAAATAAGAGAGATGAAGGAACAACAAGCAGGTCTTGAAAGGCGCCTAATGGGATTCAAGCAGTCGGATGTCGAGTCTAGCTCCAAACGCACAACACGCCGCAAGTAGAACTTGCTTAACTCCAACAATTTTGATATAGAATAGGACCTCGAATAAAGTTTTTCTTATTTCCTTTGTACTTGTAATCGGAGACCTCTAGATAGGTCAAATTTTCCTAAACACGAGGCATAATGTAACGCACCATATGTGTGACATATATATAAATATGAAGTACTTCTTTACATACTTATGGGATTATCTAAATTGTTATATCTACTTCGAAACCATAAACTAAAGACAAAACAAATTACAAGATACAACTAACCCTCTAGTCCATTATTGTCAAATCATTAGAAACTTATAGTGTTCATTATTATTTCTCTACCAGAACATGCCTCCTCGTAGATCAGCACGCAGAAACTCAGCTCCAACACCACCTCCACTGCCCCCTCCAACTATGGATGCAACTATGTTCCAAACTGCTATAACAGCCGTTGTAACCGCAACGATGGATCAAATGAGCAACAACGGGTCAGGAGGAGGAATAAACAGCTTTACAAATGTGTTGGATTAATGTCTAAGTCCATAACTATATTTGGTATGTACTTGACCCGACCCGTCATGGTCCATTTGGGTTGCACTTCACCGACACAATTTATATGGATAATCTTTTGAGAATAGTATGTTTATGATTAATATTAATATATTATAAGTTCTAATATATTAATATGGAATCATATTATTTAATTAGTATTGATCAAGAATTAATTTATAATTAATTAAGTGATCAAAAGGAACTAATTAAATATGGACTCTTATATATATGGAATGGGCCAAGTTCATTTAGGTTGGGCTAAGCTTTCATGGATAGTCCATGGAGTGTTTAACCAATGGATCCTAGGAAATGAAAGGTCATGGGTATTAGGGTTTAACCCTAATCCTCCACACTATATAAAGATGTCCTTGGTTGGTGAAATTGGCAGTAGTGTGGTACACTAAGAAGGGCTAGCCAATTTCACTAGAGAGAACCAAGTACCCATATTCTCTAAAGTCTTCCAAGGTGTTTTGGTGATTTGTGATTCCATTTGAGGCTTCCACACTATTGGGGCTAAGCTCTTAAAGCTTGAAGACATCAAGCTACATAAAAAGGTATGTCATCTAACTAGTACTTTGTAGTATAAGAACTTCATAATATGCTAGTTAGGATTAAAGCCTTGGAAAGTTCTTATTTGCATGTATTATAGAGAAAACATAGATCCAAGGTTTATAGGGTTGCATGTACACCATAGGAGTGTTAGAATGCTCAAAACCCAACAGTGGTATCAGAGCCAATGCTTGTTTTCTTGTTATACTTGCAAAAGTAGCTGAAAAATCGAGTTTTGATGTTGTCTGCCCAGCAGACTCGCCGAGTCCATGAATGGACTTGCCGAGTCCAAGGAAAAATGCATCCAACTCGCCTAGTTGGTTCGTGCACTCGACGAGTTGGACCCCTAGACAGCATAAATTCGACTTTTTTGGCTGGAATTAGACTAGGAACATTACCCTAAGATGTTTTTGGACTTATAAACTTGTTTTTGATGTGGTAATGTTCATGCTAATCCAATTTCAAAGATAATTGTCAATAGATTCATATTTTGTATTAGTTTAAGGTTTAGACTAATTACATGAAAAAGTTTGATTTGAATTATCTTGTTCTTATGAGTTGCTTAGATTAATAGAAAAGTTGAGTGAAATAGTTGTTTTCAATCCAAATTAATCTAAGAGTTGATTCTAAAATGTGTTTTTGTAACTTGTCCTCAAGTTATATGAAAAGTCACATTTAAGTTTAATAAAACTCATAAAAGTTGGCAAAGGTTACAAAAATGAAGAGTCTAGTTCTAATTAAATGGTTTTATGACTCCATAACTTGTCCTCAAGTTATGGAGGACCAAGAGTCTCTTCATTAAATAATAAATAAATAAATAAATTGTAACCTTAATTAATTCCATAAGTTATAAAATAAAGAAAAGTTAATTCTTTTATTAGTTTAAAGTCTTCCATAACTTGTCCTCAAGTTATGGAACTTGAAGAGTTTTTGGATTAAAACTACTTTAAACACATAAGTTATGGAATTAATTAGTTTTGAATAGTTTCAAAACTTGCCCTCAAGTTTTGGAATTTGAAAAGTTTTCACTTATGAATACTTTAATTCGAAGTTAGCCCTTAGAATTTTAAAGAGTTAAAATTCAACCCTTATACTTTATAATATTATAAGATATATATATATATATATATATATATATATATATATATATATATATATATATATATATATATATATATATATGTATGTATGTATAAGAGTAAAGTCAGTCTTACCGCTAGTACGCCTCATTCACGAAGTCGGTCTATAAGGTGGGTATAAGGTTGTTGCCTATAAAATGGCAACTTAATGGGTGTCCACTCTCACCCACCGCTTGCTTGACTGGTGGATGGTCGTTAGCCGAACGGGTTTGACAAAACTATAATTCTCCCTTCATTAAAAGTATTAATGATAAATACTAAGTAACTAAACTCTTAATAATACCCAATCTTAGTTACTTAGGAAAATGTGAATAAGGTGCTAATCCATGAAATTACACTTTGCACTTTGTTTAAGTCAGTTAGTGGAGCGTGTGTGGTTAACCGGCACACTAACTCGTATTTAACAAGGTAGGCAAAGGGTAACTTAATGTTTATCATAGTATCGATGGAGCGTGTGTGGTTAACCGGCACATCGATTGAGGGGTAAACACTTAAGGGTACCAAGTAATTTGCATGGTTACTTCACACCTTGTTTTGTGATCCTCGGCATCCCAGTCACAAAACCTGAAGGGCACACTCGAGATTGAAACATGCCATTGAACAGTTCAATGAATCTCAAAGATCTAGGAGTTTCAAAACCAATTAAAAAACCTAATTATTATTTCGTTTTTCATGGTGGAAATTGGTGAATCGTCATTCACCTACCTTCAAATATTTTATAGCTTGGATTACGGCATCCCTCTTCTAAGTTATAAAATAGTTTGTTGGGTCCTAGCCTTAATATTTCATATTGGGTGTCATATTAAGGACTTTAAATCAACTATCTTGAATATCTCCCAAAAACATGTCTGGTTTAGACATTTATGATCTTCCCAAATCTCTTGAAACAAGCTTCCCTAAATGAAGATGATGTCTCTTGGAAATCATACTTCTTTCACCTCCTCCAATTATTCTCCCTAACCCACAAGTTCTTGAAAAGTTTAAGGTCACTCAAGCCCTATTGGCAAGGCAAGGTCTAGGTGTGGTCACATCTTGGAGGTGTAGTCACATATTGACAAGCCGGGAGAGTTGGGTGTCAAAGTCTTGAGAAAGTTGGTGGTTCAATCACTTTCTAAGTCACATAGTGAGTTCCTTTGGGAAACCTATGAAAAAGACTATGACAAGACCCTTTATGATCTTATCTATTTGTTAAGATCAACTTCCTTAAAACTTGATGGACATTGACAATAGTGACACAGGAAATCCAGAAAAGCATTCTCTTCCCAATGGAAAGGGATCGGCCATAGTCAACTCGGTTGACTAAATGGTAAAGAGAAAAGCTAAGTCTGTGATAGTCCATTGTACCATTATCAAAGGGTCCATATGTTTATATTGCCAAAGAAAGGGGCATTGATTGCGAAGCTGCCAAATTTACCTAAGGATGTTAAAGTCAATAAGTTTGACTCTACTTCAGGTAAAGTCCACTATCTAACTCTGCTAAGTTTCTATTATGAGATTCTTGATACATGATGTGACTGGGTCACATGGTGATGTTTTAAGAATCAAAGAAAAGTGAAGAAACTTAAAGAAAGAATATGCTGAATCTGATGGCGTAGATGGATTTCTATCGCATAGTTTGAAGATCGGATTCTTGAGCTACTTCTTAGGAGTTATGAGATATTGTTTAGGAATAAATAACAAGCTTTCATATGGATTGTAAGGATAAGTTTTTCCGCATAGTTTTAAAATAAAAGAAAACTTTTGATTTTATTTATTTTAAAATATCCTTACAATGACATCTGAGGAAAAAAATTGTTGCTTATATGATTCCATTAATAGCAAGAGTGGAAATTTGAAATTGATTCTTTCATTTTTGGTAATGTCTAAATTTACCAAATAAGGAAAGATTCTCATCACCCAAGTTTCAATTGGACCGGAACTTGGAATCATGCAAGTTGTATAGCATGATGAATGAGAACTTTCAAGTATTGGAAAATTAAGACTAATTACTTGTTCACATGGATGTGTGAGTCAAGTGAAGGACTAAGGGACCGAGTACACAGTCTTGTGCACTGATTAATGTTGGATTAGTGTCTAAGTCCATAACTATTTTGGTATGTACTTGACCCGATGGTGCATGGTCATTTTGGGTTGCCTTCACCAAAGCAACTTGATAGGATGAATTATGGAGAGAAAGGATTAAATATGATTTATTAATATATTATGAGAATAATATATTAAAGGAGAAATCATATTGTTTAATTAATATTAGTCAATAATTAATTGGTAATTAGTTTTGTGACTAAAATAGATTAATTAAACTTAAGGGACTGGAATTGTAATTATAAGATATTTGCAATTTGGGCCATGGATTGCCTTTTATTATAAGGTGGACGAATTCTATGGGGGAAACCCATATGAAATCGTCCAAGGCCTTATGGAAAAGGGCTCCATGGGTTGCTTAGGGCTTAAGCATCCAAATTAGGGTTTCCATGTTAGATAACCATAATTGCCTCACTATATATAGATCCCTTAAGGACCAAAAACATGGCTAAGCTTCTTGCTAGGGTTTCACACGTTTTTTGGGCGGCCTCTAACCTCTCTCCTCTTCATCCTCTTGCTTATGGTGTTTGTGAACCATCAGAGGAGTGACAATTGTGACTCTAAGCTTTCTAAAGTCAATACAAGGAGATTTGGGATTGTTGTTGCTACATAACAATCAAGGTAATATCTTAAACCTATTCTTATGTTAATATGATTACTTGAATGCTAGAATTAGGGTTTATAGCCTTGGATAACTTGCATGTACAATAGAGAAACCTAGATCTAAGCATTAGGGTTTGTATGAGCACATAGGATGTCTTATGACCAAAACCCATCAGTGGTATCAGAGCCTAGACTGGTTTCAATTGTATTGATGCATTACATGTTCAAAAAATTCGATTTTTGATGTTCTGGAGGCTGGACTCGCCGAGTCCATAGCTGAACTCGCCGAGTCCATGCAGACTCGACGAGTCCAAGCCTGACTCGACGAGTCAACTCGTCAGATGGAGGTTATCTCGGGATTTCTTGCTGTTTTTGCATTAGGATAGTTACCTTATCATGTTAGATCAATATTAATCCGATTATATGATATATTTGACTATAATTTTGATCTAATTGAAGATATTTATCAATTAATAAGATAATTGTTTCCTTATAAGATAATTGATTAATTATTTTGACTAAATTGATAAATTGTTTTGCAAGAAATCATTAAACAAATCAAATATGGATAATTATGTGATTAAATGTTAATTTAAATTATTTGTTATTTGATCCTTGTTGTTATGAAAAGTTTCATATTTTGCCCTTTAGGTTTTATAGTTTAAATTTGAACCCAAAAAGTTTTGAAATTTAAATAGTTGAAACCCTTATGTTTTGAAAAAGGTTTCAAAACTTGCCCTCAAGTTTTGGAATTTAAATTTTGATTAAATGGTTTAATTTTGATGTATATTTAAATTCTAAACCCTAATGTGTTGAAATGTTTCAAAACTTGCCCTCAAGTTTTGGAATTTAAAAGTTGATTAAAAGTTTAATTAGGAATGTTAAATTCTAAAACTCTAGTATAGTTTTGAAAAAGTTCAAATCACACCCTTATGGTTTTATTAATTAATTAAGGTGTATAATTAAAAGAGGTTTAATAAATCCATAAAAGTTTAGGTTTACAATTTAATTGAATTAAAGGTATAATTGTTAAATTTGACCACCTAATATTTTAAAAGTGTAAAATACACCCTATACTATATATATATATATATATATAACATTAAAAGTCTAACATTATATATGTATGAGTAAAAGTCAGTCTTACCGTTAGTAGGCTTCATTCACGAAGCTGGTCTATAAGGGGTGTTTAAGGAAATTGCCTATAAAATGGCGATTGAATGGGTATCCACTCTTACCCACCGCACTCTTGACTAGTGGAGGGTCGTTAGCCGAACGGGTAGGATAGGAAGAAACCTTCTATTATAAGTATAATGAATTATTAAAGTAACTAAATGTTTTCATAAAATTCCCAATCTTAGTTACTTAGGCAAAAGTGAATTAACGCAATTCCATGAAATTACACTTTGTGCCCTTGCAAAGACGTTAGTGGAGCGTGTGTGGTTTACCGGCACACTAAATGGTTCTAAGCAAAGGTAGCAAAGGGTGACTCAATGTTTTTCATAGTTCGGTGGAGCGTGTGTGGTTTACCGGCACATTGAATAGGTGACTGTAACATGTGAGGGCACCATGTAAGTTTGCATGGTTATTCACACCCGCTTTGTGATCCTCGGCATCCCAATCACAAACTAGAGGGGCATATCGAGATTTAAACATGCCATTGAAATGTTCAATGAATCTCAAAGGATCTAGGAGTTTTCATAGATTTAAAACTTGAATTTCTTTTCGTTATTCGTGGTGGAAATTAGTGAATCGTCATTCACTTACCTTCAAATATTCTTCAATTAGGGTTACGGCATCCCTCTCCTGAGTTGTAGAATATTGTGTTGGGTCCTAGCCTTAGTATCTCATTTGGGTGATTTACTAAGGACTCAATCAATCAAATAACTTGAATTCGTTTTCTCCCGTATTGTAGATGTCAAAGTTCGACAACTATGGTTTTCCCAAATCCTGTGGAACAAGCATTCCACATGAAGATGATATTCCACGATTCGATCGAGGAACAAGAGATCATACTTCACTTCCTCCTCCTCCTCAAATTATTCTCCCTAACCCACAAGTTCAAAGGCTTGAAAAGTTCAAGATCACTCAAGCCCTTTTGGCAAGTAAACATACAGAAGGAAAGCCGGTGTGCGCACACATCCTAGGGATGAAGTCACACATTGATAGGTTAAGAATGTTGGGATTCGTTGTCTGTGAGGAAATGGCTGTTGATTGGGTTCTTCAGTCACTTCCTAACTCATATAGTGAGTTCGTAAGAGAGTACTATACGATGAACTGCGACGTGACCCTTAGAGATCTCTCCTATATGCTTATTGCTGCTGAATCAACAATGGTTTGGCGCAATAGAAAAACAATGTTGATTGGTGAATCTGCCTTCGAGAGCTCTATGGATGTAGACAATGGCGACGAAAGACATGCAATGATCGAAAAGGTTGATCATAAGAGAAAGGCGATGTCTGAAGTAGTTCCATGTGCTGTTCCAAAAGAGTCAATTTGCTTTTATTGCCAAGAGAGGGGGCATTGGAGACGAAACTGCCCTGTTTACCTAAGAGATCTAAGAGATGGGAGAGTCAAAACGTATGGCTCTGCTTTAGGTAATATCCATTGACTAACTCTTTTAAGTTTCTATTCTAGATTCTTAAAACTTAATGTGATAAGATTACAATTGATGTTTTGTAGGATCGAAGAAAAGAAAAGGACGCTTAAGGGAAGAAGTGAGCAGACTCTAACCGAGAAGGAATGGATTTCGATCGCATTACTTGAAGATTAGATTCTTGAGCTACTACTTAGAGTTAGAATTAGATTGCTAAGAAATATGTACTAGCATAGTTTTTCAATGAGATGCATTGTAAGGACAATTTTTTCCGCAATAAAATAAAATTTTGATTTTTATACTATTTATTTATCCTTGCAATAGCGTATGTGAAGAATTGATGTTTGAATGTTTCTATTAGCAATAATGGAGTTGATTCTTAATTATGTTGTTTATGGAAATGTCGAGAATTTACCAAATAGGGAGAGTTTGTCATCGCCCAAGTTTCAATTGGACAGAAACTTGGAATCATGCAACTTGGTTGCACGATGAATGAGAAATTTCATATTTGGAAATTAGACTAATTCATTGACAAAGCGTCAAGTGAAGGACTAGGAGATTGAATACACAAAGTTGTGTGTTGATCAAGTTCACCATAAGAGTAACAAAGATATTCGTCATGTTTTACTAAAAGTTTAGTAAATATGATTATACTTACAAGATTAAGTGTAATTCTGAATTGATTAAAGGGTTTAGATCAATAGCAGAACGAATAAGAATAATCAAGTAGGCAGAAAGATAAAAGTTTCACCATTCTAAGAAGAAGGGAGAGTACCTTTTATGCTTTATGATAGGTCTTAATGATTAAGAACCATATCTCAATTGATCCTCTAAATGAGTCTTAGTACAATTGTATGTCTAAGAAGAGGAATCAAGAATTGAAGAAATGGTTAAATCAAGAAGTCAATCATACTTCGTTCCAAAACAAGTCTTAGAGTTAAGATTGTGACAATGAGTGACAAGTATTAAAAGGTTTATAACATTCATCAAATGTGGAAAGTTGTGATGTCTTGGATAAGACAAAGACCAACTAGAACCAATTTATGAAGAGTCTTGATAAAAGCTACACTAACTCTTGAATATTTGTTTGTCAAGAAATGTTTATTGACAAAAGGATCTTATATGTCAAGGAGTCAGTGGGAGTCTTATTGGTCTTGAAAGGTTTCTAGAACAAATCAAATAAACCTTATCGATCATCACTAGCACTCAAGTTAAGGTTTACAATCTATCGTGTTGACATTATTTTGTTTCTGTGCCAATCCAATCGAGTTAATTATGCATGTGAGTCCTATGAGTTCTCATTTGAACGCATAAAAAAAAGGCAAAGCACCTTAATCAATGAAAGGTACATTGATAAGAAAAGGTGAGCTGCTTAACTACTTGGAAGACATGATGGGCAGCTGTGCTACCATAAAGGCAAGAAATCGAGATCAAGAAAGTTCGTTCCATATGAGTTTGAATTTGTCGTAAACTTTGGTTTTAACAAATTCACATGGATAGGAACACATACACCATTTAAATCTAAGTGTCACAAGATTTCCTCCTTCATGAAAATGATTGTGAGGAAATGCTTTCACTAAGAAAGATTTTAGGAAGATAGTGATTGTAAAATTGCATTCTCGAATTTGATTATGGTTACAGTATCCCTTTCCATAATTTGAATTGTGAGGTTTGGCAATTAGTCTTAATTGTTTAGACACACATATGAACTATCTAAGGCAAAGGTGTATAAGTTCAAGAAGCCTTGATAAAAGATTATCAAAGCACTAAGTATTAGAAACATGAACTTAAGAAATTCAATAAGTATTGTTTTTCTAAAAGTTAAGATGTTTATGAATACATGTCGAAGCTAGTGGGAGAATAAGTGTTATGTTTTATAATAATCATCATGGTAGTGGGAGCATAAAAGTTATGATTGTATGATTATTAAGGAAAGTATTGCAAGTTGGCAATATTAATTATAGAAAACAAGAGTCATTCTTTGCAAAGTTGTAAGGATGGAATAGTTGTTTTGCTATAATTAAGGGAGAGAATATTATGCTTCATTTCAAATCTAAAGGCTTAGGTTGAGAAATGTTAATAAATTTAGTCAAAGTTACATAGTGTGTTCTTAAAATTTCGATTATGATTACGACATTCCTCTTCACAATTCGAATTTTGAGAACATAGCAAATAAAACATTATGCGTCGTGTCCCATACGCTTCGGGTATAGGATCGATTGCAAATGTTTTAATGTTTGACCATTCTAAAATTTTCCAAATGTCTAGCGCATTTAGATGGAAAAAGGACTAAAATCGGTTTTGACTAAAATAATTAAACAACTATCAAAGGACAATCCAAAGTTCGAGGAGGATTGGTCGCTTGTGAGTAGTTGGAAGTATAGTATTGGAAAATATGGAAATGTTTCCATATTGGATGGACCATATCGACATCATACGAATAGATAAGATTCTATTAAGAATGAGTTGTCATATGGAAAATATGGAAGCGTGTCCATATTGGGAATTGAATATTGAAAATCTATGACTAGATTAGAAACTTTTATGCAAAATGATGTTCAAAGAATGTACTTTGAGTGAGAGACATCACGTCTATGGAATTGTCTTGTAACAATATCCGATAGAGGACTTTGTAATATCATTGGCAATAGTCTTTGTGAATTTCGTGCAGTGACATTACGAAAGGATCGTTGCATAGAATGTTAGAATCTAGCATATTCTATAAGTAGCAAGGATTTGATATTCTTTCACTTATGAAAAAGGATTTGGAGTTGTGAAATGAGAATGATTGGAAATGTGCTCAATTTGGTTTATTTCACAAATTAAGAACCATAGGTTAACATTGTGTGCATGCTAAGAGCATGTGACAAGTGTAATAATTCAAGTAAGAAGTTGATTACCCGAAACGACAAATAATGAGTAATCAATATGGTGATAAATAAAAGGTGTTTTATTTATGCTCAAAGTGTTGAGGCCATATGGGATTAGTATTATTCTTGTGTTTCACATTTGCATGTTTTGACTTCCAGAATAATTGAATTTATTAAGAATAATCAAATTATTCGAATGGGCCACAGTCGTTCATATGTTGGAAGTAAGTATGAATGAAGACTGTCATGTATTGGTTTGTAGATTGTCTAGAACATATTAGACATAGCAAAGGTTTGCTGCAACGTTCATGAGTGCTTATGAATGTGATTTGAGCATTGGATTAGACCCATGCTCACTTGGATCACTCCATGGATTGTATCACGAGTGATTGGTGAGACGATAACATCTTATATTCTTGAAACCGAGATGTGTGAGTTGTATCTTGCGAATCGGTTGCACATTGATAATATGTAAACGCACTAGTAACTTGGTGTTATAAAACATATTATTGTGTGTGATTCGGTTAGTAAGTGCAAGCAAGCATTGTATCAAAGTTTATCCGTTCCTTTTATCCAAAGTAGGATAAAAGCGATATCTTTGGGCCCCTCGATGATTTAGTGATGACAAACGTAAATGCTCGGCCGGGCTAGGGCTAATTTGATTTGTTCAATTAGTCAGTCGTCATAAATCGGGAATCGAGATATAGTACAAAGAGAATGATTTGAAATCATATCTCATATGATATCTAGAATGGATGAATATATGATCCCTTATCTAAGGACACGCGTATCTGATAAGATCAGAGTTGACAGCGGCTTTGGAAAGCTACGATTGCAGATCAGGATCTGAAGTCATACGCAGAATAGTTATTAGACTTATCCAAGTGGGAGACTGTTGGATTAGTGTCTAAGTCCATAACTATTTTGGTATGTACTTGACTCGATGGTGCATGGTCCTTTTGGGTTGCCTTCACCAAAGCAACTTGATAGGATGAATTATGGAGATAAATGATTAAATATGATTTATTAATATATTATGAGAATAATATATTAAAGGAGAAATCATATTGTTTAATTAATATTAGTCAATAATTAATTGGTAATTAGTTTTGTGACTAAAAGAGATTAATTAAACTTAAGGGACTGGAATTGTAATTATAAGATAATTGCAATTTGGGCCATGGGTTGCCTTTTATTATAAGGTGGACAAATTCTATGGGGGAAGCCTATATGAAATCGTCCAAGGCCTTATGGAAAAAGGCTCCATGGGTTGCTTAGGGCTTAAGCATCCAAATTAGGGTTTCCATGTTAGATAACCCTCATTGCCTCACTATATATAGATCCCTTAAGGACCAAAAACGTGGCTAAGCTTCTTGCTAGGGTTTCACACGTTTTTTGGGCAGCCTCTAACCTCTCTCCTCTTCATCCTCTTGCTTATTGTGTTTGTGAACCATTAGAGGAGTGACAATTGTGACTCTAAGCGTTCTAAAGTCAATACAAGGAGATTTGGGATTGTTATTGCTACATAACAATCAAGGTAATATCTTAAACCTATTCTTATGTTAATATGATTACTTGAATGCTAGAATTAGGGTTTATAGCCTTGGATAACTTGCATGTAAAATAGAGAAACCTAGATCCAAGCATTAGGGTTTGTATGAGCACATAGGATGTCTTATGACCAAAACCCATCAATTAAGTCCACCACAAAAGATCGATAAGATTATTCGTCATAATTTACTATAGCTCAGTAAATATGGTTATACTTACAAGCTTAAGTGTAATTCTGAGACATTGGAAAAGGTTCCAATGTATGGCAGAGCGAATAAGAAGAATCAAATTAGGCAGAAGGATAAAAGTTTCTCAAATCTGAAAACATGGGAGAGAGTACTTTCGTATCATTTTGTGATCATCTTAACGATTTAGAGACCTTATCACAATTCATCCTCTGAGAGCCTTCTTATAGCTAAGAAGAGGAACTTGAATTTTTGAAGTGGTTAAATCAAGAAGATGATTCATACTTCGTTCCAAAAACAATTCTTAGAGTTATACTCTAAGATTGTAACTTGAGTGACATGTCTTAAAGAAGGTTTAAAACACTTGTCAAATGTAAGAGTAAAAGTTTTCTACTCTTGTACATTTGAAATTGGTAAGTTGTGATGTTTTGGATAAAACAAAGACCAACTTAGGCCAATTGTGTGAAGTGTTTGACTTGATTAGAATCCACACTATCTCTTGAATATCTGAGAAGAAAGTCGTATATGTCAAGAGGACAGTGGGAGTCTTAAAGGTCTTGAAAGTCTCAAGAATTAATCAACAATAAAACCTGAAGTTCTTCACTAGCACGCAACTTGAGGTTTATAACCTATCGTGTTGACATATTTTTTGCCCATTCCAGTTAAAGTTGGCTTTGCATATGAGTTCTTAGAGTTCTCAATTTGTTGCACAACAACTTGGAAGCAATGGCAGGCCCTTGAGCTGCCAGGTGGCAAGAAATTAAGATTGAGTTCAGTCCATATGAGTTTGGATTTGTCATTATCCTTGTCTTGCGACTATGGTTTTGATAATTCACATGGATAAGAACACATACACCATTAAATCTAAGTGTCATAAGGTTTCTCTCCGATTCATGAAAATGATGGTGAGGAAACACTTTCACTAAGTAGATTTCAGCTTAGATAGCAATTGTGATATTTGCATTCTCAAAATCGTTAGTGGAGCGTGTGTGGTTTACCGGCACACTAACTTGGACTTATGAGAAGTGGCAAAAAGGTCTAACCATTATGATTACGGCATCCCTCTTCATAATTGTTTAGACACACAAGTGTGCTATCTAAGCGAAGGTGTATGATTTTGATAAAGTTTTATCAAAACAATCTAGTATCAGAAATCTAAACTTTGGTAAGAAAGTCAGTCGATTTATGAGTACATGTCAAAGCTAGTGGGAGCATAAGTGTTATGCAAATAATCATCATGTTAGTGGGAGCATGATAATTATGATAAAGGTTGCAAGTTAGCAATGTTAATTATAGAAAACAAAAGGTTTCAATTGGGAAAAAGGTTGTTTTGCTATAATTAAGGGAGAGGAAATTATACTTCATCTCAAATCTATAAGCTTAGATCGTGAGGTTTTAATCATTTAGTCAAGGATATATATATATATATATATATATATATATATGAATTTCATGTTGGAATGGCTCAACATATGAAAATTCTGTATATGGGTCTATTATTTGCGTTCTAAAATTCGATTATGATTACGACATCCCTTTTCATAATCTGAATTATGAGAAATTGGAAAATTGAAATGGTAATAGTATAGCAAAAGACTAGTTGAGTCTTTATGTGAGACATCATGAATCGTTTCCCATATGCTTCGGATATAGGATCGATTATATGTGCTATATTCATCCTTTCTAAAATTTTCCAAATGCCTGGGGCATTAAGAAAGGAAAAGGTTTAGAACTGGATACGACTAAAAGGATTAAACAATTGTCGGGGACAATCTAAGGTTTACCAAAGATTGGTTGCTCAAGGACAGTTGGAAGTATAGTGATAATTCTGGAAGGACCATATTGACATAATCTGTAAGGAGGCAACTCTTGTTCAGAAGTGATAGTCAAAATTGAATCTGGAAATGTTTCAAAGTTAGAATTTTCAATCTGTTTAAGGTTAGGAAACTTAATGCAAGAAGGATGTTCCCAAGGAGCTTATCTCCTTTGGAATGGTCTGTAATGGTTGTTGTCAAGTCCTTCTGACTTTGTGCATAATCATTACAAGAGGTTCAATGCATATAAGTTTAGAATCTAACAGATTTCAGTAAATGGCATGAATTTGGAATTCTTGCATTTGCAGTAAGGATTTGGGAGTGTGAAAATAAAATCATTGAAGTTATGTTCAATTGATCTATTTCACAAAGTAAAGATCATAGACAAACATAGTATGCATACTTGGTGTGTGGCATGACTAGTGTTTAGAAAACATAGTGTACATGCTTGGAGCATGAGACAACTATTGTTTTAAATTCAAGAATAAAGTTGATAGCTGAAACAGTATACAATGAATAATGTGTAATCATATGGTGATAAATAAAAGGTGTTTTATTTATGTTCATAGGTTTTGATACCATATTGGATTCAATTATTCTTGTGTTTCATTTTGCATGTTTTGACTTCCTGAATAAACTAGGTTATTCTTCCGGAATGACTAAGTTATTCAAACCATCCACAGTCGGTCATATGTTGGAAGTAGATATGAATTAAGACTGTCATGGGTTGGCTTGTAGAGGTCTAAGGTGTTGGACAAAGGGCTACAACACTCATGAGTGCTCATAAGTTCTGAGTATTGGATTCAACCCGCGCTCATTGGAATCACTTCATGGATTTTATCACGAGTGATCATGAGACGATAATATCTTATATTCTTCAAACCTAGAGATATGAGTTGTTACTATGAGTTGATAGTACATTGATTGCACGAAAACGCATTTGGTAACTCGGTGTTATAAAACGTGCCTTTGTGTATGATTCAACAAATAGTAGAACAAGCCATATGAGTCGAAGTTTATCCATTCCTTTTACCTTCGGGATAAAAGCGATATCTGTGGGCCCCTCGATGATTTGATGATGACAAATGGAAGTGCTCGGCCGGGCCAGGACTGATTTGATTTGTTCAATTAGTCAGTCGTCATAAATCGGAAATCGGGAAACAACAAATGGACAGAGAGAATGATTATAATCCATGTCTTAGTCCATATGATATCTAGAATGGAGGAATATATGATCCTTTATCTAATGGACAAGTTCATTGACAAGATCAAAGTTCGACAGCGGCTTTAAGAACTACGATTGCCAGTTAGGTTTGAAGTCATACGCAATAATAGTTTTAGACTTATCCAAGTGGGAGACTGTTGGATTAATGTCTAAGTCCATAACTATATTTGGTATGTACTTGACCAGACCCGGCATGGTCCATTTGGGTTGCACTTCACCGACACAATTTATATGGATAATCTTTTGAGAATAGTATGTTTATGATTAATATTAATATATTATAAGTTCTAATATATTAATATGGAATCATATTATTTAATTAGTATTGATCAAGAATTAATTTATAATTAATTAAGTGATCAAAAGGAACTAATTAAATATGGACTCTTATATATATGGAATGGGCCAAGTTCATTTAGGTTGGGCTAAGCTTTCATGGATAGTCCATGGAGTGTTTAACCCATGGATCCTAGGAAATGAAAGGTCATGGGTATTAGGGTTTAACCCTAATCCTCCACACTATATAAAGATGTCATTGGTTGGTGAAATTGGCAGTAGTGTGGTACACTAAGAAGGGCTAGCCAATTTCACTAGAGAGAACCAAGTACCCATATTCTCTAAAGTCTTCCAAGGTGTTTTGGTGATTTGTGATTCCATTTGAGGCTTCCACACTATTGGGGCTAAGCTCTTAAAGCTTGAAGACATCAAGCTACATCAAAAGGTATGTCATCTAACTAGTACTTTGTAGTATAAGAACTTCATAATATGCTAGTTAGGATTAAAGCCTTGGAAAGTTCTTATTTGCATGTATTATAGAGAAAACATAGATCCAAGGTTTATAGGGTTGCATGTACACCATAGGAGTGTTAAAATGCTCAAAACCCAACAAAATGGCCAAAGCCAAGGCCGTTCCGGGGTATGTACTTACAAAGACTTCACCAACGGAAAACCTATTCCTTTTTATGGGACTGGGGGAGTGATGGCTCTATCCCAATGGATAGAGAAAACGAAAGCTGTATTCGAAATTTGCGCTTGCCCTGAAAAAAGCTAAGTAAAATTTGCCGCTTTTACTTTCTCTGAACGAGCCCTAACATGGTGGAACGGCCACGTCAAGGCACTAACCCTAGTGGTGGCGAACTCCATGGGTTGGGAAAACCTGAAACGAATGCTCCTACGAGAATACTGCCCAAGAGGCGAGATTCAGAAGCTCGAACAGGAACTGTGGGGCCTTACGATGGTAGAGTCGAACATCGCAGGCTATACTAACAGATTCAGTGACTTGATAATACTTTGCCCAGGGATGTTGATCCTGGAAAGCCAAAAGGTGGAGAGGTACATCTGGGGACTATCACCCCAACTTCGAGGGAGTGTGTTAGCCTCCAAACCCATGACCTTCGATAGCGACAAGGAATTGGCGCAATTTCTCGTTGATCATGGTGTTTGTCAAGGCATCACAGCTATCATCGCTGAACCAACCAAAGGGAACAATTACAACGATAACAATGCCAACAACAACAGCAAGAAGAAATTCTGGAACAAGAGAAAGGGAAAAAATTCGCAAGAACCTTCAAAGAAACAAATGGTGGCGGTTCATGCCGCTACTGCTCCCACTACAACTCCTGCTACCCCTGCGCCAACAAAACAATATGTTGGGAACCTGCCAAAGTGCAGCAAATGCAACTACCATCACCACGGTAATTGCCGTGAAACTGTAAAAACTGCGACAGGAAAGGGCACACTGCCCATTTCTGTAAGACACCGGCGCGACCAATCACTCAAGTTACTGGTATTGGGATAAGACAGGCATGTTATGGGTGTGGAGAAACTGGGCACTTCAAGAGGGATTGCCCCAAGGCAAAGAATGTTGGCGGTGTTGGGAGAGTGCTGGCGATAGGTCAAAATGAAGCAATAGCTGACCCCACGGTGGTTATGGGTACGTTTTGTTGGGTTTTGAGCAATCTAACACTTCCTAAGTGTGCATGCAACCCTAATAAACCTTGGATCTATGTTTGTCTAAATACATGCAAAATAATAATTTTCCAAGGTTTATAACCTATCTAACATGGCATGGGGAACATTTCAACATAAAATAGTTAGAAGAGATTACATACCTTTTTGATGAGTTTGGTTCTTAGGAGTTTGAGGGCCAAGCACCAATAATGTGAATGCCTCAAATGGAATCACAAAACACCACAAACTCTTGGAAAACTTTGAGAGAGTATACACACTTGTATATTTCGGCCACACACAAGCACACACACACTAGTTCACTAGTGGCTATTTCATGCAACATAAGCATGCTTATATAGTGTACATGATTAGGGTGAAACCCTAATAACCCATGTCTTTTCCTTTCCAAGGATCCATGGGTTAAAAGCTCCATGGATCATCCATGGACTTCCATACAAGCCTAGCCCATTAACAAATGAGTGTTAGCCCACACTATATAAAACCAATAGCCCATAATCTAATTAGTCTTCCTTTTAATCTCTAAATTAATTCATAATTAATTTAAGACTAAGACTAATTAAATAACATGACTTCACATTAATATATTATAACTTACAATATATTAATAAACATATATGTATAACTCTCATAAAATTATCCATAAATAGTTTGGATGAAATGCAACCCAAATGGACCATGCCGGGTCGGGTCAAGTATGTACCAAATAAGTTATGGACTTAGACACCTTATCCAACAGACTCCCACTTGGATATGTCTAATAACTATATTTGCATATGTTACTTCAGGAACCAACCAGCAATCGTAGCTTTCGAAAACTCTGTTGAACTATGAAGCACCATTTTAGATAAGTGATCATATAATCCTCTGTTCTCATGATATCAGCCGGACAAATACATGGAACAACGTTGTACTTATTGTCCAGTAGTTTGTTTCCCGATTTCCGATTTCATTGACAAATAACTTAATCGAACACATCAATTTTAGTTCTGACCGGCCGGTACATAGGTCAAAACAAAATCATCGAGGGGCCCAGATATCGCTTCTATTTCTAGAAGGAATAGATAAACTTCGACTCATATGCTTGTTCTACTACTTGTTGAATTGTACACAAAGGAACGTTTTATAACATCAAGTTACTGATGCGTTTACGTGCAATCAATGCACAACCAACTCATAGGTAACAACTCATATCTCTAGGTTTGAAGATTTATATGATATTACCGTCTCACGATCACTCGAGATAAATTCCATGAAGTGATACAAGTGAGCGTGGGTTTATTCCAATACTCATAACTTATGAGCACTCATGAATGTTGTAGCAACCATTGCTATGACTAAACCCATTTAGCCATCTACAAACTCGATTCATGACAGTCTTGATTCATACCTACTTCCAACATATGAACGATTGTGGAGTGTTTAAATAACTTAGTCATTCGGAAAGAATAACCTAGCTATTTTGGAAGTCAAAACATGCAAAGTGAAACACAATAATAATCGAATCCAATATGGTCTCAGAACCCTTTTGAATATAAATAGAACCACCTTTTATTTATCACCATATTGATTACACATTATTCATTGTATAATGTTTCAAACAATCAACTTAAGACTTGAATAAAAACAACAGTCGTCCCATGCTCCTAGCATGTACACTTTGTTTTTCTATGCCATACTCCAAGTATGCACACTATGTTTGTCTATGATCCTTACATTGTGATGTAGATCAATTGAACATGATTCCATTGATACTCATTTCACAATCCCAAATCCTTATTTGTAAATGTGAGAATCGCCGATTCCTATCATTTACCAAAAAATCTGTTAGATTTTAAGCTTTTATGCAATGTTCCTCTTGTAATGATTATGCGCAAAGTCACCAAAACCTTGTCACCAGTCATTACAGAATATTCCAAAGAAGGTCAACCTCTATGGAACGGAAGTCTCATATTCAAAGTACATTGCTTTGAACATCCTTCTTGCATTAAGGTTTTCTAATCTTACATTGATTGAATAACTTCCACCTATGGAGACATTTCCATAGTCCCATTTTGATTATCACTTCCGAACAAGAGTTACTTCTTTTCAGAACATGTCAATACGGTCCTTTCCGACAACTTACATCATACTTCCAATTGTCCCTGAGCAACCAATCTTTGGCGAACCTCAGATTTGTCCTCGACAATTGCTTAATCACTTTAGTCATATCCAGTTCTAGACTTTTCCCTTCTCAATGCCTTAAGCATTTGGAAAATTTAGAAAAGATGAATATTATACCACATGCAATCGATCCTATATCCGAAGCATATTGGAGACGATTCATGATGTTTGACATAAAGACATGATACTAGACCAGTCTTTTGCTACAATATTTTTTATTTGCCATGTTTTCAAAATTTAACTATGAAGAGGGATGCCGTAATCATAATCGAATTTTGAAAACGCAATATATATAGAATTGCTTCAAGTCGAACCATTCCAACATAAAATTCATATATATATTCTTGACTAAAGATGATTAAAATCTCAATCTAAGCTTTAGAATTGAAATGAAGTATAATTTCCTCTCACTTAATTATAGCAAAACAACTTTCAACCCCTGCAACTTCACGAACTGAAACTTTGTTTTCTATAATTAACATTGCTAACTTGAAACACTAAACGTAATAATCATGCTCCTACTAACATGATGATTATCAGCATAACACTCATGCTCCCACTAGCTCTGATACCACTGTTGGGTTTTGAGCAATCTAACACTTCCTAAGTGTGCATGCAACCCTAATAAACCTTGGATCTATGTTTGTCTAAATACATGCAAAATAATAATTTTCCAAGGTTTATAACCTATCTAACATGGCATGGGGAACATTTCAACATAAAATAGTTAGAAGAGATTACATACCTTTTTGATGAGTTTGGTTCTTAGGAGTTTGAGGGCCAAGCACCAATAATGTGAATGCCTCAAATGGAATCACAAAACACCACAAACTCTTGGAAAACTTTGAGAGAGTATACACACTTGTATATTTCGGCCACACACAAGCACACACACACTAGTTCACTAGTGGCTATTTCATGCAACATAAGCATGCTTATATAGTGTACATGATTAGGGTGAAGCCCTAATAACCCATGTATCTTCCTTTCCAAGGATCCATGGGTTAAAAGCTCCATGGATCATCCATGGACTTCCATACAAGCCTAGCCCATTAACAAATGAGTGTTAGCCCACACTATATAAAACCAATAGCCCATAATCTAATTAGTCTTCCTTTTAATCTCTAAATTAATTCATAATTAATTTAAGACTAAGACTAATTAAATAACATGACTTCATATTAATATATTATAACTTACAATATATTAATAAACATATGTGTATAACTCTCATAAAATTATCCATAAATAGTTTGGATGAAATGCAACCCAAATGGACCATGCCGGGTCGGGTCAAGTATGTACCAAATAAGTTATGGACTTAGACACCTTATCCAACACGTTTCTCCTTGACAACATTTATGCATGCATACTCTTTGACTGCGGTGCGGAGAGAAGTTTTGTGAGTCATAGATTCAAACACCTACTTAATCAAAAACCCCAACAACCCAATAAAATATTCACTGTAGAAATGGCAAACGGAAAAACGGAAAGCGCAAACGATATGTACGTAGGGTGCACATTAAATTTAAACGGGCACTTATTTCAAATTGACCTTATGCCCATTTCGATAAGAAGTTTTGATGCCATCATCGGTATGGATTGGTTAAGTCTTCACCATGCCGATATACTTTGTCACGAAAGGGCCGTTCGCCTCAATCTGCCAAACGGCGAAACTCTTATCATTTATGGTGACAAACCTAGTACAAATTTACAAATCATCTCCTGTATTAAAGCACGAAAATATCTTCGCAAGGAATATCATGACTTTCTAGCTCACGTAGTAGGCCAGAAACAAGAACCGAAGAACATTAAAGACATTCTGGAAGTCTGCAACTTCCCAGACATCTTCCCAGAAGATCTCCCAGGAATTCCACCAGAACACCAAGTCGAGTTCAGAATCGACTTAATCCCCAGAGCAACTCCAGTAGCAAGGTCGCCTTACCGTTTAGCCCCATCCGAGATGCAGGAACTGTCCAGTCAATTAAACGAACTGCTGAGCAAGGGCTTCATCAGACCGAGCTTCTCACCATGGGGAGCACCGGTCCTATTCGTGAAGAAGAAAGACGAATCTTTTCGCATGTGCATCGATTACCGGGAGCTGAACAAACTCACGAGCAAGAACCGATATCCCCTACTGCGCATAGACGATCTGTTCGAACAACTACAGGGAGCAAGCTACTTCTCAAAGATCGATCTAAGATCAGGTTATCACCAACTGCGAGTGATGGAAGGAGACATCCCCAAAACGGCATTCCGAACACGCTATGGTCACTACGAGTTTGTAGTGATGCCCTTTGGATTGACAAATGCACCAGCGGTGTTCATGGACTTGATGAACCGAGTATGTCGTCCCTTCCTAGATAAATTCATGTGCTCATAGATGATATACTCATCTATTCAAGAAGCCACGAAGAACACAACCAACACCTCTGCCAAGTTTTGGAAACATTAAGGGCAGAGAAGCTATACGCAAAATTTTCAAAGTGTGAATTTTGGATTCGGGAAGTAGATTTCCTAGGACACATTGTAAGCAAAGAAGGGATACACGTGGATCCTTCTAAGATCAAGGAAATAGAGAGTTGGACGAATCCAAGAACCCCTACAGAAATCCGGCAATTTTTGGGACTCGCCGGGTATTACCGAAGGTTCATACAGAACTTTTCAAAGATTGCCAAGCCACTCACCACCCTAACTCAGAAAAGTGTGACCTTCGACTGGGGAGAAAAACAAGACATCGTGTTTCAAACACTAAAGCGAGCCTTATGTAGTGCGCCCATTCAAACCTTACCAGAAGGAACGGAGGACTTCGTGGTCTATTATGATGCGTCAAATCAAGGACTTGGGTGTGTTCTGATGCAACGAGGGAAGGTCATTGCCTACGCCTCAAGACAACTAAAGACGCACGAGGTGAACTACACGACGCATGATCTTGAGCTAGGAGCAGTCGTCTTCGCTCTAAAGATATGGAGGCGCTATCTCTACGACACGAAATGTACAATCTTCATCGATCATAAAAGCCTCCAGCATATCCTCAACCAGAAAGAACTTAACATGAGACAGAGACGATGGGTAGAATTACTAAGTGATTATGAATGCGAAATTCAATATCATCCCGGGAAGGCTAATGTAGTGGCTGATGCACTTAGTCGGAAGGAATACTCGGGCCGCCGAGTGAAGTCGCTAACCATGACAATCCATTCACACCTGTCCACGCAAATCAAGGAAGCCCAAATAGAAGCCTTAAAATCTGAAAATGTGACAAGGGAAGCTTTAAGAGGAATGGATAAGAAGCTTGAAGTCAAGAATGATGGAGTTCGTTACTTCATGGATCGGATCTGGACACCGAAGTTTGGCGGATTCAGAGAAGTCGTCATGAACGAAGCCCATAAGACACGATACTCCATACATCCCGACTCCGATAAGATATATCTCGACCTCAAGAAACTGTACTGGTGGCCGAACATGAAAGCCGAAATTGCTACCTACGTGAGCAAATGTCTGACGTGCGCCAAAGTCAAGGTAGAATACCAAAAGCCCTCAGGATTGTTGCAACAACCAGAAATACCCGGATGGAAGTGGGAACGGATAACCATGGATTTCATAACCAAATTACCCAAGACGGCAAGCGGACTCGACACCATCTGGGTGATCGTCGATAGGTTAACTAAATCAGCGCATTTCCTGCCAATCAAAGAAACGGATAAATTGGAGAAACTAACTAGAACATACCTTAGAGAGATTGTACGACTGCATGGTGTGCCCATATCCATTATCTCGGACCGAGATAGTAGATTCACCACAAGGTTCTGGCAGTCGCTACAAAAATCTCTAGGAACAAGACTAGACATGAGTACTGCTTATCACCCACAAACCGACGGCCAGAGTGAGAGAACCATACAAACCCTAGAGGATATGTTGAGATATTGCGTAATCGATTTTGGCAAAGCATGGGACACCCATCTACCCTTGGTCGAGTTCTCATACAACAATAGCTACCACACTAGTATCAAGGCTGCCCCGTTCGAAGCCCTCTACGGCCGTAAATGCAGATCACATCTGTGCTGGGCTGAAGTGGGGGACACACAACTAGCAAAAGGACAAGCAACAGACAACACGCTCACTGGGCCAGAAATCATAAGGGAAACTACGGAGGAGATTGTTCAGATTCGGGAGCGACTGAAAACATCAAGGGACAGACAAAAGAGTTACGCGGATAAAAGACGGAAACCCTTGGAATTCCAGGTTGGAGACCGAGTCCTACTAAAAGTCTCGCCCTGGAAAGGATTAATATGTTTTGGAAAGCGTGGGAAACTAAACCCAAGGTACATCGGACCATTCGAGATCCTTGCCAAGATCGGTCCGGTGGCTTACAAACTTCGATTACCTCAGGAACTCCACAACGTACACCCTACCTTCCACGTGTCAAACCTAAATAAGTGCTTGTCCGATGAGACCTTCGTCGTCCCTCTGGACGAAATTGCAATAAATGAAAATCTCCAATTCATAGAAGAACCAGTAGAGATCATGGATCGGGAAATTAAAAGAACCAAACAAAGTCGCGTACCTATTGTGAAGGTTCGCTGGAACGCCAAGCGAGGACCTGAATACACCTGGGAATGCGAGGATCAGATGAAACAAAAGAACCCGCATCTTTTTCCTAACCTGTAAACTCTATCTTAGATTAAATTTCGGGACGAAATTCCTCTAACGGGAGGATGATGTGACAACCCTATATTTTTCCAAAAGCAAATGTAACCCTCAAAAGTCAAATACAATGCAAACTATTTGGAATCAACGAAATTAACCTTAAAAATAAAGTGTTCAAATATCTAAATTTGGATACATCAAATGTTAGATATCGTGCCAAGGTTTCCAAAAACATAAAGAACATTCGAAACCGGGTTATATTGAAGAAACCATAACCACTCAAATATTTACGACACACTCAGTAAAACACTATTTAACGTAAAAAGTGAAATAACAATAAAACGCATTTTAGCCTTAACTATCTAAACAAAAGTTGTAGAGTTCGTTAAACTGTAAACGTACATAAAAAGATCGCCCAAATTGGACCTCGTATGAAGAAGTTACGAATTTTCTAAGTTTCGTAACAGTAGTAGAGGGCTAAAAAATCGAATCGAAGATCGAGCGATATTTAGCTAACGCAACCTAAACGAAAGTTGAAGGTATCCACAATAGGAGTAAAATGATAAAAAGACAAACGAAAACCGACGTCAGATAAAGAAACTATGAATTTTTAACGGACTTTAGTAGTCCCGACCTATTAAAAACATAGCATTAAAAATAAAGTCAAAAATAGCCGACGGAGTCTAAATGAAAGTTGTAGAGCATAATCTCACCTACGCGTGGATATAAAGAGCGCAAAAAACGGAGCCCGTACGCGAAAGTTACAGAATTTAGAAGATGGAAGCGAGGCTTACGCCCAACGTAATGTAGGAGTATGCCCAGCGTACTCAGGTGCAGGGTCGAGTCCCATCGGCTGCAGCTCTACGCCTAGCTAGACTCGAGTCGTAAGCCATGACGCAAAGTTACGCCCAGCGTACTCCGGTGGTACGCCCAGTGTACTCGCCTTTCCAGCACTATAAATAGAAGGCATAAGCTCCAGATTTTTGGCACACATTCTCAAACTTCCACTCACTCTCACACACTTGCAAGCACCAGAAGCCGTCCCGACACCCTTGATTTCCGCACCCGAGCCCCGACGAAGGTTCTACGCCACCGAGATCCCCTAGAAGCTCGGAGACGCAGCTTTCCACGGTTGAAGTTCTGCTTGACTCTAGACCCTCTCTCTCTCTCTCTCTCTCTCTCTCTCTCTCCAAACCAAACAAGTGAGTTCATACCCCTACTTTTCAAGTCTTTTCATGTTTTAGTGGGGGAATACAAGTACAATACAAGTAAACGTATCGTTTTATAAACATAAATGCAACATCTATCTTATTATTTATCGATACCAACATCTTACTTTACGTATAAAGTTTAGTATATCATCAAGTTATTTTCACCAAATGGAACATACTTTCTGAAAAGCTATAATGGGTATAGTTAGCAATTTATTCATACATTCTTACGTATACATATTGAAAAACGAAATACTTTCAACAAAAATGAAATAACGTCTTTCTTGTCGTAAATTTATTTATACTAAGTGATGTGAGATATTCAAAATTCAACGTACTCTTATGTATACATTTCAAGTCCTGTATTATAAACCATAATCTCTTGGAGGGAGAGCGTGATACTTGTGTATAGATCTATACGGGATTGACAACCCCGCACCTAAACTGTTAGCTACAGTTAGACCGGCAGGTCTGGGGTGACAAATGTCATAACACTACAACACCTGAAGAATGTTATTACAGGCAGTCTGTGTCAATAGTATGGTTATAAGACTCACACGAAAGTATAAAAACAAGTTTGATTTACGAGATCTATGCATGCATTCAATATTTACATTATTTTGAATACGAACTTATCTTTATCATTCAATTACGAAAGATACTAACGCCCTCCAACTTTGGGAACTTTTCAAACGATATATGGAAAATATTGGATTTTCTGAAAACCACGTTCATCAATTTTCTACCAAAAAGGACATACTTTTCAATGCAAAACACTTATGAACTCACCAACTTTATTGTTGACACTTTTTCGAAACCACTTGTATTTCTCAGGGAATCAGTAATACAGGTAACTACCAGCTTTTGAAGAAGGAACGATAAGGACGTTTATTATTAAATATTTTACATCATCATATTGTAATATTCTTTTGGAAACATGTATAACGCAACAATGTACGTTTTTATTATATATATGATGGTTGTGTTACTTTCTTTACAATATTCAATTGTTATGGTACTACGTGAAGTCATCCACCCCCGAATGTTTCCGCCATTCTAGTTTGGGGGTGTGACAAAAGAGGCAATGGACAGCGAGATAAAGTCCATGTACGATAACCAAGTTTGGAATTTGGTTGATAATGCATCATGTCGTAAGACAGTTGGGTGCAAATGGATCTTCAAGAAGAAGACAGACATGGATGGGAATGTACACACATTCAAGGCTAGACTGGTTGCGAAAGGTTTCACACAAACCCCAGGGGTTGACTATGATGAAACATTCTCGCCAGTAGCCAAGATTAAATCTATCACGATATTACTCGCCATAGCTGCCTTTCATGACTATGAAATCTGGCAGATGGATGTCAAGACTGCTTTCCTTAATGGGAAGCTGGCTGAGGATGTTTACATGAATCAGCCAGAGGGTTTTGTTAATGCAAAGTTTCCCAATATAGTGTGTAAGCTTGAGAAATCCATTTATGGATTAAAACAAGCATCTCGCAGCTGGAATCTTTGCTTCCATGAGAAAGTCAAAGAGTTTGGTTTCTCTAGGAGTGAAGATGAGTTTTGTGTGTATATCAAGGCTAGTGGGAGTATAGTAACTTTTCTGGTGTTATATGTCGATGGCATATTACTCATTGGTAATGACATTCCAACCTTGAACGAAGTTAAGTCTTGGCTTGGAAAGTGTTTTGCCATGAAAGACCTTTAAGAAGCTGCCTATATTCTTTGGATTAGGATATTGAGAGATAGAAAGAAGAGACTAATTGGACTTAGTCAGAGCACATACTTGGATAAGGTACTAAAGAGGTTTAGTATGGAAAATTCTAAGAAGGGAGAGCTCCCTATCCAGAGCAACACAAAATTGAGTAAGACTCAATGCCCTAGTACAGACGAGGAAATAGCTGACATGAGTCGTGTACCTTATGCTTCCGCTGTCGGATCGATCATGTACGCTATGACATGTACTCGCCCTGATGCGGCATTTGCTTTGAGCATGGTCAGTCGCTATCAGGGAAACCCGGGTAGAGCTCCTTGGATAGCAGTAAAGAATATACTCAAGTATTTGCGGAGGACAAATGAGTGAGCCCTTGTACTTGGTGGCAATGATACTTTGAGAGTAGATGGTTACAGTGATGCCAGCTTTCAAACGGATAGAGATAACTTCCGTTCTCAATCTGGCTGGGTATTTCTACTGAATGGAGGAGCAGTTACTTGGAAAAGTTCCAAGCAAGATACGGTGGCTGATTCTACTTGTGAGTCAGAGTACATAGCAGCGAGTGAAGCGTCTAAAGAAGCATCTTGGTTGAGGAACTTCATCAGGGATCTCGGAGTTGTTCCAACCATCCAGGAGCCTATGGAACTGTTCTGCGATAATGAGGGAACGGTTGCCTTAACTAAGTAACCCAGAGACCATGGTAAAACCAGACATATCGACAGAAAGTACCATTTCATCAGGCATAGAGTTGAAGAAGGTCATCTTGTTGTAAAGACGGTATCATCTGAAGATAACCCAGCAGACCCCCTCACAAAGGGTCTGAGTAGGGCTAAGCATATTCAGCATGCTCGAAGCATAGGGCTGAAAGATGATATTAGTTTTAGTGTTTAGATTAGTCTAGTTCAGAAACTTATTACAAAGTAAATGTAATTGACTTTTGGTGATTAAATAATAAAGTATTATTTATGAGTTTACTACCTTTTTTTCAATTGTTTATTATTGTGTTTCATATTTTTCATGTTTTACTTCCCGAATAATATGATTGTTCAAACTCCACAGTCGCTCGTACTTTTGGAAGTAAGTAGTGAATTAAGACTGTCATGAATTGGATTGCAGATTGTCTAAGGATAGACATAGCAATAGAATTGCTGCAATGTTCATGAGTACTCAGAGAGTGAGATTTGAGTATTGGATAAACCCACGCTCAGAGTATTACTTCATGGAATTCATCAGGAGTAATACTGAGACGATAATATCTATGATCTTGAAACAGAGATATATGAGTTGTAATTTGCAAGTTGGCTATACATTGGTGATACGAAAACGCATCAGTAACTTGGTGTTCTAAAACATATTGTCATGTATGGTTTGATGAGTAAAAGATACAAGCATATGATTCAATGTTTATTCGTTCCTTTTGCCCTAACGAGAAAAGCGATGTCTGTGGGCCCCTCGATGATTTGGTGTTGACTTTTGTGCTGGGCCCAACCAGGACTAAATTGATGTGTTCGATTAGAAGTTCTTGGGTGTGATTCCATTAGAGGCATTACATTTATGGTACTAAGCTTCCAAGAAGATCAAGATCAAGATTAAGAGGATTATCAATTGTTTACTATAGCAATTGAAAGGCATGTAACTCTTAAACCCTAGTTTGTTAATTTCGAAATTAGCCACTCTCCTCTAGGGTTCTTGTTTTGCAATTCAAAGTTATATGTTTAATAGTTAAAACATAGATCCAAAGTAGGTTGCATGTGAACCTAGGAATTGTTTTCTAGTTTATTTGTTTTACCTAAAACCCATCAGGAATAACTTAGAGAGAAATGATACACTTTATGAAATCGACTACCCCTCACCATTCCTTCATAGTCTCTCATGGTGTCCGATTTTGACAAGAATAAGATGCTTATATAGTGTCTCACAATTAGGGTTACACCATGTAAACCCTATATGGACTTTCATTTCCATGATCCATGGGTACAAAAACACCATGGAGCATCCTATGGTTTTTAGCCCAACTTGATAATCTATGGAGCATTAGCCCACTATACAAGTATGGATGATTTACACAATCAACCCATATATTTAATTAGTCTCCTTTTGATCACTTAATTAATTCTAAATTAATTCTTTATCAATACTAATTAAATAATAATATATTAGAACTTATAATATATTACCAAACCTTAAGTGTTATTTCTCTCATTTTAGTCTATCCAACTGCATGATGCCATGCAACCCAAATGGACCATGCCGAGTCGGGTCAAGTACATATCAAATATAGTTATGGACTTAGACACTAATCCAACAGTCTCCCACTTGGATAAGTCTAAAATTATTATTGAGTATGACTTCAAAACCTAACTGGCAATCGTAGCTCTCAAAAGCCGCTGTCGAACTCTGACTTTGTTGATGAACTCTGACCTTTGTCAATGACTTTTCCATTAGATAAGGGATCATTTATTCCTCCATTCTAGATATCATATGGACTGAGACATTGATTATAAATCATTCTCTCTGTCCATTTGTTGTTTCCCAATTTCTGATTCATGATGACTGACCGATTGAACAGATCAAATCAGTCCTGGCTTGGCCAAGCACTCACATGTATCATCATTAAATAATCGAGGGGCCCATAGATATTGCTTTTATCCCAAAGGTAAAAGGAATGGATAAACTTCGACTCATATGGATTGTTCTACTACTTGTTGAATCATACACAAAGGCATGTTTTATAACATCGAATTACCAATGTGGTTTCGTGCAATCAATGTATATCCAACTCATAGTAACAACTCATATCTCTAGGTTTGAAGAATATAAGATATTATTGTATCATGATCACTCGTGATAAAATCCATGAAGTGATTCCAATGAGCGTGGGTTGAATCCAATACTCAGAACTTATGAGCACTCATGAGTCATGTGTTGTAGCACCACTTTGTCCAACCTATTAGACCTCTACAAACCAACCCATGACAGTCTTGATTCATATCTACTTCCAACATATAACCGACTGTGGATGGTTTGAATAACTTAGTCAATCAGGAAGAACATCCTAGTTATTCTGGAAGTCAAAACATGCAAAGTGAAACACAAGAATAATCGAATCCAATATGGTCTCAAAACTTATGAATATAAATAAAACATCTTTTATTTATCACCATATTGATTACCCATCATTCATTGCATACTGTTTCAAACTATTAACCTTATACTTGAATTAAAACAATAGTTGTCCCATGCTCCAAGAATGTACACTATGTTTTTCTAAACACTAGTCATGTCATACACCAAGTATGCATACTAAGTTTGTCTATGATATTTACTTTGTGAAATAGATCGATTGAACATAATTCCAATGATTCTCATTTAACAATCCCAATTCCTTACCGCAAGTGCAAGAATTCCAAATTCCTGTCATTTACCTAAATCTGTTAGATTCTAAACTTATATGCATTGGTCCTCTTGTAATGATTATGCACAAAGTCACAAAGACTTGTCAACAAACATTACAGAGTATTCCCATGGAGATCAATTCCATGGAAACATCCTTCTTACATTAAGTTTTTCTAATCTTACACAAATTTAATAACTTCCACTTATGGGAACAACTCCATATTCCCATTTTGACTATTACTATTGAACAAGAGTTGCCTCTTTTTAGAATATGTCAATATGGTCTTTCCAAAATTAACATTATACTTCCAACTGCCACTGAGCAACCAATCATGTCAAAAACCAAAGTAGAAATAATCAAAACATGTTATCATAAAACAATACCATAGTGTAATCCCCAAGATCTCATGTGCGGAAATATAGTGTGATGCGTTGCGTTCAAGCCGTTTCCTTTCCTTTGAAAACAAAGTACCTGAAACCAAAACTGAAAACCGTAAGCACAAAGCCTAGTGAGTTCCCCCATCATACCACATACCATACAAATCACATATTGTCGGGCATATATGGGTGCCTGGCCTACCTTGTCAGGCATATCTGGGTGCCCAACCTACCCTGCTGAGCATACCGGGGTGCTCAACCTACCCCACTTTCAGTCATATCTAGGTGCCCGACCTACCCTCCGGTGTATCTGAACCGGTTACGAGGACTATTTCACCCCTACCACTACCACATAATAACATAACATAACATAAACATACTGTCTAGCATAGTTGGGTACTAGACTACCCCTTTGACCCTATCGACCGGTAACTGGGGACTATTCCCCCTACCACCACTATCACATAACGTCATATCATGCTAGCACATAAAACATATCAGATAGTAGCAAACTTGGATAAATATCACAAAGACAATCATCTATCAAACAACTCCTACTAATGGGCCAACATTGTGGCCTTAGACCCATTTCTACTGGAAGGTAACTCACCTCACACTGTTGAAGTCTCGCAGACCCAACCCCAGCTACTGGATAACAGGTTCCCAAACTGTCAGCATCAAAATAACGCCCAATTAATAATTGGGTTCCAATACATAATCATAAGTCCATGCTTGGGGGTAAAAGACTACACTAACCTTAACTTGGCTTGATTCAAGCTCAAGGCCCAAACCAAAGGCCCAAAAATCCAATTATGGCTCAAGGCCCAACATATGGCCTAATTTTCCAAATTGGGCCCAAACCTTCACATGGTCTCGTTCTAAGGCCCAACCATTTATTCCAGTTCAACAATTGACATTCTAATGGCCCAATATCATATAATCATTAAGACCTAAACTATGGCCATATGGGCTTCACCCTAAAGCCCATTAAATTATTCTAGTCCATTTGCTTGTTCTTAGATGACCCATTAATAACCCAATTACCAAAGCCCAAAAGAAAGGCCCAGCTCAAGGCCCAATTAAAAATTAGGGTTTCTTACATGAAATGATGATTAGGGTTAAGTGTTCCTACTTAAACCATTATACTTAATCCATCAAGTCCAATATCGCTTTAGGTTGATTGCAACTGATTATTATTTAATATACTAAGTTTAGTGAATAATTCAAGTGCGGGTCCCGATCAAATTCCCAAAATTAGGGTTTCACATAAAATGACAACTAGGGTTAAGTGTTTCTCACTTAATCCATTAAGCCCATCACTCTTCTAAATAAATCATATGGTGTGATTGGGCTTTATACACAATTCCCATTCCGACGGTCCAAATGTGGGTCCCGATAAGTCCAAGCCCACAAATCCAATATTAGGGTTTTCTAAACCCTAATTAGGGTTTTCTAAACCCAAATTAGGGTTTCCAACCCCATCTTAGCCCAATAGGCCCAATAGCTAGGTCTTTTGATCAATTAGGGTTCATTAGGCCCATTAGTCTCATGTTTAGGTTTTTAGGTCCATTAGGGCTTTATTGGGCCCATTAGGGTTTTAGTCCCTTTGTCCAAACATCCCAAATGAGTCACGATATAAACTAGGTACACCGCCACCCGACACGGCGGCCGATGGCGGCAGCCACCACCTCACGGTGGTGGTTAGGGTTTTCTTTTTCATTATTCCACTTTCTAATACATTTTACAAAGCTTAATCCCAAAATAAACACACACTAAAACACACACACGGTGGTGGTGGTGGCCTTTTCTTGCTTTTCCGGCTATACAAAACACACACAACGCACATTAAAAGCAAAATCACACATCCACACAACTCACAACCACCTCCATGGTGGCCGGTGGTGTCAAGACACGACAGTAGGGAGTAGAAGTGGCGGCAGGCAGCTGATTCATGATGGCAACGGCGACAAGTGGTAACTGACGATGGGGTCGAGGAAGAGACGAAGAGGGTGGCGGCGGATAGAGAGAAGAAAAAGACTAGTAGTAGCGAACTTTGACCAACGGTAGAGGCTCCTCCCCAGCTCGCTTCTCTGGTAAAGAAGTCATAGCGTCCGGCAATGGGGTCGTCTTCAAGCGGTAGCAACCGCAGCGGCAGAAGAGCGGACCCACTAGCGGTTCCCGTCGTCACCGTCAAGGTAGCATGTTCGACTCACGACGACAACAACAGCACTTTACGTCCGTCGGCAGACCTATGGTTTCTAGCGGTCATCCACTGATCGGAAAGGTGACGGCTCATCGTCTTTATCGGAGGGGCATAGGGACGGCTCAGTGGTCGTAGAAACAAAGGGGTAGGGTGGCGGTCGTGAGGGAGGCATAAGGGTGGATGGCGGCTGTAACATTGATTAGGGTTAGGGTGAGTAATGAAACAGTTAAATACCGTGCCCTATCAAACTTCCTCCCATAATGGTAGGAGTGGCCCCTCTCCATAACATTTCCTTTCAATCTTAATCCTATATTTACCATTTGAACCCTACCTCCATAATTCCTTTAAAAATTCGATCCCTCATTTACCAAACAGTCCCCATTAGCCCCAAAATCTCTTCAAATGAAGTTCCAGAAGTTACCATTTAGTCCTTTCCTTTATAAATACTTATTACAAAATAAATCTGAAACTTATACTTTTAACCCTCAACTTCTAAAATAATAGCAGTTAACTCCTCAAGACCAACACCGTGCTATATAATTATTGATTTTAGGGCTACTATACATTAATTAATTAATTAATTAATTAATTAATTTAATAAACAGGGTGTTACACTCAGCACATGTAGCAAGTATGGGTATTTTGGGAACCAATCTCCTGTTTGGGCTCTGGCTGACTATACACATTGTATCTTCCTGTAAAACCAAAGTTAAGTCAAGTTTAACATTCTCGATCCCAAACCAACGATCAAACAAGAACATGACAAGAGACCGAGCCCATGTACCTAACCCAACCCATTTACTATAAATTCTTTTTAAAAATGTTTTGTGAAAATTTTATATCCTAGTTTGAGTTTGGATTTGCACAAGTGTTCCTCCAATTTGCTCAAACCAGGGCTCTGATACCAACTTGTAACGTCCCATTTTCACAAAAAAATCATTTTATTAAGGTAAAACTCCATATAATAAGACTCGTATTAAGAAAAACATTTACTCCAGATTACATTTGTAAAATCAGAGTAATATTAAAACACAAAATCTTCATTGGTGATGATGAATGTGTACAGTCACGCCTTCGGTTTCCCATGATAATCGATGATACCTGAAACAATAAGCAATTGGGTAAGCATAAAGCTTAGTGAGTTTCCCCAAAATACCCTAAACAACAAACATACTAGCATGTATAATGGGCCTACAATCATCAGATTGGAATACACTGGACCAATTAGTCATCAAACTGGAATGCCAACATTCAACGAGTCCAATCAGCCATCGGGTTGGTATACCAAGGGTTTGTTGCCCTGTCGCCTCAAGCCAACCGCTCAACCTGAGCTTCCGTGCCTATGACTTACAGCCGTCCTACACCAAGTATCTTGGCCTACAACACACAGTAGGAGCACCTCAACCTCAATCACTACCATATGTTGATATATAACAAACAAGGATCAAGTAGGCACATAATACCGCCTACTAGATCTCTCACAGTACACCACTCTACTACCAGTTGGCCTCCATGGAATGCATAACCATAAGTAACTAGAGGTGAGATAGCCACCTGAACAGATGATCCTACTCTAGAGCCACAACCAAACAAGGAACATGCAAGAAATCTTAGATCAATAGTTCTTAGGTTATCCTACATGACTACATATAGTCCTAAGGACACTCCACTCTACGATAACCTGTCTACTGGTACTCTAACCAGTATACCACTACTCTTACATCCTATCATACTAAAACATAAATATACAAATCTAACAGATCACCACAACATAGCAACATCCTATATACAAGGATACATGACTAACTCTGCAAGGAATGTGTAACCATATGTAACCAGAGGTGAGATAACCACTTGTATAAATGATCTTACTCTAGAGCCACAACCAAATAAGGAACAAGCAAGAAATCCTAGATCAAGAGTCCTTAGTCTATCCTACGTGACTACATATATTCCTTAGGGTATCTTACTAATAAATAATAACCAAAAACTAGTGAGCCGGCATTGGTTCCTTCCACCCATGGGTACAGTGAGGAGAAACTCAACTCAAATTGAGATAACCGAAACACACACGTGTTGCAGCTACCGAGAGCTTCACACTGAACATACTCAAAATCATCCCTAATCAATAATTAGAGTAATAGCCCAAAATCAAGGTCTAACTCTTAATCTACTATGCTAAGGGTAAAAGACCATTTTACCCTTTCCATATTTGACCTAACAATCGATGGCCTAAAACCCAACTGACCCATGCCCAATAATGGCCCATAACCGCTTCCTAGTGAGTATGCCCCACGTACCTCCCTAGTTCACTTGACGTACTACGAGCTGAAGCCCAAACCATATTCCAAGGTCTTAATGCCTTAACACAAAATCTCTAACTTATAAATCTGATTCTAAGGGATGTCTTAAGTCATAAAGTTCTTGACTTTATGGCTTGCATGGCTTAATGGTGCCCAAACCAAAGCCCTAGATGCAAAATTTCACCAAAAGACCACAAACTCATGCATGGAAGAATTATACTCATCAAGATCTGATTTTTACGCTACATGAACCTCATATCTAACAAGAAATGGATCCCTTAAGCTCTAGAGTAGCTTTTACTCACAAGGGAAAAACCTTGGGACCAACACATGCAATTTATAACCCAAACTTGATCTACAAAAAAACAATCAAGGTTGAAACTTTATACCTCTAGAAGAAAGATCAAAGTAAACAAGGTGTGGATGATCCACAAGTTCCAAGGCAACCAACACTTCTTCAATGAGCTTCTCCTTCTACAAGATGCACCGAGAAGACTCCAAAACACTCAAAAACTCAAGGATTTCACAAATAGGACTAGGGTTTCGAATTTAGGGTTAGAGAGGATGGAAGCTGAAGGCAATAAGGGTTTGAAATGAGTTAAGGTCTTTAAATAGGGTCCAAGACCCAAATATTAGGACGTGCTTCTACTTCGAGTATGCGCAGCGTACTCCTGGTATGCCCAACATACCAAGGTGAACCTCTGCGATCTCCTACACGTAGTACGCTCAACGTACACCTTGTACACCCAACGTACTAGCCTAAACCCAAAACCTTCCAAACTTCAACACACTTTCAAACTACCATAACTTCTTCGATTCAACTCCGATTGGTGTTCTTTATATCCACGGAAAGGTGTTGAAGAGCCCCACAATCTAATGTAGTTATCTTAGACTAAAAACTTCTTTAACTAAAATCCTTAATTCATGAAAGAACACGATCTAAGATTCTTCCCTTATCAACCCTTCGGTCCAAAACACAATTCAAAGCTTTAGATCTCACACCCGTCATTGCATCCTTCCAAAAAGGTCTAAACTTTACCTCCTTAATCCCCAAAGCCTTCGCACAATCGACTTTCGTCCCAGAACCTTGAATTGAGAAATGACCAGAAACAAGATGTGACAATATCAAAGTATGTATAAAGTAAATAAAATTATTAATTATATATAAAGTTAAGTTATAACACTCTTATCTACAATGATTTTTTAGCCGAGATAATTTTTGTGGCTTACTTTTTATCTTTTATCGACTCCGTTTTTTTCATCGACTTCTTTTTCTTTTTACTATTTCGGCAGTTTCTACCTGGTGAGCTAAGGCTTGAGTAGGCATAGTCATCGGCTTCTGACACCACCAAGATACGTGCCTTCTTCTCTTTCTTTCACCACCTCATCTTCGAATGCTAATCATCTTCCACTCAACAACCGCTAAAAACACATAAGAAGATTGAGATTAGGTGTTTTCAATGTTGATGAACCATTCCCCTTTCTATCAGAAGCATCGGCCTCCACAAAACCCTAACGCACCAAAGAACAACAAATAGGCATGTCGACCTAGGTGGTGAAGACGGCAACTAGAGTTTAATATGTGTCATTATCTTTCATTGAACTAAAACCTTCTATTTAGGGATCAAGTTGTTCTAACAACAAATAATCATTGAATAAGGTCGATTAGACCGACATTTTCTTCATTTTTTCATTTTGCTGATGGGTTTTGTTTTCCCTTTGTTTGTTTGTAACAGCTCAAATTTTCAAATAAATTTTTCATTAAAAACAAAACATCATGATTCGACAAAAGGGTTTTATTCCAAGATTATTTCAAAAATATAAATAATAAATCTCCAGGATCTTCAACAGTGGCAGTGTGTACGTGTCACGACGGCGCCTTTCCACGGTCATCACTAGTACCTGAAAAACATAACACAACTAGTAAGCATAAATGCTTAGTGAGTTCCCCAGTATACGACTTACCCACGTACGCCTTCCGGCCCGAACCTTTCGGTCCACATAACATTGCCTACCGGCCCGTAATATTTTGCCTTCCGGCCCATAATATATATCGCCTTCCGGCCCGTATTAGATTGCCTTCCGGCCCATAGTATTTTGCCTTCCGGCCCACGATAGAATAAAACATCACACATGTAACATAATACACATAACACATAAATTATACATCATACCTTCCTTTCTATCACATAGAGTCTCGCCTTCCGGCCCGTATAAGTATACATCACATTTAAGCACACATCACATATAAGGCATCTACCTCTCTAGACATAGCATGAATATAACACATACGACCTTCCGGTCTCACAGTCAAACCCTTCTGGGTGAAGTATAGTGAGAAGACTCACCTCGTAGTATGCAAGCTATAAACTCTTCGGGCTACTCGCACACGATCCGCTAATCCGCAGGTTCCCTATAATACCACATCCTTTGTTAATGACCTTATCAAACAAGACCACTGACCCTACTAAGTTATATACAGGTCAACGGTCAACCTTGACCGGACTCGTCGAGTCCAAAGGGTAACTCGACGAGTATAGACACCCTGACACTACTCGCCGAGTCTGAAGAACGACTCGACGAGTTCCTGTAGATCTTCAAGCTACTCGCCGAGTCTGAAGAACAACTCGGCGAGTCCTAGTGAACCTTCAAGCTACTCGCCGAGTCTGAAGAACAACTCGGCGAGTTCTAGTGAATCTTCAAGCTACTCGCCGAGTCTGATCATTGGACTCGGCGAGTCCTCGCCATGCAGTCAATCCGCTGCCTCCTGTATTTCGCATGATTTCGAAGTATATAGATATAGGGCTTCCTGGACTTTCACATATACTATTACAGGGGTTTTTAACACTTATAACAACAATATAATCTAACAAATCCTTAAATGGGTTTCCTAAACCCTAAACTCGCATACAACGTAAAAGCTACGGATTTCGATCCGAAGATTACCTGGAAACGTGTTCCTTGTGTCTCCAAACCTCCAGTCCTCGATTCCTTTGATCACCACCTTGCTCCTCCTTGTCTAACAATCTCTTCAAGCCTTCTCAAATCCTCCTTCTTGCTTCAGATGCTCACACACTCCCAGGGGATCTTCAACCGGCCAAAAGACGCGACATGACGGCCATAAGATCGTTATATACGGTTCAGAATCGAAACGGCTAGGGTTCAGCTGAACAGCGTCGACTCGCCGAGTCCCTTATTGGACTCGTCGAGTCCAGTCGCGCATCTGCGACCAAGACCATGGCCCTACTCGGCGAGTCGTGCACCAACTCGCCGAGTCCCCTCCTAAATGTGCCCCAAAAATAATTTAAGGAAATACCTGTAATTCCGGGCTGTTACAACTCTCCCCCACTAGAACTAGACTTCGCCCTCGAAGTCTCTCATTCTGCGAATAACTCCGGATGTTGCTCCCGCATTTCTCTTTCCGGCTCCCAAGTCATCTCCGATCCTTTCCGATGTTGCCACTGAACCAACACCAGAGGTATCTCCTTGTTCCGTAGAACCTTGATCTTCCGATCCCTGATAGCTACTGGTCTCTCGGCGTAATTCAGGCTCGCATCTACCTGAATATCTTCCAACGGAACCACAGCTGCCTCATCGGCTATACACTTCCTCAGCTGCGACACGTGGAAGGTATTGTGAATCTGATTCAGCTCCGCTGGCAACTCCAACCGATAAGCTACCCGACCTACCCTTGCAATTACCCGAAATGGACCTATGAACCGGGGCCCCAATTTGCCCCTCTTCCTGAACCGAATTACCCCTTTCCAAGGAGAAACCTTTAGAAGAACGAAGTCGCCGACCTGGAATTCGAGCTCGGATCGGCGTCTGTCCGCATAACTCTTCTGTCGGCTCTGGGCGGTCAATAACCTCTGCCTCACTCGCTGAATCTGCTCGGTCGTCTGAAGTACAATCTCTGTACTGCCCATCACTCTCTGTCCCACTTCTCCCCAGCAAATGGGAGTCCGACACCTCCTACCATACAACAACTCAAAAGGTGGCATACCTATGCTCGAATGATGGCTGTTGTTGTAGGAAAACTCAGCTAACGGCAGATGCGCATCCCAGCTACCCCCGAAGTCTAACACACACGCTCTAAGCATGTCTTCCAACGTCTGAATCGTCCGTTCACTCTGACCGTCGGTCTGGGGATGGTATGCGGTACTAAAATGCAGCTTAGTACCCAACTCCTCATGAAATTTCTTCCAGAACCTGGAAGTGAAACGTACATCGCGATCCGAAACAATCGAGGTCGGCACTCCATGCCGAGATACTATCTCTCTCACGTACAACTCCGCCAACTTCTCTGCTGATGAACTTTCACTAATGGCAAGGAAGTGTGCACTCTTTGTTAGCCTATCCACAATCACCCATATCGCATCGACTCCTCTAGCAGTTTTCAGCAATTTGGTGATGAAATCCATCGTGATCTGATCCCACTTCCACTCGGGGATCTCCAAAGGTTGCAACTTACCGTGCGGTCTCTGGTGCTCGGCCTTAACTTTACGGCAGGTCAAACACCTCTCAACGAACCAGGCAACGTCTCTCTTCATGCAAGGCCACCAGTACTCCTTTTTCAAATCCAGATACATTTTCGTGGCACCGGGATGGATCGAGAATTTCGATCTATGTGCCTCCTCCATCAAAGTGACATGCGTACCTCCCACAAATGGCACCCAGATCCGACCCCGAAATGTCAGAAGTTCCCTCCCATCCGTAACAAACTCTGAAATCAACCCGACGACCCGCTCCTGTTTCTGCATTCCAGACTTCACAACATCGGCCTGTGCCCCACGAATAGCATCTAACACCGGAGTCATCACCGTCAATCTCAAACATACGTCCCGCAATGGAGTACCCTCCGCCCTACGACTCAATGCATCGGCTACCACATTAGCCTTGCCTGGGTGGTATAGGATCTCACAGTCATAATCCTTAACCACGTCTAACCATCTCCTCTGACGCATGTTTAGGTTGGGTTGATCCATCAAATACTTCAAACTCTTATGGTCCGTGTATATGGTACAACGAACCCCGTACAGGTAGTGACGCCAAATTTTGAGGGCGAACACTACTGCCCCCAACTCTAAGTCATGCGTGGGGTATCTCGCTTCGTGAGGCTTCAGCTGCCTCGATGCATAGGCCATCACATGGCCCCTCTGCATCAACACTGCACCCAGTCCCGAAGTCGATGCGTCGCAATATACGACAAAGTCCTCCATCCCTTCCGGAAGAGCCAGTACTGGTGCTTCGCACAGTCTCTGACGAAGTGTCTCGAAGGAAGTCTGTTGCTCGGGTCCCCATGAAAATGTAACACCCTTTCGGGTCAATTTGGTAAGTGGCACCGCGATCTTGGAGAAGTCCCTAATGAACCTTCGATAGTACCCTGCCAACCCAAGGAAACTCCTGATCTCCGAAGGTGACTTCGGTGCCTCCCATCTCATTACCGCTTCCACCTTGGCCGGATCGACCAATATCCCTGCCTGATTTACAACGTGCCCCAGAAATTGAACTTCCCGCAACCAGAAGTCACATTTGGAGAATTTTGCATATAGCTTCTCCGACCTCAGTACCTCAAGGACCTCCCTCAAATGTCCCTCATGCTGCTCCCTCGACCGCGAATACACCAGAATATCGTCGATGAATACAATCACAGACCGATCCAGCATCGGCCTGCATACCCTGTTCATGAGATCCATGAACACTGCTGGGGCATTGGTGAGCCCAAAAGGCATCACCACGAACTCGTAATGCCCATACCGCGTCCTAAAGGCTGTCTTCTGGACGTCCTCATCCCGCACTCTCACCTGATGGTACCCTGATCTCAAATCAATCTTGGAAAACCAAGATGCCCCTTGCAACTGATCAAATAGATCATCGATCCTCGGTAACGGATAGCGATTCTTAACTGTCACCTTGTTCAGCTCCCGGTAATCGATACACATCCGGTGTGAGCCATCCTTCTTTTTGACGAACAGAATCGGTGCTCCCCACGGCGAGCTACTCGGCCGAATAAACCCCTTCCCCAACAACTCTTGAAGTTGCGAGGACAATTCTTGCATCTCTGGAGGTGCAAGACGATAAGGCACCTTCGCAATAGGCGCAGCCCCTGGAACTAGATCGATACCAAACTCCACTTGTCTCGCAGGAGGTATTCCCGGCAAATCCTCGGGAAAAACATCTGGAAACTCGCGCACCACTGGAACCTCCTTCAATGTCCTCGGTCTCTCGGAACTCTTCCGCGTATCCAACACATACGCCACAAAGCCGTTACATCCCCGCTGTAGGCATTGCCTCGCCCTAGCGGCCGAACAAAAAGCTGATCTCGAACGGATACCCTCGCCGTACACCGTAAGAACTCCCCCACTAGGGTCTCGTATAGTCACCAACTGACGCTCGCAGTCGATGACAGCGCTGAATCGGCTCAACCAGTCCATGCCTACGATGACACAGACATCACCCATCGCAATAGGAATTAGGTCAATCGGAAACGCGACCCCGAAGATCTCTAGCACACATCCCCGAAGAACCTCCGTAGCACAAATCACCCTCTCAGCCGCAATGGAAACGCTCAAAGGCCGACTTAACGGCTCACGACTAATGCCGATGTGCTGACTAAAAGCTAACGATACAAACGATCTACTCGCACCCGAATCAAATAATACTAGAGCAGGCATAGAGTTCACAAGGAAAGTACCTACACATACATTAACATAAGCATAACATTTCGACCTTTAGTTAAATACATGAATGATAACATACCTGCCACAACATCGGGCGCAGCGCGGACCTCCTCCGCAGTCAGCTGAAAGGCTCTCCCGCGAGCCCTCGGGGCCTCGACCTTCACCGGTCGGGTCTCAGTAGTCCGGGTAGTAGGTGTAGCTCCCTGACGAAGTTGCGGGCACTCGGCCTTCCGATGGCCTGTCTGGTTGCAGTGAAAGCAAACCATAAACCCCTTAGGGCAATCCCTGGCAATATGTCCCTCTTTGCCACACTTGTAGCAACCACCAACTCGACACGCCCCCTCGTGACTCTTGCCGCACTTCGCGCAAGTGCGACCCTTCGAACCTCCCCTCCTCGAATCAGCGAACTTAGTCCGCTTGGCTGCCGGCTGAGTCTGGGCCGGCCGTCGATCCACCTGCCGAGACTCAGCCTCCTCCCTCGCTTGAGTCTCTAACTCGATCTCACGCTTCCTGGCGTTCGCCTGAAGCTCAGTGAAAGTACGATAGGTGGAGTTTGACACAAACTCCCGGATCTCCCTCTTCAAAACACCCAAATAACGGCTCATCCGCGACTGCTCCGTAGATACCAGCTCGGGGCAGAACATTGCCCTCTCATGGAACTTCCGTGTGATCACTGCCACGGAATCAGTACCCTGCTTAAGGGTCAAGAACTCCTGAATCAATCGCTCCCTCTCTACCGGAGGAACGTACTCATCCCTGAACATCTCCGTAAACCTCTCCCATGTCACCGCCGTAATCTCTGCCTGAGTGAAGTTCGCCGTCACGAACTTCCACCAATCCTTCGCTCCCAGACGGAGCTGGTTCAAGGCGAACCGTACCCTCAAGTGCTCCGGGCATGAGCAAGTATAGAAGCACCCCTCGATGTCGGCGATCCACCTCATGGCTGCAATCGGATCCTGTGTCCCATCAAATTCAGGGGGTTTCGTGTTGCTGAATTCCCTGAATAGTAATGAATCACCCCCTTGCGGCCTGGCAGCAGCCACCGCTGCGGTAGCGGCATTAACTGCAGCTTCAGTAAGTGCGGCGTACCGCTCCTCAAACTCCTCCATCAACGTGGTCTTAATAGACCCAAACATCTCCGGGATCTCAGCCCGGACCGCCGCAGCTACCTCTTCCTGAATAATCTGACGAATCTCCTCGTCACTCGCACCGCTCGAACTCGCCCCATTGCGTGTGATAACCATGATGTCTCTGAAATACAACATAAAATCATCAGAGACTCCACCAAGTACAATTGTACTCGATACGCGCCCTACCCAGTCTCCGATTTCCAGGGATTCTTATTTGAGTCTTCCACTGATCCGGTGCCTTCGATAGTACGGGCCCAATACTACCGACCACACCGTATCAGTATTCGTCTCAAATCTTTCTCCCCAAATCCCGAATAATGAGTACTCTACCTCTAATATGCACTATCTACTTGCACGCTACCAAATATCTCATATAAGCAATCTCCCTAGACTAAGGCATCACAAAACAGGCAATTTTAGTCCTATCATGAATACCTAGTCTTCTAGCATGCATAACAATTCATAATTCAGTGCATAACATAACATCGTAAGGTATTCTGGGGATCTTTGCCGTTCGGACGCTGGCTGCTCGTACACACTGTTCCACCCTTGTTTTTACCGCCTTACCCTTTATAAAATGTTATGTCCTTATTATTTTTAAGAAAAAGTTTTTCCTCAAATCCCCGGTCTGAGTTCAGTTGCACCCAAAAGTACACCCGAATCCCTCAAACCAAGGCTCTGATACCAATTGTAACAGCTCAAATTTTCAAATAAATTTTTCATTAAAAACAAAACATCATGATTCGACAAAAGGGTTTTATTCCAAGATTATTTCAAAAATATAAATAATAAATCTCCAGGATCTTCAACAGTGGCAGTGTGTACGTGTCACGCCGGCGCCTTTCCACGGTCATCACTAGTACCTGAAAAACATAACACAACTAGTAAGCATAAATGCTTAGTGAGTTCCCCAGTATACGACTTACCCACGTACGCCTTCCAGCCCGAACCTTTCGGTCCACATAACATTGCCTTCCGGCCCGTAATATTTTGCCTTCCGGCCCGTATTAGATTGCCTTCCGACCCATAGTATTTTGCCTTCCGGCCCACGATAGAATAAAACATCACACATGTAACATAATACACATAACACATAAATCATACATCATACCGTCCTTTCTATCACATAGAGTCTCGCCTTCCGGCCCGTATAAGTATACATCACATTTAAGCACACATCACATATAAGGCATCTACCTCTCTAGACATAGCATGAATATAACACATACGACCTTCCGGTCTCACAGTCAAACCCTTCCGGGTGAAGTATAGTGAGAAGACTCACCTCGTAGTATGCAAGCTATAAACTCTTCGGGCTACTCGCACACGATCCGCTAATCCGCAGGTTCCCTATAATACCACATCCTTTGTTAATGACCTTATCAAACAAGACCACTGACCCTACTAAGTTATATACAGGTCAACGGTCAACCTTGACCGGACTCGTCGAGTCCAAAGGGTAACTCGACGAGTATAGACACCCTGACACTACTCGCCGAGTCTGAAGAACGACTCGACGAGTTCCTGTAGATCTTCAAGCTACTCGCCGAGTCTGAAGAACAACTCGGCGAGTCCTAGTGAACCTTCAAGCTACTCGCCGAGTCTGAAGAACAACTCGGCGAGTTCTAGTGAATCTTCAAGCTACTCGCCGAGTCTGATCATTGGACTCGGCGAGTCCTCGCCATGCAGTCAATCCGCTGCCTCCTGTATTTCGCATGATTTCGAAGTATATAGATATAGGGCTTCCTGGACTTTCACATATACTATTACAGGGGTTTTTAACACTTATAACAACAATATAATCTAACAAATCCTTAAATGGGTTTCCTAAACCCTAAACTCGCATACAACGTAAAAGCTACGGATTTCGATCCGAAGATTACCTGGAAACGTGTTCCTTGTGTCTCCAAACCTCCAGTCCTCGATTCCTTTGATCACCACCTTGCTCCTCCTTGTCTAACAATCTCTTCAAGCCTTCTCAAATCCTCCTTCTTGCTTCAGATGCTCACACACTCCCAGGGGATCTTCAACCGGCCAAAAGACGCGACATGACGGCCATAAGATCGTTATATACGGTTCAGAATCGAAACGGCTAGGGTTCAGCTGAACAGCGTCGACTCGCCGAGTCCCTTATTGGACTCGTCGAGTCCAGTCGCGCATCTGCGACCAAGACCATGGCCCTACTCGGCGAGTCGTGCACCAACTCGCCGAGTCCCCTCCTAAATGTGCCCCAAAAATAATTTAAGGAAATACCTGTAATTCCGGGCTGTTACATTGTTGCAGGCCTAATTTCATTTGGTGCCTTCTTTGGTGATACAGTGGTTGTTGTCGGCAAAGGTGAAGACGAAAGAGGTTCTATTTGGTTTCTAATGGTCTGAGTTTAATCCAAGCATATGTTCTTCAAAGATTCTAAACAAGACCATATGTAGCTTCAAACAAATTTGCTTATCCTAGATGCCTTGTTGCTTATAAGGTAAACAAAATCATATCTTTCAATGATTTTTTTTCAATCTAGCCATTTTTACTCGATTTTCCTTGGTTCGAAGGAAATTGTGGAAGCAGTTTTGGCATATCAGAAGAACCTTAACAACATGTTAGATTTAGAGTAAAGAAGAAAGCTTATTTTTACTATGATCTCAAACTAGGTGTGAAATTTCTTGAGGTATAAATGAACTAATAAAACTAGCATCATAATTCATAACAGTAAACTTACATTGAATTACATCACACAATTAGGGTACTTCATGGGATTTTTTATGCACATGCTTTACTTTGTTTGCTTGATGTACAAACACCTTATAGACCACCAATCATGTAATTTCAACATCCTTTCAAATATGTTGACTGGTCAATAAATAATTTATCCTTCACATTTCTTTTCACAGAGATTGATGCCATATGCCAAAAATAAATATGTGTGGGAAATGCTTTATATATTTATGCTAGGTTGTGATGTGGACTTTGGTCACATGGAAGCTGTTTCTTTGATTTTTGTACCAAAATATCCAGAAAAACTGGTACATAATACTAACATATTCGTTAGCAAATATTCTAAGAAAAAACTATTTGTTAAAGTTAATTAATGTAAATATGTCTCCAAGGCCAATGTTTTATGAGCATAAAATATATAAAAAGTATGAATGTAAAGGGCAAGATCAACAACAACAACCAACAACACATAAAGCCTAGCCTGTTTCAAGCTGTCCATGGTATGCTTCAAATCATGACTTAATTTGGTTATAATTATGTGTTTTATTTATTGCTATGCTTCTTTTTTATCATTTTTTTTATCTCTTACATGACTAGCATTATTTTGTTCAATTTGTAACTTCTTGTTGGTAGGAAAATAAAAGGCCAATCAAAGGGTATGATAATGTACGCATACCTTAACACATATACCACACCATATCTGGAGCGAAAATGATTCCTGAAATCAAGAAACAGTTCTTAAAAAACACCAACTAATAGTCACATTCAAGAGAAAACAAAGCTTATTTAGTTCTAATTTATGTTGTCCAATTTTCCATACAATGCAAACTTGTAGACGGTTTCTCCCTAATTGAAATTATGATAACTGTATTATCAAGTCTGCTTCGTAGGAATTTTGATTGTTAGTTTGAAATAAACAACTTTTACTTTCTTAGAATCAAGGAAGGAATGGAATGGTTCTTTCCATAGTACCCATGTGTTTCTTTTTATTATGTCCCTATAGTTTATGGTAGATGTTGATTTGCTATATAAAAAATCGTTCTTAATAAACTTTTGTTATATGTAAAAAAATGAGCTACATTCTAAATTACTTTATATTTTTAACTTAATTTGCTTTGTATTTTAATTCATATGATTCGTTTATTTAATACAATAATTTTCCTGAGCTTTGAGTTTTTATGTTATTGTTCATTACAACTGTACATATTTTATATACCATCGAACTTTTGAGTTTGTACTCATTTGGTCCCTTTTCTTTTTTTTGTATTCAATATACCATCGAACTTGTTGTTGGTGTTTACCATAGCCCTTTTGACCGGCTTTTGACCTGTGATAGCCGGTCAAAGGGCTATGGTAAACACCAACAACAAGTTCGATGGTATATTGAATACAAAAAAAAAAGAAAAGGGACCAAATGAGAACAAACGCAACAGTTGGTTACCCTCCTGATTCATTTTCCCTTTACTCATTTACAACAAATCCCACATCATCTCCTACTGATATTAATAACTTTTATGAGATTCATTCTTGCTTCTCTTCAAAACATAACCTACGAAAGGACATTATTCATACATGTACAACTTTGTAATGCACTTGAATATTTATTAGGGGAATCTTGACTAAGCAGACGCATTTCATGACTACATTTACATTTCAATCAAATGATTTATCGTATCATGGATTCTAGACAAGTCTACAAACGAGTGGAATCATAAGTGCTATGATTTTTGAGTTTACTTAGCTTTAAGATCGAACTCATGGGATAAGATACAACATCAATATGTACAATACACCATAATATTGTACATATTGATGTTGTATCTTATCCCATGAGTTCGATCTTAAAGCTAAGTAAACTCAAAAATCATAGCACTTATGATTCCACTCGTTTGTAGACTTGTCTAGAATCCATGAACGATAAATCATTTGATTGAAATGTAAATATAGTCATGAAATGCGCCTGCTTAGTCAAGATTCCCCTAATAAATATTCAAGTGCATTACAAAGTTGTACATGTATGAATAATGTCCTTTCGTAGGTTATGTTTTGAAGAGAAGCAAGAATGAATCTCATAAAAGTTATTAATATCAGTAGGAGATGATGTGGGATTTGTTGTAAATGAGTAAAGGGAAAATGAATCAGGAGGGTAACCAACTGTTGCGTTTGTTCTCATTTGATCCCTTTTCTTTTTTTTTGTATTCAATATACCATCGAACTTGTTGTTGGTGTTTACCATAGCCCTTTGACCGGCTATCACAGGTCAAAAGCCGGTCAAAAGGGCTATGGTAAACACCAACAACAAGTTCGATGGTATATTGAATACAAAAAAAAAAAAAAAAAAGGGACCAAATGAATACAAACGCAAAAGTTAATTACCCTCAAGAGTCATTTTCCCTTAGTTTGAAATAAACAACTTTTACTTTCTTAGAATCAAGGAAGGAATGGAATGGTTCTTTCCATAGTACCCATGTGTTTCTTTTTATTATGTCCCTATAGTTTATGGTAGATGTTGATTTGCTATATAAAAAATCGTTCTTAATAAACTTTTGTTATATGTAAAAAAATGAGCTACATTCTAAATTACTTTATATTTTTAACTTAATTTGCTTTGTATTTTAATTCATATGATTCGTTTATTTAATACAATAATTTTCCTGAGTTTTGAGTTTTTATGTTATTGTTCATTACAACTGTACATATTTTATATTTAGATATCCTTAATATGAGACTATGAATTGCAACTATTTACTCTCTTCCACCTTATTTACATACCCTTGGTTATTGTTTCCTATAATTAAACAAGTATCTACCAAATACTTTACTTAATATTCCAGTATGTTGTTTAAAATCTATATATCTTGGTGTGCCAGGATGAGTTGTATTGCAAGCAGCTTTCACTTTTGCATCTATTCCACGTCTTCCCATTATTGACTTATCTATAATGATGATCTGTTATAACACAAAACCAAAAAATTAAAAAACCAACCTATGCAACAATAGAAGAAGTTGAAACAAATGGGAACAACAACTACAAACTATATTTTTTATGCTTTTACATTGATGAATTTTTTATTAAATTTTGGGATATAGATAGTTTTAATTTATTAAAAAATATTAATGTTGAGGTTGCTTTACGGGTGATTATCCAACTGTTTCTTTTAACACAATTCTTAATAACTTATGTTTCTTTTTTTTTAAAACTACATTTTTCAGGTGTCCCCTTGCGTAGGCTTTTACAAATGATGGATTTTATTGGTTGTTTCAACAAATGAAATGAACGTGTGATAGCATAACTACAAGTCAAGGCACGTATCATAGGTATAAAAAAGTGTTATTACTTACTATTTACCTTTATCCATAAAAAACTTAATAAGAAAAAAAAAAGAAACTTTCCCTTATCACGCAAGCTATATATATATATATAAGTGTTTCTTTTTTACTGATGACATGTATTCTGCAAGGAGGGCATATTGGGAATTTGGGGTTTAATTTTTTATGTTTTGGTGATGGAATTGTAACAAAAGGAGGCTATTGATCATATTATGGTGTTTATCAAAGGTGAGTATTACATTATACAATATCGGAAAACTACCCGTTTGCTTCTTTCTACAGATCCATTGCTATTTCTTTAATAGACTAACTATCATTACTTCTCTTAATTTGCGTGATGTATAATAAATCCTCCCTAATAAATGAAAATAATTTTGCCACTTGTCAATCTCTCATGAGTTTTGACACTTGTCATTTTATGATATTTTTAAAATATATAATATTCACAAGTCAATTTATAGGTTTTTTAATTTTTAAAATTAAAAAAGCCAAAAAATATTTATATACTTATGTATGTAAAATATTAAATATAATAAATCTAATAGTAAATTGCAATTAATACATTTTTTCATTCTTTATTTCAAAATTTTGTTTTAAAAAATACTTATTGTTTAGATTTTGATATTTAATCTTTTTTTAATAAACCCGTGTATTACACGGTTTTTACAGCTAGTGAAATATCAAATCGAAAAATTACAAGAAGAGCTTATTTATGTAAAGGGTCGTTCTACTTTCGTATGTTATAATTATGGCATTAGAGTATAAAATAATGCATTAACAAATGAAAGTAAGTTGTTATTCTTTTAAATATATCATTATGTCACCGAAATGGTCAGTATGTGATATTTTGTTAACATATATGTGTGTATGTGTATAAGAGGTGGCAAAGCTGCAACTAAGTGAAGAAACAACAAACAACCTTGCTTGGGAAATCCCATTCACATTACAATTAATAACGCAACTTCTTCTATCAGCATCCAGCAAAACCGACCATGACACCCTACGATGCTTCCGTATGTCCATCATAATCAACAAGAAGCTCATAAAATCTTAGTCATTCTCTTTTAAATATCATATGTATGCTTTTGTTATGTAACCCACTTTTCACTATGTACCAACTTTCTTAATATGAACGATCATTTTCTGCATAATTTTGCTTTACCATCACTAGCTACTACCTTATCCACACGTAGTTAATAAAAAAACAAAAATCATTCATACCCATGCGAAGCATGGGAACTACCCTAGTTCAACATTATAAAGGAAAAAAAAACAATAATAAGGAAATGTGATTAAAAAAAATCAAGGATAATCGATTACTCTTAAAATAGAAAACTACAAAATGGCCCTTATAATTACTAGTTTTTTTATGGGTCCAGTCAAAATAAATTTAATTTATAACGATGATCCAATATAAGATATATTTTGTGATTTTGATCCATACAATATTGGTTTTTTGTGAGTATGGTTCATACCAGACTTAAAATAATTGATCTATCCATGAATAATAATAAGTTTTTTCTTCATTTAACTTCTTTTTATATTATTATTCAAAAAGATTTAATTTCTCTTCTCTCACTCACACACACACACACTCTCTCTCTCTCTCTCTTCAAAGTTATTAAAGGAAGCCTTTCCTAAAATCCACCATCGGCACCTCCATACCAACCTACTTATAGGAACATAGACCTCGGAAGCAGTGAAACCCTAGATTCTTTTTTTTAACTTAAACTATTTAAATAAGTTTTTGACATAACAATCTCATAACTAAGGAAATCCTAGATTCTTTTCTTAACTCTCAAAGTGTGAGTTCTAGTTGTGCGGGGTGTAGTTTCTGGGACACCTCGTCAACCAGAAGGTTATTATGGTCAATCCAGCCAAGTTCGAGGTCGTGATGCAGTGGGAGGTTCCGAGGTCTCCATCCGAGATTCGGAGTTTTCTTGGGTTTGCGGGTTATTATCGAAGATTTATCCAGGATTTCTCCAAGATTGCTATTCCATTGACCAGACTGACCAAGAAGTCGGTGACATTTCGTTGGGGGCCTAAGCAGCAGGCAACTTTTGAGACTCTTAGATAACGATTGTTCGAGGCGCCAATTCTGACCCTTGCTAAGGGTGTCGATGATTTTGTGGTCTATTGTGATGCTTCGATTATGGGTTTGGGTACAATTCTGATGCAGCGGGGGTGTATGATTGCATACGCTTCGAGGCAGCTGAAGCCTCATGAGGCGAATTACATGATGCATGATTTGGAGCTGGGGGCAATGGTTTTTGCCCTCAAGATTTGACGACATTACCTCTATGGGTTTCGTTGTACTATTTATACAGACCACAAGAGCCTGAGGTATTTGATGGATCATCGGAATCTGAATATGAGACAGCGTCGTTGGTTGAGTGTGGTGAAGGATTATGATTATGAGATCCTGTATCACCCGGGGAAGGCCAATGTGGTGGTTGATGCTCTTAGCCGTAAGGCGGTTGCAGCTCTGATAAGGGATATATGTTTGAGGATGACAGTGATTACTCCATTGCTGGAACGGATTCGGGAAGCTCAGGTCAAGGCTATGAAGGAGGAGCACCGAAAGTGAGAGCGTATTGTGGGTTAGGTGGCCTTCTTCGATTATGATAGTCGCGGATTTATGACCCTGCATCGGAGGTTTTGGGTTCCTTATCAGGGTGATGTGCGTCAAGTTCTAATGGAGGAGGCTCACAAGTTGAGATTCTCCATTCATCCCGGGGCGATGAAGATGTATAGAGATCTTTTCCCTGATTACCAGTGGCCCTGCTTGAAGCGGGACATAGCATGGTTGTGGAGCAGTGCTTGACTTGTAGGAAAGTCAAGGTCGAACATCAGCAACCTCACGGTAAGATGCAGCCGTTGGAGATTCCCGTATGGAAGTGGGAAGACATCACAATGGATTTTATCACGAAGCTCCCTAGGACATCACGTGGAGTGGATTCTATTTGGTTCATCGTGGATCGATTGACCAAGATCACACATTTTATCCTGATCTAAGAGTGTATTTCTGCAGAGAAGTTAGCTGAGATTTATGTCCGGGAGGTGGTGGTACGTCATGGGGTGCCGGTATCAGTAGTTTTAGACCGAGATGTCCGCTTTACTTCCAGATTTTGGAAGCGGTTTCATGACGAGATGGGTACTCGTCTCCATTTCAGTACAAGTTTCCACCAGTAGACCGATGGGTAGAGTGAGCGGACGATTCAGACTCTTGAGGATATGCTGCATGCGTACGTATTAGATTTTGGTGGGAGTTGGGATACATATCTTCTGTTAGCGGAATTTTAGTATAACAACATTTATCACGCTAGCATTGATCGACCTCCTTTTGAGATGCTCTATGGGAGGAAATGTAGGAACCCAATTTGTTGGGGCGAGGTTGGTCAGCGAGTCATGGGGAGTAACGAGGTTGTACTCAAGATTACTAAGATGATTCAGCAGGTTCGGAGCAGGCTTCAGACAGCTCAGAGTCAGCAGAAGAGCTATGCTGACAAGCGCCGGTCGGATTTGGAGTTCCAGGTGGGAGATATGGTTCTCCTGAAGGTTTCACCTTGGAAAGGTGTCATCTGGTTCAAGAAGCGGGGCAAGTTAGTCCCCGAGTACATCGGTCCGTTCAGGGTTTGGATCTTCTAACCGAGATCAGCCAGATTCATAACACTTACCATGTCTCTCAGCTGCATAAATGTTTGGTGGATGATTCTACAATTGTACCCTTGGAGGATATTTAGGTGGATGACCGCCTGAACTACGTCGAGAGGTCAGTGGCAATATTAGATCAGAAGACGAAAACCTTGAGGAAGAAGGTGGTGGAGCTTGTGAAGGTGTAGTGGCAACACCGCAAGGGGTCAAAGTGGACTTGAGAGCCCGAGGAGGAAATGAGGGAGCATTATCCTGGGTTGTTTGGGGAGGCAGACTTCGAGGATGAAGTTTGAGACAAGTAGGGGAGAATTGAAACGCCTGGTTCCTGGTATGTATTTAAACTTCTAATTATTCGATTTTGTAGAGCAACTCGATGATTTGGTATCCCCAACTCATCATGTAGAAATGTTATGGACCGCATGTTTTTAAGTGAACAACTTGATGTATAGAAATGTTATGGGTAAAGTTGGAAACTTTACCCTTCTAGACGCATCATCAGTCTAGATCTGGAAGATAGAGATTTGGTTTGAAGGTTAGTGGCTTAATGCATTAACTAGGTTGACAAATCGATGAACTCGACGAGTTGGCTTGGGATTGTCCCGATTCGGTTGAAAAAGGAGAAACTCGACGAGTTAAAGGGAAACTTGACGAGTTGATTCGGAATATCACGATTCTAAAGAGAATAATTTCTAGAGCCCGAGAGTAGGAAGCTTGTTTGGGACACCTTTGGAAAATGGGGTATTATGTGGGAGGCTTGCGGATAGGGTTCCATGGAATAGTTATTTAGCATTGTCAAGATTCAGTGGTTTTAGCAACCGTTCGTGATTGACGGACGAAAACGCCAAGGGAAGTGGTTCGTTGTCGAGGAAGTGTTCATTTGTTTCTTAGAAGTGTGTGATCAATTAGGATTATCTAGCAATGGATCACTAGTGGGAAAAAGTTAGTAGTCATTGGATCGATCGTTGGGAAGTGAGAAGGATTTAGAATCCTCCAATTTTCATGTATTATGAAGGCTTAGTCGAATCTAAGTGGGGGAGTGTTACCCCAAGATGCGGAAGTAGGAGAGGTTTTGAAACGGGGATAAGTTTCACAACCCGATAGGGAGAATGGAGGCCCTAGTGGCTGCTTGGGTTGAGGGTTGTGTTGATTGGGGGTTCGGAAAAACTCCCCAGCATAAGGAACACGTCTTCTTGGTGCTTGATAGCATAAATTAGGGGAACGAGTTGGAGTTCTAGTCAGGGATTGAGTTCAGTCGAGTATCCGGTCGAGGGTGTGATCGACTCTGAGGGTTTTTGGATTAATAGATTGAGGGTTTTGTTAGCTGACAGGGTCAGCAGTGCATTCAGCATGGGAGTACGGGTTATTTAGCGTATGTGGTGGACACACAGGTCAGGGAACAGACCACGGATTTCCGAGAGGGTGGGTGATCAACATGAGGCCTAGGGTTAGGCTGGGGATATAGTCCACAGAGTAGATCAAGAGTTCGAAGCCCCAAGTGGGTGAGAACAGGATGCATGGGAGAGAATATCAGGAGGGGTGGTCCAGGGAGATGCTCAATAGTTTAGAGCGGTCTGGATAAACTGAAGGCCGCTGGGGCGTACCAGTCAAACCAAAGGCTCGGAGAACGGTCCAGACAGGCTGAAGGCCCAGAGAGGCGGTCCAGACATGCTAAAGGTTTTGAGAGTGGTCTAGATAGACTGAAGGCCTGGTAAGGCGGTCCAGTCATGCTGAAGACTTTGTATGTGTTTGTAGAACTATGTGCAGGTATTGGGTATACTATTATGCTATATCAATCAGTCCCCAAGTATTGAACATGTTGCTGGAATAGGCTGAAGACTCCAGTGTATTTTTGTTTGATCGGAAGTTATTGTTAGAGATCAGATAGAGCGCAAAGGATCTTGGTGATCCCAGCAGTTCGGAGTGTCTCCGAGGTTTTATCTTCTTGGATCGGGTGATACTCCAGTTGGGGACTGGGAGTGGATCCGAATGGGTATTAGTCGGTTTTGGGAAGGTTTGTGATTAGAATATCCTATCATTCAGGTTCTGGGAATCGGGTTAGATCTTTCTAATGATCGTCTATGGAATTTGGATAGGTTTGAGGCGATCCTGCTCTTGCAGTAGGCCAAGATACCCGGTGCGGGCTGACTGTAAGTCGTAGGCACACAGGCTCGAAGGGAGCGGTAGGTTTGAGGCGGTAGGCCAAAAAACCCTAAGAATTTCGACTCAATAGTTGAACTGATTAGACATGTTGGTATTCTAACCCGAAGGGGTGATATGGGTTAGATATGAGTGTCGTGCTGGTTGGCCGATAATGGTAAGTATGTTGATGATGGTTTGAGTTATTGTGATGTGTCTTGGGATTCGTGTGTGGTAGTAGTTTTTGTATCGTATGTTGTTTGTTTATGAGAGGAGCGTCGATCAGGCCCTTCGAGTGGCGGAGGAAAGTGGATATCTGCAGGATCAGAGTGTTGGGCAACTGAAGTGACGACAGTAGTGTCGATCAATCATCGGGAGCATTCCAGTCATGAGCTGAGGGTCGGGGAGGGCATACCAGACTCATGTTGTAGGCTCGGAAGCAATCTAGACCTATGCTAAGGAACATGTGAGGGTATTCTAGTCATAGGTCGTGGGCGTAGAGATCGTGATAGTTATGTTCCCTGGTGTAGCGTGTTTGGAGTAGACTTATTGTTGAGATTTGGGTGAGTTGTACTCTGTTGTGTCGAATCAGAGAAGTTTGAAGGAGATGCAAGGATAGATCCTTGGATTCCAAGTATGGTTGTATACATGGGTTATGATGTAGTGGTATTCCAATCTAGGGTATTCCATCATGAGGATGACCGGACCATATGATTGATTGGACCTGATGTGTTTGGTATTCCAACCCGAGGGTTGATTGGGCCAAACATGCATGAGGATACGAGGGTATACCATCCTAGGGATGATTGTACCCATCGTTGGCATACCTGGTATTCCAGCCAGAGGCTAATTGGGCCAGGCATGAGTGTTTATGTGATATAGCTGGTTGTTCACGGGAGTTGTCTGGAAGCTGAAGGATGCATCATCCTGTTAGCACGGAAAGGGACTAAATTCAGAAAGGAGTTGTCATAGAAAATATGCGGTGGTAGTGTCTGAAGAGACCTGAGTTGGCTGGGTGGTTGGAGGCTGCAATGCAGGAGTGTTATCCTAAAAATCGTGTACTGAAACAGGCTTCGAGGTCGAAGCCTAATTTAAGTGTGAGAGAGTTGTAACATCCCAAACTTCAGAAGTATAATTTAGGGGCTTATGTGTAAATTAAGGAGTTACCTCGGCAAGTAGGTATGCCTACTCGTCGAGTCGGAGCGGGTTTTGGCCACGTGTTAAGTGACCAACTCGCCGAGTCGGCGGCTGGACTCGACGAGTTGATGTTGGGAAGATAAAACCCTAATTTTAGGGTTTGCGCCCTATTTAAAGGACCTTAAGTCCTTACCTCAGCCCCCTTATCCCCCCTTGACGTCCAGAAGCAGCCCTAACCGATCCAAACCCCCATTTTGAGTGTGTGAAGGAGGGAAAGTGTGTTTTGAAGCAATTGCAAGAAGAAGGCTTGGAGTTTAAGAAGATCATAGAGGAGCTGGTGGATTTGACTTCTCTACTCAGTGGCCTCAGTTTGAAGGTAACAAGACGTTACCTTGACCTTGTTACATCTAGATTTATTCATGGATGAGATTTGGGGCAACTTAGCATGTTTAGGATCCATTTCGGGTTTTGGGTCTAGATCTGAGGTTGCAACTGCAGATCTAGACTTGTCTTGGTCCATGAAATCATAAAGTATCATCCCTTTAGCTTGTTTATGAGCATTCTTGTTATGAACCTTGTCCCTAGCTTGTATTGAGCCAAAATCACCTTGCATACACATAAAGTTTGCACCTTTATGTGAGAAACATGCCCTAGAAGGTCGGATCTACAATTTGGAACACTTGGTTAGCTCGGAATCGTTGGATTATGGATTAGGGCGAAGGAACTCGACGAGTCGGGCCGCCTGACTCGGCGAGTCACATTAGGGTTACAAGTCTTGAGTTGTGATTCAACTCGGCGAGTCTGGGAGATGACTCGGCGAGTCTTCTGGGGTTTCCCCGACTTTTGGACACGTTTGAACTCGACGAGTTGCCTGGAAACTCGGCGAGTCAACGAGGGTTTCATGATTCTGTAAGTTTTGGAAAAACTCGACGAGCCAGTATACTACACTCAGTGAGTAAGGTCAACATGGACTGTTGACCTCAACTGTTGACTTTAACTTTGACCAAGAGTTGACCAGTTTGGCTTCCAAGGGTATTCTAGTAATTGAGCACTTATAGATGTGGTTCCATCATAGTGTTCAGGTGGTGGAGTTCGTGGTTGTGATCAGAGGATTTGATCTTATCTCTTAAGTTCGGCAATTGCAAGGTGAGTTATTCTCACTATACTCAAGAGTCTAAGGCACCAAGGTCGGCCCTTTGATTTTTTTATTTAAGATAATTACTATTGTGATATGTTAGCTCGACATCCTGGTAGATAGGATGGTTATATGCTAGTATGATCGGTTAGATCGGTATCCTGGTAGATCGGATGTGGTTATGCTTAGTGACCTATAGTTTGGTCTGACTGTCTGTATGCTAGTAGGATATTACCTGTTATATGTGCACATGATTGAGCAGTAGTGGAGGGTATCTCATCTCGAGGATGATAGGGCCCTAGTATGTTGTCTAGTAGACTATTATATGATTATCTGATATAGGTGCACATGTTTGATTGATAGTATGTGGGCAATCCAACCCGATGGTTGTGGGCCGAGAGTATTCCATCCCGAGGATGATTGGACTCATAGTAGTTTGGCATTCCAACCCGATGGTTGAGGGCCTAGGGTATTCCATCCTGATGGATGATTGGACCCATAGTAGTTTATTGTATGTGTAGGTGTGTGGGCATTCCAACCCGAAGGTTGTGGGCCGAGAGTATTCCATCCCGAGGATGATTGGACTCGTAGTATGCTGGCATTCCAACCTGATGGTTGAGGGCCAGGGGTATTCCAACCCGATGGTTGACTGGACCCATAGTATGATGTTCATTGTTGTATGTGTATGGTTATGTGTATGTGTATTTTGGGGTAACTCACTAAGCTTCCGGGCTTACGGTTTCAGTTAATTGTTTCAGGTTCAGCGGATGGCGGCGGGTAGGCGAAGGCATGACCGTACACTTCCTCGATTGACGATTATGATTTCTGGGAACTCTGATGTATAAACTATTTTGAAAACAAATTGTAATAATTGAATGGTTTCAAATGATTTAAAAAGTTTTAAATTTGCTCGAATTTTATGGGTGTTATATATATATATATATATATATATATATATATATATATATATATATATATATATATATATGTAGCTAGGTTCAAATGTGGATGAACATCTATGGTATGAGCATATGGACAATGTTATTCTAGTCATAATCTGTGATAATGACTAAGAAAATATATTTTTTGGTAATGTGAATACGTTCAATAACTATTGTTATTATCACAAATTCTCACTAATTAAATCATATATAAGAGTAGTATAGATTTTTTTTTCTTTTATGATTCTCATTCCGTCAGAATGTTGTCAAAATGTGTTATTGATAATCGTATTCTGTAAGAATGTGAATGAATGAAAAACGATGCATGAAAATAAAAATGAATAAGAATTAGTGAAAATATATGATAATTAGGATAGTTATGCGAGATTAAACGTATTCACATTACCAAACAACCTATTCAGTTAGTCATTCTCATAAAATAACACTGTCCATACAATAGATGCTCATCCACATTATATATATGTATATATATATATATATATATATATATATATATATATATATATATATATATATATATATATAGGGTTAGGTTATTTTGTTTTTACTAACTATTGTGTGCCAGAATGCACAGATCTGGACCATCGGATGGAATATAATCAAATATCATGATTTGAGGGTCTACGGTAGTAGAATAAGATAGCATGTACCATATAATCACACAAATTTCAGCATAAGGGCATTTTAGTCAATTAACCTATATTAAAAAAGGAAATTTTTGGATTTTTAGGGATGCTTAATTCCTTTTTTTAAATCTGAATATTTTAAATTAATTCAAATTTAAAAATCCGATTTTATTCTGTCAGAATGATAGAATGTCAACCATAAACTAGTAAATGTATTTTTCAATTTTATTCTGTCAGAATGCCAAACATAAACTAGTAAATACATTCTGAAAGAATACACAAAATCGATTCTTGAACTAATAATATATCAAAAAAATTACATTGTATGATTGTGATTCATTGAATAATAACAAACATTCTGAAAGAATAAACAAGTATAATTCTTAAAAAATAACAACATTCTTAAAAAATGAGTGTGATCATTCTTTAATTCATTCCTCAACTCTTTCCCATCAGGTCTTCAAGCCATTCTTGAAGCCTTTTCTACCAGAAATTCATTGCCAAGTAATTTGTAGTGATACACTTGTAAAACCTGCACATTAAACATACAAATAATTAACTATAATTCTATCAGAATACAACAAATAATATTCTTACAAAATAAACTATTCTGCAAGAATATTCTTTAAGAATTTGTATTATCAAGAATATACCCAACAAACAAAATAAGGAACTAGCATCAACCTATTATGACAAAATAAGGAACTAACATTCTTCGGGTTCCATGTGTTTCTTCTCGATATGCTCAATGTATTTAACTGCAAATTCTGACAGAATAAGGAACTAGCATCAACCTATTGTTATGAAAATGGCATCCAACCCAATCTAAATTGAGTTATATAGTTTTGAAAAGAATAAGGAACAAAGTGAAGTAAAAACATTAATGATTTTTAACTATTTTTTCATTGAGGCATTTTATCGAACACATGGAGGCCATGACAGAATGTTGTTTCAAGAAATTACATGTGATCAGATTAAGCATATCAGATTAAGTATTATGAAGATACTCCAAGCCTCTCAAAATTTGTCTTGACCAATTCTTCAATGCCTTCAATGAAACCCGTCTGCGTTTCTTCCTGGAACCCCTTAAATTACCTGAAGCACATGCCTCTGAGATGAAGTTCAAGGTGTTGTTTTTAGTATCCCTCCAGGAACTGTAAAGAACAATAATGTTTTCATACTCTAATGTCTGTAACAGTTTGATTTCTGAAAAGAGTCTCTTGAGAACAGATGGATCTCCACCGAAGCTTCTTAGTTTTACTTGGTTCCATGCCACATCCCTTCCTCCTTCTTGATTAAATCCCCTGTACACCTTCTTCACTGCACCAACGCCTAACAGATCATTGTATCTCCCAAATTCAATCGAAAGTTAATGAGTACAAAATTCAATCGAAACAATGAAATTGTAAGACCTAATTGAGATAACGAAGAGTGTAAATTAGGAAGAGTGAACCTGAAATGTGAACCTGACCGCCAACCTCCTCCGCCTGCAACTACCGGCGCTTCTCGGGTTCTACGAGTGAAATCACGGCGACGATTGTTGCGACCGAGCCGCCTCCGATGACTTCCAGTGTTGTTCCGTCAAATGTGTCGGCTCCTAGTGCGGATACAGTTAGGGTTCTTCGATTGTTTAGTTTGTAGGATTTAAGATTAGGATTAGAGAATTGTGTGGTGGTGAAAGAGACATTGTGGGAGTCCGATGAGAGCGTAGGATTCTAGCTTCTTGTGGTGTAGGGTTTTAATAGGTAAATAAAAATTGATCCCTTAAATAAAGGGATATTAGTTGTTAATTTTGGATATTCATTAATACATATATGTAATATTACTAATTTACCCTTATTTATTTAATTAATTAATTAATTATTTGCTAATTTCTGATTGGTGCATTTAGGCACACAATATTTGTTAAAAACATTTGAACTTATCTCTCTCTCTCTCTCTCTCTCTCTCTCTATATATATATATATATATATATATATATATATATATATATATATATATATATATATATATATATATAAGTTTTCTAACTTCACCCTTGGCTGAAAAGATTTATTTAGAGGAAATATGTAGATGGAATTGAAATCAGCTCTATATAGTGGGGGTGTTTGGCTTAGCTTTTTAGAGGTTAAAAGTTATTTTTCAAAAAGTTACAAAAAATTCAGATTTTCCTGACTTTTCCAAAAAGTTGATTTCTTTTCTATCCAAAATCCAAAAGTTGTTTTTAAAAGACTTTTGCCAAACATCTTTTAGCTTTGATCTTTTCCTAAAAGGACTTTTAGCATATGAAAACGAAGTCAACCACCCCAGTATATAGTATCCAAAATCTAAAATGCATTGTTTCCGTAGTGGTTGGTCATTTAGGTAAACTAAAAAAATGGATCAAATACATTTATTCTAAATTATGATTACGATACGGGCATTTAGGATTTTTTATTTGATTATTTAAATATGAGGAATAAAATTTTAATGTTTTTTTTTTTAAATTTAATTTTATTGTTTTTTTTTTTTTTTTTATTCCATCTAAAATGAAAAGTATAGAGTTTATAACGTCACCGGCCAGCTCTCCAGTTTCTCTTAGTATTTAATGAAAATAGATACCTATATCAGTTTCAAGTCGATCAAATCAGAAAACAGCGCCGGCCACCTTCTTTCCATATCAGTCGCCGGTGATAAAGTTTTGCGTTTTCTCAAACAAATAACCATCCATGGCTTCATCGACACAGAATCATCAACAGCACTTCCCGACGTCGAGCGGCACTACATCAGCTCCACCACCCACACCTTCCACTACCAAACATAATTTCACCTCCACCTCGGACTCAGCCGCCACCGATCTTCTCTCCCGTCTTCTCCACCGCCTCCCACCAACTCTCTCAAACACCCCTCTATTACTCCGCCGCCGTTCTTCACTCGCCTCCACCACCACCACCTCTCCTCCAGTAGTCCCCTTTTCCGAGCTCAACTCCTCCTTTTCCACCACCCTCCCTTCCGTTTCCGAACTCGGCTTCTTCCAACTCACCAGCCACTCGATACCCTCCGAACTCGCTCGCTCAGCCGAGTCCGATTCACTCTCTCTTTTTAACCTCCCTCGCCACCTAAAACATCAACACTTCCCCAGAAGCTGGCCGCTTGGTTTTGACGATGACGATGACGATGAAGAAGACACCGGTACCGGAGATTCGTTGTTTCTTGACTCATCTTGCTCAACGGATTCATCCGAGCTGTCCCTGAGTTCTCTACGCGAATTCACTCGGGAAATGGAGAAAATTGGGTTTGCTGTTGTGGAAGCATTATTGTGCGCGATGGGGTTACAGAATCCGGCCGGAGATGACCCGGATAGTCTGTGCTCGATGATGTGGGTATCCAACAGATCGGGTTCACCCGATGATAAACTGGTTGGGTCGGGTGAATTTTACCCGTATGTGATCGGGTTGCATTATCAATTTCGGAGCCAAAGTTGTTCTTTGTTGGCGGATCCGGGTTGGGTAACCGTTTCGTCCTCAATGGATTCGATATTGGTTACCCTTGGAGACATCGCTCAGGTGAAAAATACTTTTAAATTTTTTGTTTTATAGTTTTATAAATATAATCTTATTATACCATATTTTGACTTTATTATGAAATAAAAAAATATAAAAAACCCGACTTTTTGGGTTGTATCTACCGTAATGGCCGCCAAATGGACCCAAGAAATAGAAATAGTTAAGTTATTATTATTATTATTAATTTATACATACATTGTGTGCGGATGTAGATATCCTTAATGGGGTCTAGAGACTTATAATTTGTTGTTTGACACGAAATGTATTAAATTTAGTATTTTTAGGTGTGCCATCGAATTGATTTCGCTTTCAATTTTGTCATTTTATGATCTATTGGTCATGTGGCTGAATGTATATTCCCATTATTGTCTTATGTGATACGGTTTATCCCGCTCTAAAAAAATCTAGATTTCTTGCAAAGTCATTCGTTTATTAGTATTAATAATATAAGTCGTTATAAGTAACAAAGTTGTATATGTATATAATATTTGTTGGCTTAATGTTTCACGCATGCTATTGTCTATGATTTTTAGTAAATAATACATAAAATAATAAAGGAATGATTTTATTGAAAAGATAAGATTTTATAATATGGTTAAAGTAAGTTTGTTACATAAAACTCATGTTATAACTTTACAATAATTCTAGTAAATATACGGCGATATTATTTTTGGTCTTTTTTTTTTTTTTTAAATTTCTTTGGAAAGTGTTGTAAATATTTTGTTTATCGTCTAATCAAGTGAGTAATGGAATATTTGATATTATGTCTTCTTGTTCAAAAAAAAAAATTTGATAGGTATGGAGTAATGGAAAACTGAAGAAAGTGAGAGGGAAACCGGCATTAAGCATGGAAGAAGGAAATAATTCGTCGCCATTAACATCAATGTCTCTTTTAGTGACATTGCCACTAGAGAGCACTGTCTCTCCTCTTTATCCAAGGGTGGTGATTAGCAACCACGACAACAAGAACCAGAATGAAGATGAAGATTGTGAAAGTAATGAAGTTAATACGTTTAATTCATTTTCATTTGAAGATTATGCTTGGAGAGTTTATCATGAAAGAGTTCCTCTTAAAGACCCCTTGGACAGATATCGTATTTGATCTTTAATTGTAAGGGATCATGAAATGTTTATTTCTTCAATTTTTTTGTTTAGTTTGTTGTGCTACTCTTTCTTTTATAAAATGTTATATACTTTTGGGATAATAGTTAGGGATGTTAATCGGGTCAACCCAATCGGATTTCAGGTCAATCAGGTTGGGTTAGTCAGATTTTTTTATTTGAAAAGATCACCAAAAACCCGATCCTATTAAGCTACGGGTTAGTTGGTCGGGTCAATTGAGTTTTAGATTAATAGGGTCGAGTCAATTGGGTTAGCCGGGTTAATATTGGTAATCCATTATGTAATCTAATTTTCCAATTTTCATAATCTAAAAAAAAAAAAAAAAAAAAAAAAAAAAAAAAAAAAAAACACATCACATACTTTTTAAATAACTTGTAGAATTTCTAATTCACGTAAGGTTTACTTTTGAAGCATTTGTTTATCATTATGCCATACTTTTGAAGTAGTTTGTTTATCATTATGGTAAGGAACATTTTAGGTGAATGGAATAATAGAAATTCCATGCAAGTAATTCTAGGAAGAAATTAAGGTGTTGTTTGTCTTTTTTGAGACAGAATGTCTGTAATCTGCAGACCATATTTGTAAACCTCTGCAGTAGAAGAGGTAGACCAAATGTCTGTAATCTGAAAAAAAAATGTTTGTTTAGTTAACATCTGCAAACTATTAAAATAAACTAAAATCTAAATAAAATGATTTTTTTTTATACTTCAAAGTGATTTTGTAATATTTTTATGACTTTCTTATAAATAATTAACAAATCTAAATCAACTTTTATTTATTATTGTATAAAAAGTGAAAATAAAAATGGTAGGAATTAACATATATATTTGATAAAAACCAACAAATTTAGTCACAAAGTTATAAATAAACATTGTAATTAGGAATCAAAAAATTTGATACATAAATGGACGAAAATAAACTTCGATTTTTTCAATTAAATCAATTAAAAACATATCATAAATATTTTCTTAAGAAATTAATGATATTGTATTAAATAATGTTTTATAAAATTTGACACAAAAATATAAGAATATATTATGATTTTTTTTTCATTTTTATATAAACAACTTCAACAACCTTTATTGTAATAAATTTGTCAAAAATATCATGTTTGTACCGTCGAACATTTTTTTAAAGTATTGTATTTTTTTTTTCAAATTGTTTATCATTAATAAAGTTTGAATAAATATAAATTAAAAAAATAAACATATATGTGTTTTTTTAGGTTAGAAGATGTTCGAAGATGTTAGAAGACTCTGGTCCACATTTGCACCAAGAAGAGGACGCACATACATTTTTAGATTTGTAGTCTTCAAAAAAATAAACAGTCTGGCAAGGCTAATGTCTGCGCGTGGTCTACGCCGTGCATGCAAAAGAGGTCAAGAATATATGTTTACGAAAAACAAACAACACCAAAGTGCATGTTCGACTTGAAAATAGTATAAAGCATGATGCATCAAAAGCCAACAATGAAGGGAAAAAAAGCCAACAGTAAGAAAGTTATAAGATAAATAAGTATAATATAGATTCATCAGATAGATCAATAGATAATTTAGTTAATAGGATCGTATTCATTAATGATCCATCATGGCATTTCAAGTACTTGATGAGATTAAGTATTATTATTCAGGTTAACTCGAACCCGAAAAAATGATATACAACAAACCCAAAATCCGACCCTAATTATGTTCGGGTTTATCGGGTTAACCCGAATAACTAGACTATGAATTTTAGACCCTATTAAACTCGACCCGTCTGAGCTTATTCAAGTTCGGTTCGGATCAGATCGGGTGTGTCAGGTTTTCATATATTCTCACTATTAGACATTATATTTGATTTATACCTTCTATCATGGTCACTCACCAATACTTTAAGTGTATGTCTTCGAAATTCAAATCAACAGATCTTGTTTGGTACATTTTGAAGTTTAATTCAACTCATGAGTACACTAAAAAAGAATATAATAAATCGGTAAGGCATATCCTTTAGACCATGCCGACCATGTCCTAAGGTCCATCCTATGTGACAGATTGTTGAGTATTAATAATGTTTTTGGCAGTCCATGTTTTAGAACTTGGACCATCTTTATGAAACTTCACACATCAACTCAAGGATCCATATTGTAGACAAAAGGATTGTATAATCATAAAATGAACCTTGAAAGTTGAAACTATCTAGTAACAAGAAATTTACAAAAAAGTTCTATATTTGCATGCCATAAACATTTAAGTTGAGCTACGATCATAATTAAAGGAAATACATGATACTTTTTATGTATGATATTTGAAGAGATATTTGAGAAATAGAGATTAGGTCATTAGGACATTCCTTTGACTTGAAAGTTCAAGCTACAAACAAGGTAATGGAAGAACCAAAAACCATTTTGGATAGGAAGACAAAAGAATTTTGATGGATGTATTCTTGAGAGTCATGAAAATGTATATAAATTGTAAGTTGTGAAATTTGTGTTAAGGTATATAAACAACATTATACCACTACATACACATTTTAGTAAGTTGTTAAGCACTAGACAACATTTATATACGAATAAAGCTCGTTTTTCCTCATTTGTCCACACCAATCTCATCCATTTCTCTCCCAAACACCCCCAAACCCTAGCACCTCCTAGGTGTTAGTAGCGAGTCCTGGAGCGCCAGAAGGCTCCGAGAAGAAGAGCTTTGGCTCAGAAGTTCTGCCCGTGTAGAGCTCGGTTCCTCGCTAAACCCCCCTCCCCCATTGTAAGTGAGTTATGCTTACCCTATTTTAAGTATAACTTATGTTTAAGTTCATTATCGTTATTATGAACCTATAAACAAGATTTATCAGTGATTCCAAGTCATTATATTTATTGGTCTACTTATGGGGATGGTGTCTAGGCTGTGATTTAGTGAGGTGTTTAAAGTGGGATTTCCGAACTTCGTATACCAAATGGACCCTACCTCCGATATGATCCTACTTGGTTGTTCCTTGATAGATCTTGAAGTAGACTTTGAGTTAATGATGAATATATACTAATAATTAGTCTCAATAAATAATAAACTGAAACTTAGCAATAATGATAATAGGTTTCGTCAAAGGAAAAGACGATTGTTAGAAGCGAAGCGCTGCCCGAATTTCGAGTCATCACTTTAACAAGTGAGTGAATAGACACTTTCATCTTACACATAGATATGAAGTATTTAATATTAATACATGCTATATGTGCTTATTATTCGTGTTCCTGATATATATGCTAGAGGATGATTTATACATGTTTTACGTGATTTAAATTGTATATGTATTTTTATACCTATAAATATATTGGGTAAAGATAGGTAGATGAATAATGAGAGATGAAAGCTGATATAGATGATGAGATGTGAAAGATGATGAGAAGCCTTGACTTTAATGATGATCCAGTCATCTACCAGAGTATAGATGACGACCACGGACTATTCTAGACAGTTCACTAGAACGCTAGCAGGCTCACAACCTGTAAGTGTTTTTGAACTAAGTGTTCACCAGATGTACTCTAAAAAACCTTGGCAGCTATGGACTTAGTGCATTATAAATGAACGTTGACAACTATAGATTTAGTGCCCTATAGATAAACATTGGCAACTATGGACTTAGTGCCTAATAGATAACATTGACAACTATGGACTTAGTGCCTAATAGATAACATTGGCAGCTATGGACTTAGTGCCTATTGGATAAACCCTGACAGCGATGAACTTCGTGCCTATTCCTTAGAACAATCCTTATGAATGAATGAATGAAAAATATATGATTCTTAGGGTAGATCCTTAAGAATAAAGAAGATAATGGGGATGAGAAGTTAGGTTAATTGTTTGATGATTAATCATAATAATTATATTATTATGGTTTGAAAACCTTAGGTGCTCACCAGGTTTCCCAACTTGACCCACTCAGTTTATTTGTATCACATGTGTCGATACGAAGATACATTACACTGAGAGATTAAAGGAGATGTAACTCGTTATTGTAAATGAATGTAAAGTCTGTTTATGTTTATGTTTCTGTATTAACGATGTCATCCCAATTTTTTAATATAAACAACATACATTTATTCGGAATGCTTTGATAATATCTTTATCATGTTTTTTGGGAACAAATTCCGCAATTTTTTTTTGAATAGATACTCTAATTTTTAAATAAGCATAAATAAAAATTTTAAAATGACTATGAATTTTAGGAATGTCACACAAAATAACTTATTTATTTACTTATTGGGTTGAAAAGCCAATAAGTAAAAAAAAATAGCAATTTTAAAAGCATTTTCTAAAATAGTTTTTCAATTCATTTTGAAAAGAGATTTCCAAAAGCATCTTTAGCTTAACTTTCCAAAATTGTTTTTGACTTTTTAACCGGAAAGAACAATTTAAAGTCAAACATTTTTAAGACAAAATTGCAAAATTGGTCTCTATGGTTGGCAAAAATATATGGTTTTGGTCCAAAACTTTTGTTCGTGCACCAATGGTCTAAAATTGAATCTTTTTATTGGTTTTGGTCCCTATCTACTTAAAAAGACTAATATACCCTTTATGTATTTTTATTTTTATTTTTAATTTTTGTTAATGCTTTTACTGAATTAAAAATAAAGAAGGGCCCGTCCTCTCTCTCTCTCTCTCTCTCAACTAGACATTCTAGATACACAATCAAGCACTTATATACACACAATCAAGAACACAAACACTCGTTCTTGTTCTTCCTCCCTACAACCCAATCCCACCACCCCACAACTTCAGTTTCCTTTCTCCCTTTTTTTAATCCATGGAAAAAAGACGAAGTTGGTGGGGAACAATATCAATCTTTGTTGGTGTTATGATGAACTTTCACCTTCCCCTCCCAATCCAAAAAATTGGAAATCAAAATCGAGCAGCAAATACAAGCATGCATGATTGGGGCGAGTATTGTTCATCGTCGATCAAAAGGTTCAGAGATTAACCATTTGCCTCTATCTAGCTCTGACACCTCTCACCGGCCCTAACCTCCCTCCTACCTCCAACGATAGTTAGAGCCATGGAAATGATGAAATTGTGAGTCAATGCCTCCAATAATCGCAACAAAGCATCCTTCGGCGATGATGGCACACACACTTCTGCCGCCTTTTTACTCCCTCCATATTCTTATAGCTGGTCAGTCATCTTCCCCCAAAGGATCAATTTCAGATTCACACATATGGGTCTTAGAAAATGAAAGCATACACACACAAATCGTTTTTGGGGATGAATAAGCACAAATCAATTTATGTGGATGAATAAACAAAAAACAATTTACAAAACAAAACATGCACATACATACTCGATTATAGATAAAATTTATGGGTTTTTCTTTTGAGTTGCAGAAACGATTTTTGATTTACAAGTGTGTGTTTGTTCTAGAGCATGTGTGTGTGTGTTTAAGAACAAATGAAAAAATTTGTATGTAGAGGGTGTGTGTGTTTTTATACATGTGTTCATAAGTGTGCGTTCTTGATTTTTAAAGAAGTAAACATAAATCTAGATGTGACAGTATGAGAGAGAGGGAGAGAGATTTTTGGGTTTTTTAATTAAAAGAATAATAAATTAATTAAATGAGAATACACAAAAACTATATTAGAAGCATATTCGTCGTTTCATATGGGGCATTGACCAAAACCATACAAAAATATCAACCATAGAGACCAAAACCATACAGTATCCGAAATTGGACCACCGGTATATTACCAAACTTTTTTGGATCAAAATCGCATAATTTTGTCACATAGAAACTATTTTTACAATTTTGTCTTTTTTTCTAATTGACTTATTGATTTTTCTATCCTAAAAAGCTAATCCAACTGTCTATTTTTTTTTCTTTTTTGGCGGTGAATCAATAATCAGGTTGGAGTTTTTCCAAACACCCCTAACATGATCTACAAATAGAATTTCATGTTGATGGACAAAAAAATTTGCCTTTTAATGGTGGTTGCTTTATTTTTTTTTACTTTTTAAAGATAGATCGTTGCAACTTGCAATTAAATGATTAATAGGCCCAATGACAAAATATAAGGCTATGTAAGGTGAAGTCATGAACAGTTGAAGTGTTGAACACCATCACAAAGATTTTCCGAGGATTGCATAAAAATCAAATCCAACCTCTGATATAAAATCACCCGCTTCGAAAGGAATATCTTCTTACGATATCTGGGGTTGTAATCTTTCTGTTTCTTTTAGTCGACCCCTTTGAACAGCTTGTTCTGACTTTACTACGTGACCACGTTACCATCTTCACTCTTCTTCATACTATCAGTAAACAATTAAACACCCAATTGTACAAAACCTCAATCCAATTCATCTCTATGCTTACTTCATAATCGTAATCGATCTGTTTTTCTTTTAATTTATCCGCCAAATGAGGAAAAGGGCTCGTGTCGCACAAAACACGGTGATTTCTAGTTCTAAGTTTCGATTTTGTTTCTTGATTATTATAAGTTGACCTAATTATCCGTCACAATCATTACTTTCTTATGTGTGGTCGTTACTTGTTAAGGGCTGTGATTATTCAAGTGATTCGATGATTGAATGTTTGGTTATGCAATTCATGTAGTTTTCAGATTAAACTGATAGATATCTTATTTACCTTGTGTTTTTCAAGGGGGATCATCGTCATCATCATCATGATTTAGATTCGAATGATTTCATCAGCCAAATGCCTGATGATATCCTTATATCTATTCTATCTAGTCTGCCTCTTAAAGAAGCAACAAGCACTAGCAATCTGTCAACAAGATGGAGATACTTATGGTGTCAAACAGATGGTTTGGACTTTGATGCCAATGAGAAGTTAGATAAAATAGCAACGGATCCAAAATCACTCATTACAGAAAGACCCAAATACATCAATTTGGTAAACCGTGTAACCCGACAACACAAGGCCCCCACCATTAATCTCTTCAGAATTTCTTTCGATTTAGATAAAAGATCCAAAGGTGCCATTGATAAATGGGTTGATTTTGCAATATCCAAAAGATTTCAAAAGCTAGAATTGGATTTATTAGAGAATGGTGAAACCCTTCGGCAACCTCCTAAAAACTATGTTTTTCCCATCAAATGTTTGAATGTTCCGAAATTGGTTTATGGTAAAGAAACAGAGTTAAAGTTTCTTAAATCCCTTTTCTTGAAATGTGTTAATGTGAGTGAAGAAGTATTTGGGAAAATTTTAACCAATTGTTCGGGTCTTCAACAACTATCGATTCATGGCTCTGGCGATTTGGTAAATGTGAAAATTAGTGGACCATATCTTGTATTGAAGCACTTGGAAATAGTCTTTTGTTTTGGAGTTAAATCTATTGAGATTAAAAATGTAAAGATCGAGTCTTTCAGCTATTTAGGTCCCGGGATTACTATGAAACTTAATAATCTTCCAATGCTTCAAGAGATTTCAATCGGTGAAGGGTATTCAGGATTTGAAAATAATGTGTTTGGGCAGATATCATGTTGCATTTCTCACCTTCAGATTCTTACATTGGACATTTACAGTCCAGAGGTTAGTTAGTAAAGTTATTTTGAACGTGGTTTTGTTTTTTATTTTGATGAATATAGTTTTTTTTTTCTTCTTCTTTTTGAAGGAAAATATAAAGTCTCTTTCTTTCCCTGAACTACCAAAAATTAAGCAATTGATTTTGAAAGTTGGAGCATGGGATGATGATAGTCTTCTTCAGTTTACTTCTTTGGTTAAGGCATGTCCGAATTTGAGGAGATTTGTGATGCAGGTTCTTGTTCTATTCTCATTTATGATATCTTATATTTAATCAAATTGTGGTATTAATGTTTCAAATGGTTTCATATGTTAATTAGCAGTTGGTATGCCTAACATATCCTAAAATTACCAATAGTAATAGTAATTTTAATAAAAGTAACAGTATATTATGCACATGTGTTATGTCATATTTTTTCCAGTTAATATGGATGTCACCAGCTAGAAGAAGAAGAAAAATAAGGCATGCAGATAAGCATCCACATCAACAGCTTGAGGTGGTGGAAATAATGGGGTATTATGGGCGTACTAGTGATCTTGAACTTGTTGTTTAATCTTGAACTTGTTGTTTATTTCATTGAAAATGCAATTGCACTTCAAAAAATCATGATTGATCCTCATTACCAGATTTTGGAAAGGAACCCAATAGGAAATCAGCAGTTTAAGAAGGAGAAATCTGCTAGATCTTGTGCTAAGAAGCAGCTTAATCAATAACACCTCATGTTGTTGAATTGGTAATACTCTAAACATGATTCAACTTTTGGGGTTGTTTTTACTTTTTATTTAAGTGCTTAATCGTGTGGAAATTGTCTGAGTTCGTGAAACTCATGCACCATTTTGGTGTTTAGGAAAACAGATTTGTTAAAGGGTGAGTCTTTCTTGACGTTTGATGTATTGTACAAACTTTTATTGGATGAGTTATATGTTATGATTGTACAATCTATGGTAGTATGGACATAAGGTTAAAGGTATACCTACAATGCAAACAAATAATCTCTTAAATATCTATCTTTCTATAAAAAAAAATTACGAATAATTGTTTTAGTATTCATGTATTACTTACATTCATTTGGATTGAGTATCAAATATTGGTAGACGACACACATTGTTTCTTTAGTCATGAGATAGTTATGAGAGATTGTTAGGAGTATGCATGTGTATATGATATAACGGATTAACATTATTGACAACGTCATCTGTACTTAATGGGTCGCACAACTGGGATAAGGAGTCGATAATACGATTAGAACATTCCTAAGAACACTATGATATCTTATCTTATCATCATATCATATCATATCATATCATACTATATTATAAAGGAAACATTTTTTTTCACCACATTTATTTGAAACTCCAAACTTTTCATATTTCTATATAATATACGTAATTTATTAACTTAAATATATTTTTAGTTGTAAACATTATCATAAACGGAAGACTTTGTGACTTATGAATATGATATACTTAATTTGTTAAACTTCAATATAGTGTTAAATAAATAACCTACATTAATATATCAAATAAGCTTAAAATTTTAGTGTAAAATTTAATACCTAAAGTAAAATATCAAATAATGTTTAAAAAAAATTCAATATATTTTTAACATAGTTAAAAGGAAAACATTAAATATAATAAATATAAACTTAAAACGAATATCAATATATATATATATATATATATATATATATATATATATATATATATATATACTAGTTGTGAGACCCGTATATTATACGGGTTGATTAAAACAAAATGTTAAGTACGAACAATTAAATAGAAAATTTTTTTGAATTTGAAATTAAAATAAGTGAAAATTATGAGAAAAAAACATGCAAAAAATAAATAAATCAAAATTATGTGTTTATTGTGTATTAACGGGTTAATTATAACAAAATATTAAACATAAAGGTTTAAACTGTAAATTTATTTAAAATTTAAAATTTAAAATTTAAAATTAATGGTAGGTTTAATTTATGAAAACTAAATTAATGATATATTGAAAATGAAAATTAAAGTAATGACAAGTGGTAAATAAATATATCTCAAATTATGACAAAATGACATGTGGCTAATTTTATGAGAGAAGGACATGTGGCAAAGTTATTTTCATTTATTAGGGTAGATATATATATATATATATATATATATATATATATATATATATATATATATATATATATATATATATATATATATATATATATATATATATATATAACATAGTTAAAAAGAAAACGTTAAATATAATAAATATAAAAGAACCAAAATAGATAAATTGAATCAACTAAAAGGTGTCTGAAAATTATATTTTATAATAACTAAATTTCAATTCAATTGTTTTTAAAGTAATTTATAATAATAATAATAGTTAAAAATAATAGAAACTTAGAAATTAAGTTATGTTAGATTACAAAAGTTGTTGATAATTTAAATAAGTATCATGATGAAATTAAAACACCGTCAATTTTTTTTAAATTAATAAATCATAACAGTAGTAAATTAAAATAGTTGACAAATATAATTAATGTTATACACACGTAAAACATGAGTAGAGACCATTAAATTATATGATTTTAATAAACGTTATTTTATCTATTGTTCAAATTAATTATAATTTTATATAAACTAATATTAATAATTATTATTTTATAGTTAAGATAAATGATATAAATATTTTCAATAACATAAAATTACCAAAACTTTTAATTTTATTTTATGCAACGCGCAGATATTCGTCTACTAATGGTTATAAAGTTGTCCACGTTAGTGATCAATACCAACTTGATCAACAATAAAGACAAAGGAAATTAAAGAGAAAAAGAAAGAAAAAAAATAATGTAGTTGTATTGCTTTGAATGATCGGCTCATCCACCTTATTGGTTTTTGAATTTAAATTTATAACTTATTGGTTTTTGAATTTAAATTTATAAATTATAGATGACACTTTTTTTATAAACAAATAAACAAACCAGGTAGACCGAAATTTATAATTTTTTTCTCTACAAAAAGAAACCAATATTGATATATTTTTTTTTCATTTGAGACCATCACATTTTATGAGACATAGGGATGCAATCTAGTCATCCATTTAGGAGATGAAAAAAATAATATTTTTAAAACGCAAAATAAATAAAAAATTTCAGGAAAAAAAATTAATATTATTTATGTCTTTTATTTTATCCAATAATAATAATAATAATAATAATAATAATAATAATAATAAAATTACCGTTTTTTTCAAAATATATGTGAAATATTCTAGTAGAATATTATACAGTAAATAATTTAAATCAAAATTTTAGAATATTGGAATATTCTATTCGAATATTAAATTATAAATATTCAAAAAATTCTAATAGAATATTAGAATATTCTAACAAATCTATCAGTTCAAATAGAATATTAAAATATTAACATATCTATCAATTTTAGTATAATTTTATAATATTCTAACATTCTAAAATTCAATTTGATTATTTACAGTGTAGTATTCTATTATAATATTTCACATATATTTCGAAAAAAACAATGATTTTCTTTATTTATTTAACTATTTTTGGATAAATTAAATAACGTTAATAATATTTAAAAAGAGAGTTTTTGTATTTTTCATTTTCTTTGCAATTTATAATATTTTTTTATTTTTTTGATCTCCAAGACGAGTGGTTAGGATCGCATCCTCATGTCTCACAAAATTAGCATGGTTTCAAATAAACATCGATATATATATATATATATATATATATATATATATATAGAGAGAGAGAGAGAGAGAGAGAGAGAAAGAAAGAAGAGAGAGAAGTTTAAATGAGAATAACAAAAGATTAGGAACTTTATTTCATAAGTAAATATGTATTGTAAATATTATTAAATTTGTAAAAATCTTGATTTTTGTCTTTTTGGTAAGAAAAAAGTAAGATCCAAATTTTTTTAGTCTAATATTTTCGTTCTTACACTTATTCATATTTTAAGGCAACATTTAAATAAAATACAACTTTATATAATTCATTTAAAGTTAACATTGGGGTGTTGAGAGGGGGGGGGGGGGAAAGTGGACAACTGCACATAGTTCAATTTTTTTTGTGAGCTAACTTTTATTATTATCATTATATATATATATATATATATATATATATATATATATATATATATATATATGGAAATGATCAATTAAGAACACCAAAAAAATTGAGAATACGAGAACAGTTGTGAACCAACCATTATACAAGGGCATAAATTGAAATTTACAATATAATTAATTATGGATAATTTATGGGTAATTAATTAATTCCTAAAATCATGGGATTTAATCTGATTAATAGATTTTTTTACCCAAATATTAGGAATTTATATGATCTATTTTAATTAACAAAATCAATAAAATGATTTTAAAAACGTTTTTACCATATTTAAAAAAAATGTTTTTTTTGTTTTAAGTTTATCTTTACCAACCACATCAAAAATACTGACGAATTAATCATTTTATCATAATATTTGTAATAATACCTGAATAAAACATGTTTGTAATCATATATGAATATGATAATAATCTTGAATGAATAGATGAATTAAGTTATATTCATAAATGACTAAAACAAAAATGAATGAACACGTCTAAATGTGGATTGCTTCTGAATAGAAAACATTGAATACACTTATGAACACATATTTAATCACCAATGAATAAACTTCAGTCAGTAATGAAATATACATCTAATCTTATGAAACATTTGAATACACATTTATGAATACACTTGAATACACATTTGATCACCAATGAATACACTTCAATCAGTATTGAAATATACATCTAATCTTATGAAAACGTTTGAATACACATTTATTCATAAATGAAAACATCTAAATATGAATTGCTTATGAAAAAAAACATTGTTAAGAGATAAAGAACTTCTAATATGCAAGGTTGTAAAAATCGTTCGACGTTCGCTAGTCGGTGGACTGGGGTCAAGGGATTAATCGGCTAGGTGGAGATTAATCGGGGACCATTAATTGCTAATTTGTTAAATTCTTAAAAATTAAATATGACTAATATCATATAAAAGTTCATAAATACCACTAATATCATAACAAAGTAGGTTAATATGATAAATACAATACTAATCATAACTCAAATAGTTTCTTTTGAGATATAACTTCTTCAAAGTGTTAAAATTTCATCGGGTTCTACTATTTCAGTCTTTTTCTATGCATGGATTAATCACTAGACGCTCTCTAATCGGTCAAGTGGCGCCTAGAGATTAATCGGGATTTTTACAACACTGTTAATATGGTACCATCAAAGTAAAAAGTGTTGCGGTTTTTTTACCATACATACACACATGTAATCCAATGAAAAAAACAGCATCCACTCTTTTTCTCTTTCTTTGAAGATAATAACGATCACACATTCGCCTTTCCATAATCCTATGAAGTACCTGAAACGGTAAACTAAAAACAGTAAGTCAAAGTTTAGTGAGTTCCCCCAAAGTACCACCACACAACATATAATCATACAGATAACGGGTCCACAACCTCCTGGTTGGATTACCCTCGACCCACAACCTTTCGGTTAGAATGCGTTGGCCCACAACCTTTCGGTTGGCTTGCCCCATACATAACGGTTTCATAACCTCCTGGTTGAATTACCCCCAACCCACAACCTTCTAGTTGGAATGGCCTAGCCCAAAACCTTTCGGTTGGAATGCCACGGTTTGTTGACTGATAGCACAAAGTAGTATAGTCTCAACCCCACCATACCATGTCGACATATACATAACAAATAACATATCTCCAGCAACAGATAATCATATAACCAGTTAACAGACTAACAGATAGATCAATAAATCACTACCATATAGCAACATCCTATATACCAGGATACATAACTAAAGGGGCGATTATTGGTGCCTTCGACCTACAGGCACATTGAGGAAAACTCACCTCACAGTCTCACGAATAGCTGAACAATCTCTACAGGTCACCTATTCAACAGATAGACACCAAGTCTTAAATATAGCTCAAAATACCCAAAATACCCTTAAGTCAAACTTGGTCAACCCCGGTCAAAGTCAAAGTTAAAGTCAATGGGTCAAGGAGTCAACTTGGTTCACTCAGTCGAGTACATGGGGCGTACTCAGCACCTATGTTGGGCATACTCGGTTCCTTGACCGGAGTCGGGAGGTTCACCACGTACGCACGACGTACGCTGGGGTACGCATGACATATGCTTAGAGTCTTGTTTCCTCAATAAGAGCTTAATGCATTAAGCTATCACGTCCAAATTTCAGATCCAAAGCCAAAATACCACTAAGAGTCATAAAGTTTCCAACTTTATGACTTTGCATGCACATTAAGTGCTTAATACACAGAATCCCAACTTCTTAACACCTTAAGACCTTCTAGAGCATGCATGGGAAAACTAAGCATCAAGACCACATTTTTATGACTCAAGATCCCTCATTAAGTCTGGGAGGACAACTTATTTCGTTAAGAGCATGCCATGCTCAAGAATCACCATATTTGGGACCAAAAATACCCTAAATGAAGAAATGGCTAGATCTACATGATAAGATGATCAAGCAAGGAGCTTTTTACCTTCTGGATATTACTAGCAAGGAGAGAACTCCATATCTAAGTTGCTTACAAGATCTAAGATCTTCTCACCACCTTCTTTTTCTTCAAGAATACCATAAAACACAAAGATAAGCTCAAGATGCACTCTTCTCACTTAGGGTTAGCTAGAGGGACGTTTTCTCAGATAGAGGCTGATGAGGGAATGAAAAATGAGGTGATGATGATGCTTATATATGGACCGTACCCTAAAAATTAGGGTTTGAGGTTTCTTCACGTACGCCCTGCGTACGTGGTGTACGCTTAGCGTACTAAGGTCCACCCTAGTACGCCCAACGTACTAGGCCTTTGGCCAAAATCACAAAAATGTCAATATGGGCCATTCTTGCAAACTTTATCAAGCCCAAGGGTCAAAATAGAATATTTCTTCATACATACGGTTAAAATCGAAATTATCTCAACATTGGGATGTTACAAAATATATTCACAAGAAAATTAATACAAACATTCACACATAAATCATTCATATTTTAACACAAAATTCATTAAAATTTATAGCTTAATACAATCAATTCACAGTTTAATACACAAAATTCATAATTTGATATAGTTAATTCACGGTTTAAATAGAAAATCCACAACTTAATGTAGTTAATTCACAGTTGAAGACACAAAAATTACATTTTAATACATAAACTTCATAGTTTAATAGACAAAAAGTATAAATTCACAACCATGTTATCAACTTAAAACTCTTAATACGATTAATTCACAATTTATTACACAAAATTCACAACATAATACAATAAATTCGTAGTTTAATACAAAAAAATTATATATTCACGACCAAAATTTCAAATTAAAACTTACATTTATATGTTAATATATGGAGGCATTTCTATCTATTAAATTGTAAATTTAATATAGTAAGCCGTGAATAAAATTCACAGCTTAATACAAAAAATTCATAGTTTTATACAATAAAATCACAACTCATTTACAAGTATAATCTCATATTTCAGTGTATTAAACAACTTATTCATAGTTTAATATATACTTAAATTATCTCATATTTCAGAAGCAAACATCAAAAGAAAAAACATATACATGAATCATAAGGTAGCGTTTTGTACTAGTACAAGATAGAATTGGACTGGCCCAGATGGAATAGAACTGGACAAAATATTTGTGTGGCGTTTGGTAAGACTAGGACAGAACAAAAAATGAACGTTTAAAATTACCAGCTTGTCCTTTATGTCAGCGTACTAGAACTTCCATTACCAACAAATTATGTATGTATATAAGCAAATTGATTTCATCGTCAAAGTTCCAATTAGAAACAATACTCGTAGCATATTCAAAAAATGAAATATCATTGTAACACTTAAAACTAATCAATAAAAAGATTTAAAAAACATTTATATACTCCACAAAAGAGGACGCAAGGCAATAAATCAAATACTTTTTTCCATGTGAGGCACTAAACTACCTATTTCCATAAGGCATAATCTACATCTATCGCATTGTTGTTTTGATTTTAACGATAAGACAATTAATTAAAAATGAGAAATTAAATATCCTTCTATTTTTATTCCTACAAATCTTCCTACTCAATTAAATGATGACATGTGTCATTTTAGTATACTTAAATATCATTAAATAAACATTAAATGTGATATATGTCATCATTTAATTGGGTAGTAAGATTTTTAGGAACAAAAAGTAAGAGGATATTTAATTTCTCTTAAAAAATACATTAAAAAAAGGGTTAACTAATTCAAAGAGTAGAAAGAAATACATAGAAATGAGTGTGACAGTGAAGGTGACTAGGAGAGGATGATCGAAAGAGATAGATTTTAAGGGCATTTTAGTTTTTGTTTTAGTTGTCCAACCTTGTTCCACCATTTTGGGTGGGACTAATATTTTGAATTTTACTACCATTTGACCAAGTCTTTTTTCCATCTAGTCCTTTCCTATCTATGCTAAACACTACCTTCAATCGTTTTGTTTTGTTTTGTCCCATCTGTTCTCATATACCAGACACTACCTAAAAGATGATAACTTATCTGAAATCAACAAAGAAGATGAGTGAAAAATGGAACATATCCTTACCCTACCACCACCAGCATCAACACGGCCACCCTTTTTTGTTAATTATTATGGGACGTAATCATCCTAAGGGGGATATAATTGTAACGCCTACAAATTCGGGCCAGACAATTAAGATATAGTAAGTGATAATTATTATAATTTGTACCCTCGAACATGGAGATCGCTAGTCTTGTGAGTCGCAGGCTACATATTATAAGTCTTTTAGGGAATTATAGATAAGAGGTAAAAGACATTTCAATAGAAAGTTATTTATGATAAATAATCTTATCCAAAGTTGTAGTAGGCGTAACGAGGATCCCATACATATAAATAACTCTGAAATTCGACTTCGTATGAAGAAGTTATGCTTCTTCGAAGTTTCACGATTAACCAACAAGGCTATGTGTGTTATAAAAAGTGAATCAGAGATAGGTTGCTTATTAGCCTAAGTAATCTAAATGAAAGTCGTAGTAATCATAAAAGCGAGACCGTGCATATAGAGAACATCAAAATTTGGCTTCATATTAGGAAGTTATGATTTTTCGAAGTTTCAACGTAACTGTGTTAACACAGAAATCGAAATTAAAATCTTCATTATTAGGCAAAACAATCTAAATGAGAGTTGAATATCTCATGAATAGGAGTCTATCAATATAAAGACAGTCGAGAACGGAGATCGTATGAAGAAGTTGTGAATTAGCAGTGTAATCTTCATAGACTGTTAAATTAAAGATGGAACAAGAATTAGCCGACGGAGTCTAAATGAAAGTTGTAGTACTCATCGACAGCTACATGTAGATATAAATAACGTAAAAATGGAGCTCGTATGAGAGAGATATTGTTTTTATAAGATATGTGATTTTACCTGCTATAGGGCAACGCGGACGAACCACATGATGACACGTGGCACTGGCCAACACCGCCCAATCCACCTACCAAAGGGTACGACATGCCTAGCCTAAAAATCCCCTGTAAATAGCTTTGTCAAACCTCATTCATCATCACACCTTTTCCAATCCTTCTCTCAAAATTCTCTCCACTTTGGCCCAAAATTTTCTTTATATTTTAAGTTTTTAGTAAAGACATGGGGTATCAGAGAGCCCGACAATTGAAGTTCTCGGGTCGGAGTTGTACCAGTTTAGTTTACGACTTTTCGCTAGCAAATCTTTATATTTTAAGTTTTTAGTAAAGACATGGGGTATCAGAGAGCCCGACAATTGAAGTTCTCGGGTCGGAGTTCTACCAGTTTAGTTTCCGACTTTTCGCTAGCAAATCTTTGTAAGTTAAGTTGCACTTATTGTATTTCAAGTGTAACTTGTATTTATATTCATAATCGTTATTATGAACCTATAAATAAGATTTATCAGTGATTCCATGTTGTTATATTGATTGATCTACTTACAGGGGTGATGTCTAGGTGATATTGTCATATTTATACATATATTTAAGCATTATTTTAATACATTTAAGCTATGTTTTGGTAGACTGCAGTGATATTTGGTACTTACAATGATAAAATTGTATTTTGCAGTAAAAAAAGTCATTCTCGAGGATAAGGAGCTGAAATTGAAGAAAGTGGAATACTTGGAGGATTGAAGCTGAAAATAGAGAAGAAAAAAGAAGAAGTCATGCAAAATTCATGCCATGATGTGGCAATCTCAAGGCCACGATGTGGCCACCTTTCCTAACACAAAAGCTTCCAAAAACTTGGTGTATACATGTTTTAAGTGAGGGCCACATCATGGGGATTAGACCCCCCACGACGTGGTGACCAATTTTTGGCAACTATATAAGTCAAACTTTAGGTAGAATTTCGAGAGTTAGCTTGAGGATTAAGCTAAGGGTTATGACCAAAAACCTATGGAGAACCCTAGGAAGTTCATAATTCGTTGAAGTTCATGCATTGAAGAGATTTAGAAGGAGAGCAACATTTAATCATTCGGTTTGCTAGCTTTTACCATGTGTAGTCTAATTAGCTTTTATTTTATGCTTGTTTATGTTTTAATTATGGGCTAATCACCCTATACTTATGTTTGGTGAAGATGAACCCGTATCCTATGTGTTGATTTCGAATTCATGGATCTTTTGTGTTGATTTTACTAGTGTTTAATAAATCATAATCCTTGTATGTTGAAGTTATAGCTTATATACTTATTATAAGAGTTTTGTGTAGTAGATGACCACTCTAATTGCATGCATAAATTCTTTATCTAGTTGTTTATGACCATTAAATAATTAGATATAGAGATTGATTAAATCCTAGAGTTAGGTGATATAAGTTAGTAACTTTGATTGTGTTACAGAGCATAATAAACCCATAGTTTGTGCTTGATTTGCTTGTCTTGATGTAGGATAAGTAATTCATAGTTTTATCATTCATAGTCCAATTCATTCTTATATCAATTTGTTTCTAACTTGTGCTTGATGATTGCATGGTAATTCATAATTTAGCAAAACTAGGAATCGGAACCTGATAACTAGTAATCTAAAGAATTGGTAATAAATACAATCTATCCACTAGAAATAAACCATAGGAGAGAAGGAATTCATAACTAATGGAAGTACTCTTTAAATTTGAATTAAAAATTGTTTTCTTTGCTTGCTTAGTGTTAATAGTTGCTTAATTGAAAGTTGTTTGAATTAAGTTGTTGAACTTGCAAAATCAGTAACACCCCCCCCCCCCCCCCAATTTAAAGTTCTTTCTTAGTTTAATTATTATTAGCTATTTTTTAATTAAATTTTTATTCCCTGTGATCGACACCTGACTTACCTAAACTATCATATAATTCGACTAGGTACACTGCCTAAGTGCGATTGGTTAGTTAAGTAGGTTAGGTTTATAAATTTGAAATTAGTAGTATATAAATTGCACCACACTAGGCTAGATTTAGTGAGGTGTTTAAAGTGAGATTTCGAAACAATATACTCTGTATACCAAACGCACCCTACCTCGTATATGATCTTACCTGGTTGCTCCTTATCAACTATAGATCAGTAGACATTTGTATTATTGAGGAATCTGGAATAGCATTAGTCATAAGAATATAAGACTAAGACTTAATGATAATCATACCTAGGTCATATCAAAGGAAAAGCTAAAGTGTTAGGTGAAGCGCTGCCTAAATTTTGAGTCGTCCACTTTAACAAGTGAGTGCAAGGTTACCTTCATCTTACACATAGATATGAAGTATCTAGATAATTAAATGTTATACATGCTTATTATCTGAGTTTAAGATGTTATGTGTTAGATGAAAAAATATAAGATGATCTTCATATGATTTTTTTTACCGTATATGTATTTTTATACTTATAATATATTAGGTGGTGATGGGTGATGAGAGATGACAGACGAAGAGGGTGATGGTTGATGAGAGATGAAAGATGAAATGATTATAATAGGCCACGACTTTAATAGTACTATTGTACTAACGATTCAGTCATTTAGCAGAGTATAAATTACGATCACAGATTATTCTAGGCAGTCCGGTGGAAGATAGGCATGTTCACAACATGTATGTAATGAACTACATGTTTATATGATGTAATCTATTTCTTACTGACATGTATTGTGGAGGAATCCCCGAAGCATTACTATCTACTCGATGTTGTGACATGATTCTTAGGATAAATCCTTATAAATGAATATAGAGGAAAATGAGGATGGGTAATCGGATTAATTGTTTGATGAGAAATAGATCATTAAACAAATTAATTATATTATTGTGGGGTACTCACCAGGCCTCCCAGCCTTACTCACTCGGTTTCTTTGTATCACAGGTACGTGGATAAGGATATTTGGATCTAATGAGAGATTCGAGGAGATGCAAGTAATTATTATAATAAGATATTGTAAGGCCAAGAATGAATGTTTATGCTTATGTTTCTTATATTATTTATGACATCCAAAGTTCTTAATAACCAGTGAAAAACATTTCTTCAGAAATACTTTTATGGGACAAATTCTGCAATATAAAGAATACTCTCGTTTAAAATAAGCATAAAGAAAAGTTCTTTTCGGGTCGTAAAAATGGGGATGTCACATGGTAGGATAGAGGTACTGTAATAGTACAAGCATGCTAGTGTCCAGGATAACTCATTTGTTATGTATGTGCAGTTTAGGACACTTGGTGTCATGGTATAAAAGATTGTTATGGTCTTTTCTGTCGATCGTATGGTACTGTTAGGAGTTATGTTTGGATAGAGTAATTAGGGAAGGCCAATTATTAGGATTATGTTTTACTAGCGAAGGACTCCATGGAGAAGTGGTCAAGGGTAGGGTAACTATGGAAGGCTGGTTGCCAAGGGAATGTATTATGTAGTTTATGTTATAAGTTTATACTATATGGTTATGTGGTATTAATATCTTGGGTTCTATGTAGTCTAAGTTGGATAGACTGAGAAATCTTGGTCTAATGCATGATTGAATGTTCTTGTCTAATTGTTCGCTCTTGGGTGGATCATCTATTCGATTGTCTATCTAATCACAGACTACATATGACTTTATATATATTGTAGGGAAATACGATGGAGGTAGCCCATGATACTTACTTGTAAGACTGTGGGGGTAGCCCATGGCATTGCAGGGAAAGACCATGGGGTAGCCCATGACACTTACTTATAAGATCATATGGGTAACCCATAACATTGTAGAGAAAGACCATAGGGTAGCCCATGACAATTTCTTGTAAGGCCATGAAGGTAGCCCATAACATTGCAGGGAAAGACCATGGAGATATCCCATATGTAACATCCTGATGTTAAGGTACTTCTACTCTTGAAATTTATGATTTTAGTATGTTTTATTTTGGCCCACAAGTTGAGAAATGGTAAAAGGGACCCAAAGTGGTTTTTGGTGGAAATTGGGTCGGATGAGTATGTCATGCATACATGTGTGTACACAAAGCGTACTAAGGCGCGCCTTAGTACGCTAGGCGCACAAGGGTGGCATGCAAACCCTAATTTTAGGGCCTTGGTTCATATTTAAGAAACATTATAGACTCAAATCCTATTCTTATCCAATCTCTTTCAGAGATTTTGACCCTCAAGCAACCTTGTAGCAAAAGGAAGCCATTTTGTAAGCCTTTAAGAAAGTTTGGAGTGGTTTTGAAGAAAGAAGAAGGTGGTGTGAAGATCTTGGAGTGGAGTGCTTTGTAGATCTAGGATTTCTAGCTTGTTTGCAAACTCAAAAAGTTATAAAGTTTGCATCTTTTCAACTCCATCTTGTAGATCTAGGCTTTTGCTCTTTAAAGTTGCTTTTTGATCCTAAAATGATGATTCTTGAACAAAGCATGTTCTTGACCCATTAAGTCGTCCTTTCAGACCTTTGGGAGGGTCTTAAGTCATAAAAATGGATTCTAAATGGTTATTTTTGCTCCATGCATCATTTATAAGGTCTTAATCCATTAAGACCTTGAGTTAAGCTCTTATTTGACATGTTAATTCATAAAGTCAGAGACTTTATGACTCACAAGAGTATTTTAGTCATGGATCTACATTATGGACGTAAAACCTTTATCCATTAAGCTCTTAATGGATGTTTTGGGCTTCTGGGAGTACACCCCGATGGTGGTCAACATGTGAGGATGCGAATACGCCCAGTGTACCTTCGGTGTCAGCCCCACATACTCACTCTGAGTCGATTTGGCTGAGTTGACTTGGTTGGGTTGACTTGGCTGGATTGAATCAGTTAACTTAGTTGTTTTGACCAATTTGACATTTACTAAATTTTACCTTAAGGGTATTTTGGGTATTTAGGGATTTTGATTGAGATTCGTCATTCAGTTGGAATATGAGGTGGCTGGAGCTGAGATTCGGAGTCAGGACCTCATCAGCTTTTGTCCAGTTTGCGAGGTGAGTTATCCTCACTGTACATGCTGGTCGAAGGCACCAAGGCCGATCCATTGGTTGATATCTGATATGCTGAGTATGGAATAGATATGCATGTTTATGCTAGTTACCTATATGCTAGTCTGGTAGATCTGTACGGCTACCTGTGATTCTGCCTGCATGATTATCTGTATATGTTTGTTATCTGTTATATGTCGACATATTGTGTTGGGTTGAGGTTGTACTACTTTGTACTATAGCCAACAAACCATGGAGTATTCTAGATATGAGCTGAGGACCGAGTATGGCATGCCAGACTTATGTTGAGGGCTCATGAGCATTCCAGATACGAGCTGAGGACCAGGCGATATGCCAGACTCATATCGAGGGCTTGATGGTAACTCAGTCAGATGATTTATCTGGTCAGGAAGCAAGCCAGACATAAGATGTGGGCCCCAAGGGCAAGCCATACTTATATTGTGGGCTTAGGAGTAGTCAAGTCTTTTAGCTGTGGACACATTTCATGTTGTTATTGTATATATTATCTGTTTATGTGTTTGTACTTTGGGGGATCTCACTAAGCGTTGGATTATAGTTTTGGGTTATGTTTTAGGTACATCAGATGACCACGGGAAAGAAAAGGAGAGACCGTACACATCCTTATGTTTATAACTTATGATTTTGGGAGACTCTAATGTTGAAAATGTTTTGAAAACTATTTTGTAAACACTTTATGGATTTGGGTTGTATTTAAAAAGTTCAAATTTCTTGTGATTTTATTGGGTGTTACAAGTTGGTATCGTGGTCTTGGTTTGAGTGAATTATAGGAACACTCGTGTGAATCCAGTCTCAAACTAAGGAAACAAATTTTTTTTAGATAATTTTCAAATTGTTATCAAAATAATTAAAGAGGATGCGATGTGTACGATCATCCGGAGCCAGTAAGTAGACCCCAAATTACAACATTGTTATTTGATCTCGTAATATGTTAGAACAACATGCTAGTGATAGGCTAGGGGTCTTCAGGAATTGCATGATAGAATTTACTGACTATATGATGCCTAATAGCCTAGGGTTTTTCCTTATATGAAATTGACATCATTACTGTAGTTTCTTAGTGTATGCATCATAGTTGTACATAATGAAGATTCTATATATGTTGGATTTGGTGTCTAAGACCATAACTATAACTGGTATATACTTGACCCGATTGTAGCATGGTCCTTTTGGGTTGCCTTCACCAGTGTTTATTAGGATAAATTTTGAGAATAAGGTTATTTATGCTTTATTAATATATTACAAGTATAATATATTAATATGGAATTATTTAATTAGTATCGATCAAGAATTAATTTATTAATTTTGTGATCAAAAGACTTTAATTAAATATATGGGGATCGATTATGTAAACCAATCATTCTTGTAGTGTGGGCTAATGATCCATGATTGTGGGCTAAACTAATCAATGGATAGTCCATGGAGGTTAAACCCATGGAGCATTAGAATGTGGAAAGTCATGGGTTATTAGGGTTTACCAAGTGTAACCCTAGCATGTCCAACACTATAAATAGAACCCTCCATAGACCAAAATCGGTTGCCTCTTCTTTTTGAGATAAATAGATTATTCACTTAATCGTCCTCTTGTATATTGGTGTCTGCGAACCATTAGAGGCATCACACTTGAGGTGCTCAAGCTTTCAAGGGTCAAGAACTACAAGTCCTTCAAAAGGTATGCCATCTAACTAGATGTTTTATTCAATTAGCAATTTGTATGCTAGTTAGGACAATGCTTTGGAAAAAAGTGAAAATATGCATGTATAATAGAGAAAACATAGATCCAAATCATTTAGGGTTGCATGTGCACCATAGGAGTGTTGTAGTGCTCAAAACTCAAAAGTGGTATCAGAGCCTAGGATTGTTTTCTATTATATTTGATGCTTACTAGTTTTTCAAAGCTGAAAAAGTCGAATTTTTTGCATCTGACTGATGGACTCGCCGAGTCCACTCAGAAACAGCCCAACTCAGCGAGTCCAGTTCATGTACTTGACGAGTTGGTGGCCCTGTGTGCAGAATTTCGAGTTTCTTGGTCTGGTTTGGATTATGAACACTACCGCAAACTGTTTTGGATCATTGGAAATGTTTTTTATGATATGGTACTGCTTGTACTCATCCAACCACAAGATAATTGTCAAAGTTTTTAAAATAATTGTTGTTTTATATGATAATCAAAGTTGCTTTTAAAATTGTTGATTTAGAATTGTCTTGATTATTAGTTTAGTTAGCTCATGAATTATGTGATAATTTTAGTTGTTAGAAAAATGATCTAAATGAATTTTAATGACCTCCATAACTTGTCCTCAAGTTATGGAAAATGAAAGGTCTCATACATTAAAATGGCATTAAACTCATATGTTATGAAAGTGAAAGGACAATTGTCAAATATTAAGATAATAGGTTAATTATTTGTATTATTTGATATGAATTGCCTTGCTACATGAGTTAGATTAGATCAATAGAATATTATATGACAATTTTCCTTGTTAGAATTGAACTAAATATTCTTTAATGAGTTCCATAACTTGTCCTCAAGTTATGGAACATGAAAAGTCTTTTTTTAAACGTTTTAATGAACTCAATAACTTGTCCTCAAGTTATGGATTATCAAGAGTCTTTTCCTAAAACACACATTAAACTCATAGGTTATGAATGTGAAGAGTTTTGACAAGTTTCAAAACTTGCCCTCAAGTTTTGGAATTTGTAGAGTCTCATCAATGAAACTTTAATTCCAAACCCTAGAGTTTTAAAAGTTAAAATTCAACCCTTATACTTTATAATATTAAAAGTTAATACTTGTATATATATATATATATATATATATATATATATATATATATATATATATATATATATATATATATAAAAGACAAGTCAATCTTACCGTTAGTAGGCCTCATTCATGAGGTTGGTCTATAAGGGGGGTATAAGGTTACTGCCTATAAAATGGTAGTTTAATGGGTGTCCACTCTCACCCACCGCTTCCTTGACTAGTGGAGGGTCGTTAGCCGAACGGGTAGGATAGGACATTAATTCTCCCTCATTAAAAGTATAATGATTAAAAATATAAAGTAACTAAACTTTTATTAAATTCTCAATCTTAGTTACTTTAGGAAAAATGTGAAATTGTGCTAATCCATGAAATTACACTTTGCACCTTGTTAAGTCGTTGGTGGAGCGTGTGTGGTTAACCGGCACACTAATCTAGGACTGACAATGTGTAGCAAAGGGTAACTTGGTCTTAATCATAGATCAATGGAGCATGTGTGGTTAACCGGCACATTGATTAGGTGATCTGTAACATTGGGTGTACCAAGTTAATTTGCATGGTTATTCACACCTTATTTGTGATCCTCGGCATCCCAGTCACAAACTTAAAGGGCACACCAAGATTTAAACACGCCATTGAAAAGTTCAATGAATCTCAAAGATTTAGAAATTTCAAACCAATTAAAACTTAATAATTTATTTCGTTTTTCTTGGTGGAAATTGGTAAATCGTCATTTACCTACCTTCAAATATTATACAATTGGATTATGGCATCTCTTTTTGCAATTGTAAAATATTGTGTTGGGCCCTAGCATAATATTTCGTTTTGGGTGTTATATTAAGGACTTAAATCAACTAACTTGAATTTATCCCTTTATAGATGTCTAGTTCGGACAACTATGGTCTTCCCGAATTTGTTAGAAAAAGCTCTCCACACGAAGACGATATTCAACAATATCATCCTTCATTTACTCCAACTCCTCCAATTATTCTCCCTAACCCACAAGTTCAAAGAATTGAAAAGTTCAAGGTCACTCAAGCACTGTTGGCTAGCAGACACCAAGATGGAAGGTCTGTGTGTGCACATGTCTTGGAGATGAAGTCACACATTGACAGGCCGGGAATGTTAGGAGTTGTTGTGTCGAGGAAGTTGGCTATTGACTTGGTTCTTCAGTCACTTCCCGAGTCATATAGTAAATTTGTTAGAGACTACTATATGACAGACCACGACATGACCCTTTTTGATCTTACCTATTTGCTAATTGCTGCTGAATCAGCAATGATTTGGCGCACTGGTAATGCAAATTTTATTGGAAGATCTACTTCCCAGACTTCCATGGACATTGAAAATGGAAACATTGGAAGTCCATAAAATATTTCTCTTTCCAAGGGAAAGGCAAAAGGCTAAGTCTGAGATAGTCTCGTGTACCATTCCCAAAGAGTCTATATGTTTCTACTGCAAAGAGAAGGGTCATTGGTTGCGAAGCTGCCGTATCTACCTGAAGGATCATAAGAATGGTAATGTCAAAAAAGTTTCACTCTGCTTCAGGTGAGTCCACTATCTAATTCTATTAAGTTCCTATATGTAGATTCTTAATACATTATGTGATAAGATTACATTTTGATGTTTTGTAGGATCAAGGGAAGCTTAAAGGAAAAGCATGTAGAATCTAATCGCGGAGAGATGGATTTCGATCGCATGGTTTGATGATCGGATTTTTGAGCTGCTGCTTAGGAGTTATGATAGATTGCTTAGAAATTTGCAATAACATAGTTTTCATATGTAATTGCATTGTAAGGAAAAGTGTTTCCGCACCTTTGATAAATAAATAAAGTTTTGACTTTTCGTCTTATTTATATTTCCTTGCAATGACATTTGTGAAAATTGATGTTTTGTATGTTTCTATTTTAGCAATAAGGATTCGATTCTTTCATTTATGGTAGTGTCTAAATTTACCAAATAAGGAAAGATTCTCATCACCCAAGTTTCAATTGAACAGAAACTTGGAATCATGCAACTGGTATTGTATGATGAATGAGAACCTTCATCTTTGGGAAATTAAGACTAATTCCTTGTTCACCTGTATATGTGAGTCAAGTGAAGGACTAGGGGATCAGGTACACTTAGTTGTGTGCTGATCAGGTCCACCGCAAAGAACAATAAGGATATTCGTCATGATTTACTAAAGTTAGTAAATATGAGAGAGTACTTGAGTATCGTGTTTTATGATCATCTTGATGATTATGAAAACCATATCACAATTTGATCCTCTAAGGACATCTTAGTGCATTTGTTTGGCTAAGAAGAGAAATCATGAATTGTTGAAATGGTTAAATCGATTATGATGAATCATACATCGTTCCAAAATCAAATCTTATAGTCATCCTCCAAGATTGTATATTGAGTAACATATCAACAAATGTAGAGTACAATATTTTCTACTCTTATACATTTGAAATTGGTAAGTTGTAATGTTTTGGATAAAACAAAGATCAACTAAGACCAATTGTCAAAAGTGTTTGTCTTGATAAGAAACCGCACCAACTCTTGAATATTTGTTTGTCAAGTAATATGTCAAGAGGTCAGTGGGAGTCTTAAAGATCTTGAAAAGTTTAAAGGACTAATCAAGAGTAAACCTATTGTTAATTAGTAGCACACGACTTCAGGTTTGTAACCTATCGTGTTGACATATTCTTGTTTTATGTGCCCATTCCAGTTAAAGTTAATTATGCATGTGAGTTCTATGAGTGCTCATTTATTTGCATAACAACCAGGAAGCAATGGTAGCACCTTGTGCTGCCAGATGGCACGAAATTAAGACTGAACAAGTTCAGTCTAAATGAGTTTGGATTTGTCACTAACCTTGTCTTGTGATTATGGTTTTGACAAATTCACATGGATAAGAACACATACACCATAAAATCTAAGTGTCATAAGGTTTCTTTCCAATTCATGAAAATGATTGTAAGGAAACACTTTCACTAAGTAGATTTTAAGGAGATAGCATTTGTGATATTTGCATTCTCAAATGCGATTATGACTACGACATCCCTCTTCATAGTTCGAATTGTGAGAAATGGCAAAAGGTCTAAACATTTGGAACTTATTGTTGTAAGTTCTGAAATAGTTTAGACACACATGTGAGCTATCTAAGGAAAGGTGTATGACTTTGAGAAGCTTAGATAAAGGCTTATCGAAGCACCTCATATCAGAAATCTGAACTTTGGTAAGAAAGTCAATAAGTATTGATTTCTAGAAGTCCAACTAATTTTGAATACATGTCAAAGCTAGTGGGAGCATAAGTGTTATGCCAGCCAGATAATAATGCTAGTGGGAGCATAATTATTATGATAAGTGTTGCAAGTAAGCAATGTTAATGATAAAAAACAAAGTTTTCAATTCGCAAAGTTGCAGGCTTAGAAAAGTTGTTTTGCTATAATTAAGGGAGAGATTCTTATACTTCATTTTTCAATTATAAAAGATTGGATTGAGATTTTTTAATCAAACTTAGTCAAAGACATATATGAATGTTATGTTGAAAATATTCGACATAAGGAAATTCTATATATGGAAATGTTATTTGCATTCTCAAAATTCGATTATGATTACGACATCCCTCTTCATAGTTCGAATTGTGAGAACATGGCAAATAGAAATATTATAGCAAAAGACTGATCAAGTATCATGTCTTTATGTAAGACATTATGAATCGTGTCCTATATGATTCGAATATAGGGTCGATTGCATATGCTATAATATTCATGTGTTCTAATTTTCCAAATGCCTAGGGCATTAAGAGGGAAAAAGGACTAGAACTAAATATGACTAAAGTGGTTAACCAACTGTCAGGGACAATCTAAGGTTCGCTAAGGATTAATTGCTTATGGATAGTTGGAAATATAGAAATGAATGGACCAAATTGATATAATTTTGAATAGATAGGATTCTATTAAGAGTGAATAGTTGTATGGAAATTATAGAAAAGTTTCAATAATGGGAGTTGGATATCAAGAATATATGAGTAAGTTAGAAACTTTTTATGAAAAGAAGGATGTTCAAAGGAATGTACTTTGAATTTGAGACTTCATCTCCATGAAATTGTCTTGTAACAATCTCTAAAGGAATGTACAAAAGGAATCTTTGCATAATAGTTTAGAACTAACACATTCTAATAGTGGCAAGAATTGGGTATTCTTACACTTGAAGATTTCGAATTGTGAAATGAGTTTAAATTGAAATCAAATTGATTTATTTCATAAATTAAGGACCATAGGTAAACATAGTGTGCATGCTTGGAGCATGGGATAACTATTGTTTTAATTCAAGTATTAAGTTGATCAATTGAAACACAATGAATAATGAGCAATCAAAATGGTGATTAAATAAAAGGTGTTTTATTTATGCTCACAAGTTTTGGGGTCATATAGGATTAGTATTATTCTTGTGTTTCACTTTGCATGTTTTGACTTCCCGAATAATAAGATTATTCAAACCATACACAATCGATCATACTTTGGAAGTAGGTATGAAAGAAGATTGTCATGAGTTGGCTTGTAAGATTGTCTAAGGAGTCAGGCATAGCAACAGGTTTGCTACACCATTCATGAGTACTTCTGAAATAAGATTTGAGTATTGGATCAACCCGCGCTCACTTGCATCACTTCATGGAATTTATCATGAGTGATCATGAGACGATAATATCATATAAGTCTTCAAACCTAGATATATGAGTTGCTGACTACAAGTTGGTTGTGCATTGATGATACGAAATTGCATCAGTAACTTGATGTTATAAAACGTATCGTTGTGCATGATTTGATGAGTAGTTAGTACAAGCATATAATGTCGAAGTGTATATGTTCCTTTTATCCTAAGAGGATTAAAGTGATATCTTGGGCCCCTTGATGATTTTGTTTTGACTTATGTGCCGGGCTCGATCAGAACTAAATTGATGTGTTCAGTTACGTTCTATGTCAGACGAATCGGAAATCGGGAACAAACTGCTGGACAATAAGTATGACATTGTTCCATGTATTTGTCTAGCTGATATATTGAGAACAGAGGATATATGATCCCTTATCTGAAGGACGCGTTATTGACTAGGTCAGAGTTTGACAACGGGTTTTGAAAGCTTACGATTGCTAAGTTAGATCCTGAAGTACATAAGCAGTAACAGTTATTAGACTTATCCAAGTGGGAGACTGTTGGATTTGGTGTCTGAGCCCATGACTATAATTGGTATGTACTTGACTCGATTATAGCATGGTCCTTTTGGTTTGCCTTCACCGGTGCAATTTGATAGGATGAATTTTGAAAATAAAGTTATTTATGGTTTATTAATATATTACAAGTATAATATATTAATATGGAATTATTTAATTAGGATTGATCAAGAATTAATTTATTATTTTTGTGATCAAAAGAGACTAATTAAATATATGAGGATTGATTATGTAAATCAATCATTCTTGTAGTGTGTGACATCCCCAATTTCACGGCCAGAAAAGACCGATTTTTTTATGCTTTGTTTTATAAATCAGAGTGATCGTTTAAAGAAAACGGTTGCGGAATTTGTTCCCAAAACAAGATATGATAATAACTTATCAAAACATTTCTCAAAGAGAATGTATTTTCATTTAATAATAAAACCTCGGGATGTCATGTTCCGATACAGACACATAAGCATAAAACAGAACATACATTCATTTACTCTAGTGATTTACATCTCCTTTAATATCTCAGTGCAAAGCAACTTCGTATCGATACCTGTGATACAATTAAACTGAGTGGGTCAGGCTTGGGAGCCTGGTGAGCATATAGGGTTTTCAACCCACAATAATATAATTATTATATTTAATCATCAAACAATCAACCCAATTACCCATCCCCATTATCTTCGTTTATCTCTTAAGTACCTTCCCTAAGGGATTATCCTAAGGGTCATCTCCTACATCGTATTTACCTCTCATCTCCTTACATCACATTTCCTTATATGTTTGTTCCTAAGGACTTTTTCCTAAGGATCACTACTAGAAAAACAGCCTTTTACGATGCTCATTGCGCGTCGTAAAACGCTCAGATGACGCGCCAATGCGCGTCAAGAAAGACCTTGTCATAACGAGAGACGACGCACATTTATGACACGCAATGCGTATCATTAAAGCCGCTGTCAAGAAAGGCCATGTCATAAATGAAGATGACACACATTTTCGTGTATCGTAATTTTTATATTTTTTTTAAACAAAAATTATTTATAAATTTACTAATTTTCAAATTAAATTTGCATTTCATTTCTCATAATAGAAAATAAAATACCATATACAAAAAATACAATCCATTGCACAAAAGTTAATGTCATACAAAATACAAAATAAAATACAATAAATAAGAAAGATAATTCATTGCACTAACATGTCAAATACAAATAACCATCCCTAACTACATAACCTAATACTACATTGCTATTAAGGGACATCATCATAACTCACTGAAGGTCATGGAACAATGTTCTCGTCATCAACTCTTACACCAACCTTACTTTAGTAGATGGTCTTGGAACAATGTTCTCGTCATCAACTTGTATATCTGCCAAAAACTTGAAAAAACAACAAATATTTAATGTTTATATATATAACAAGAACATATTGAAAGTCATAAAATAACACATGCTAAATGTTCATATTGTTTATTATTTTAGATATGAAGATGAAATAGTACTAACTACACAACATATGATCATTGAAAATTAAAAAATTATTCCTCATCAAGCACTCCCAAACTTTGAAGAAAAGAGAAAAGAGAGATTTTGGAACACAGTTTGGTTTTTGTGATCGAAGAGACTTATTTTGAATGTGATAAATTATACTAAAAGCTATGAGAATTACTGCAAACAGAAAATAACTGGTGTCATTGCATCAAAAAAATCCATTGCACGCTCATGTGGACAAAAAATGTAATTTACTCGATAGACATTTTCTTGGAACGGGGACCAAAACTGTTACAAAAAACTCGAGCAAAATTGCAAAAACCGGTTATACTTAAGGACCAAAATGTAATTTACTCTTTATTATATTTGAAGTGTTTACATAAATGTATATAGTAATTTAGTATAAAAGGTAAAGATATTTAGTATTAACTAACTAAAAAAAGAACTGACTTACATAGGGTGAAATGCAATGGCATTTACAGGGTAAACAATGTCTCTTCCAGCTTCTGATTTCCTTTGACACTTGAATGCATATCTGAATAAATCTTAAAACCATCAATTTCCAACACTAGAAACTAAAAGTAGCTGAAAGACAATTGTTTGTAAAAGTTGAAATATATTTTTTGTTTATGAAATGTGTAACAAAAAAATACATACTTTTTGGCTTGACCAGTCTCAGTAAGCTCAAAAAACTCCATTGCAACACGACCTTCCACAGAGCTAAGTGCATACCCTGCAAAACATTATCTTTCATCAATTAGGGTTTAGGGTTTTTTAAGATTTAGGGTTTAAAATTAGGTCAAAATACTAGTGCCATTAGGATAACATTGAACACATATAGTTTGATATTTCAATGAAGACTCTCTTCTTTGTTCAGGTTGAGACATATTCCTCAAATCATACACATTAACATGTCTTCCAGCAGTTGCCACCACTACACGGTTTCCAACAAGTGATACAGAATAAACTCTCTCTGGTTGTCCATATGTCCCCACAAGAGCACACTCTTGTGCACCTCCACCACGTGGGTCCCAACACTTCAAAGTTTTGTCCAAACTCCCTGTAATCACTTGCCCTAAAAACCACCAACATGTCACACACCTTTAACAAGAAAAAGAATTAAAAAAAGATAAAAAAAATGATGAAAAGAATGAAACTAACCAGTTGCATAAGAGTACTCGATACAACGAACAGGGGCATCATGTCGTCCCAAAAGATCCTCCCTTTCGTGGTCAAAAACAAGCCTGAGAGATGTAAAAGGGATGTAGCTTGAAACTTAGTCAAGAAAAGGATAAGTCAATAATCCAAGAAAGTATATGCATCATTTAGTCATACTTTACTATGATCTCGTCTTAGGGGCTGCAGCTAAATTGTTAATAAGCACTAACTGGAACATGCACGGATGGATAAACAAAAACCCAAGACTAATATGGCACTAATATTAAATCAGATTGATCTTTTGCTCAAGGAAAGTAAATTGATCCCAAACATAATAATAGCGGTGAAATGAAAGGAGTTTTATTAATATGAAAATTAAAACCCTGTCATTAGTATCAACACATCAAGACCAGATTTTACCATTTCATCTTTGTTTTCACCTTAATGATAATTGTTGTGTTCCAAATTTGTTAAATCCTGCTTGAATTGAATGAAAATAATATGTCATAGGTTTTTCTATGTTCTGTAAGTAGCTATTATTTTCACTAGGGTTTAAGCTATAATCATTGTTGAAAACTGATAAGCCCCGACATTTCTGTTATCTTTTTGCCCAGGGGTAGAATGGTCTTTTCTGGTATTATGGCTGTTATTGGCTGTTTTGTTAGTGTGAACAAGAGAAGAAAGGTATTAAAATACAATATATGTTATACAAGCATGGCATGGGATGTAATTTTTTCAAAGCATGGGAGGATTGGATTTAATGGTTATTAAATTCCAGAAAAGGACAAGAAAATGGAAGTAGTTTGGATGTTGCAAAATGTATCGATGTTTGTTTGGTGGGATTAATAAAAGGTTTGTTAATATATATATATATATATATATATATATATATATATATATATATATATATATATATATTCTATGTAAATAAAATGTATAGTTAACAAAAAAAAATATATATACCTGGGTGTAGTTGAGAAAATTCTTTTGCAACTCAGTCATAATGAGTGAAATGTCTTTCTTAGAGTCAAGAATGAGTTGCGAATTTGCCTTTTCTCTCGAAATCACATATTTAGTTTTTGTGTCTGGACCTGATTGAATGCAAAATTAAATAAATAAATAATAAAAGTCAACCATGTGATGAAATTGAGAGTTTGATCAACTGTAGAATTATGTATATATTTACAAGCATTGACTTTGTAAAGAGCCCTGCTTATCTTCATTAATGTAGAATTAATACCACCTCAAAGACCATTGTCTGAAGAGATTGTCACGATCACATTCTTCTTCACACTCACACCTGTCATAAAACAATAAATAAAATTTAATTCTGTTTCATTTTCTACCATTAATAAAATTATAAATAAAATTTAATTCTGTTTCATTTTCTACCATTGACAGCTTCCTAACATGTAAATGGAGACAAGACTCAAACAGAGATAGGAGGCTTCATGGTACACCCTTTACCCTTCCTTATATTAGTTATGCTTAAATGCAAATAAATAAATAAATAAATAAATAAAGCCTGGATCTGCTACTTCATGAGCGAATTCATCCCCCAATGTTTCATCATTTAAATGTTCAGATCTAAGAATCTTGACAGCAACATGCTCACCAAGGTACTCTCCATGGAATCTTTCAACAAACAAAATAACTGAATTAAGATACTTGTAAGAATTAGGAATGCAATTGGAAAAAAACAGTGTACACGTACAAATCTCCAAAAGATCCAGATGTAATCTTTTCTCCAATCTTCAATGATGCTCTTTATTATTTCTTCATCTCCAAAATGGGCTTCAGTGGCTAAAGCTTTCTGTACAGCTGATATAGAATTTGAAGAAGAACCAGACCATGAACCCTACAAGGTAAACAGTAATCCAGTTTGTGCATATGTTTTTGTCTTAAAATAAGACCCCAATACCATTAAAAAAACACCATGTGATGAAAATCATAGTAAATGGAAAAAGATTTTACCTCGCTTCTAGAAATTGCTTTCTCCATGGCTTCGTGTAAAGCAACTGATTCCTGAACACAAGGTTGTAGAATCAGAAATAGTCATATATGAGTATTTTGATGTTAGAAAAGAAGAGGAAGAAGAACCTAAAAAGGCCATCCATCTACTAGAAATGATGTTAGAAAAAAAGAGGAAGAAGAAGGAGAATCTGAACATATGAGGAAAACGGCCGTGTAAGAGATGTGGAGGCACACCTGCAGTAGATGATGAATCTCTGGAGGCACACCTGTAGTAGATGATCAAGTTCCTCATTCTACTCCTTTGAATGGCTCTGGAGGCACACTTGAAGTAGATGATGAATCTCAAACCATGTGATCTTGATAGAAAATAAAAACTGAATACAAATTAGGGCTCACATAATCAAATCTCGAAAATCAAATCACCTTTCAGAAAACGGTGGAGCAAGTATCCTTAGAGGATTTGAATTTAGGTGACCGACGTTTGTCTCGGGGAAGGGAGAAGAATCGGTAAGTGCCAAAGGGAGATAGGAACGGAAGGAGGCGAGATCTAGGGTTCGAGTATGAAATGTAGAATAGTGGAGTTTCTGTTGAGCCGTGGTCGCCATAGAGATGTCAAATGGAAGGAGGAGAGATCTAGGGTTCGAGTATGAGAAAGAATTATTATAGAGTCGTCGGTGATCGGATATCATCAGTCGTACTCCAGACTCTCAGATCCTTGGGTTCGATGGTGAAGGCGGCGACTTAGGATTTGCAAAGAGAAGGGAAGGATAGAGTGATCGGCCGGTGGAGATGTAGAAGAGAGAACGTGAAGTAGAGGAAGGCAGGGCAAGTTATTGAAAAAACCCTAAAAAAGGAAGGCGGGGTTTTTAAGTAATTGGGATTTCATTTTTCCCTCCGGATGGAACGCGCTGCTATTAAAATTTATAAAGCGACAGTATTAGACGACACACGTTTTATTATAGGTGCCCTCCGTGTTTTTTTTAGACACTAATTTCAGGGCACGCAAAAATGCATGTTCTAAATCCTTTAAATTTTAAGAGAGATGACATTATTTTTAGGGCACCCACAAATGTGTGTACTCTATCAGCGAGTGTCATTGTTTGCGCGTCATTAAAGGGCTTTTTTCTAGTAGTGGATCATCGCATGAATACGTAGTCACAACATCGCTTGGACTAGTAATTCATAGTAAGGGTTAGACTATCATCTCATGAATACGCAGCCACAACATCGTCTGGACTCGTAATTCATAGTAAGGGTTAGACTATCATCGCATGAATACGCAGCCACAACATCGTCTGGACTCATAATTCATCACCTAGGGGTTAGAGTATCATCGCATGAATACGCAGCCACTACATCGCCTGGACTCGTAATTCATCACCTACAGGTTATGATCCTGCTGGTGTTTCCACGAGGTCATCTAGAATAGTCCGTGGTCGCCATCTATACTCTGGTAGATGACTACATCGCCAAATTGCCACATCGCCGGTCAAGGTTATGGTATCTCCTCTCATCTCACATCACCTATTTATCATCACCTATCTATCATCTAATTCATCTACCCATGTTCTACCCAACATATTTATAGATATAAAATACATATATAGATTAACTCATTTAACACCTATGTAAAACATCCATTCCACACTCATCTCAAATAAACAACAATATATAAACACATAGCACGAATTTCATAGCAAATACTTAATATATATATATATATATATATATATATATATATGTTAGAAGAAAGTGATCACATACTCACCCAAAACATATACTTAATACATTCACACAACACTTGTATTAAAATCGTTTTATGAAAGGGACTATACACTCACACATATAAACAACTTTATATTATACACATAGCACGTATTTCATAGCAAATACTTAATATTTATGTGTTAGAAGAAAGTGACCACACACTTACATATATAAACAACAATATATATATATATATATATATATATATATATATATATATATATATATATATATATATATATATATAACATGTATTTTATAAAATACTTCATATCTATGTGTAAGATGAAAGTGACTATACACTCACTTGATCAGAAGATGATCGGACAGCACTACGACTTGCAGTAGTAGTATTCTTCAGTAGACCTGGAAGATCTTCACAAAAACCGGGCTCCTCACAGGCAGAGCTTCGGCTCGGGAATAACGCTCTTCGGGATCTTCGGGACTTGCTTTGGGTCTCAGGATGCTAACAGGGCTTCGGGGTATTTCTTGCACGTAAATCGAGGTAAAAAGGGAGAGAGAGAAGAGAAAATAGCAACCCTAAACGGCTGGCCCTTCAAATCTATTTATAGGGCAAAATTGGCCCTTGCCACGTCGTGGGATTGGTCATCACTGCATGCGTCATCGCAAGTTGCATTTTATTGGGGGACTCTCGGAGGTGTCAGAGGACTTGCCACGTCGTGGTCTCTGACAGTTTTGGGGTTTCGCGCCCCGAACTTCAGAAATTCATAACTTTCGCATATGAACTCCGTTTTCGACGTTCTTTATATCGACGCGAAGGTGAGATTATGCTCTACAACTCTCGTTTAGACTCCATTAGCTAATTTTCATTTTATTTTTAATATATTATAGATATATTACTTATATATTATCTTTAGTAGGTCGCAGGAAAACTTCGTTCGAAATTCATAACTCCTTCATCTAAACTCCCTTTTCGTCCGTCTTTCCATCGTTGCACTACTATCGATGAGATCTTCAATTCTCATTTAGATCACTAAGGATATACATATATATATATATATATATACCTTAAATTCACTATTTACGTCGCGTTGGGTCGCACTAGGTCGTGCCGGTTTTGTCGCGAAACTTCGACAGATCATAACTTCTTCGTTATAACTCGGATTTTGACGTTCTTTATATGCATGAAAACCTTGTGACATATACTACAACTTGGTTAAGATTAATCCTTCTAAATAATCTTCCATCAAAAAGTCATTTTTGATGATTAGCGTCTCTAAATTGACTAGCATTGATCTACGGGCGTTACATAGTGTGGGCTAATGATTCATGATTGTGGGCTAAACTAATCCATGGAGGTTAAACCCATGGAGCATGAGAATGTGGAAAGTCATGTGTTATTAGGGTTTACCAAGTGTAACCCTAGCATGTCCAACACTATAAATAGAACCCTCCATAGACCAAAATCGGTTGGCTCTTCTTTTTTAGATAAATAGATTATTCTCTTAATCATCCTCTTGCATATTGGTATTTGTGAACCATTAGAGGCATCACACTTAAGGTGCTCAAGCTTTTAAGGGTCAAGAACTACAAGTCCTTCAAAAGGTATGTCATCTAACTAGATGTTTTATTTAATTAGTAATTAGTATGCTAGTTAGGATAATGCTTTGGAAAAAATTGAAAATATGCATGTATAATAGAGAAAACATAGATCCAAAGCATTGAGGGTTGCATGTGCACCATAGGAGTGTTATAGTGCTTAAAACTCAACACTATAGCCTTAGAATGTTTGGTTTGACCTTATTTCCTATTCTTGTGTGATGAAGGGCTTAGGGTAGAATCAGGTATTCAACTTTTTATAGGATCCAATGTTATGTATGATTAGCATACACGAGTGTTGTAGGGTTGGTGGAAGTTTCATGGATGAGTTGTGTGGGGTCAGCCAACCAGTTTTGTGATGTTTAGCATTCCATGAGGAAGTGAGGATTTGGTGTATGCATATTCTAGTGTGTATGGTTAGGGTTATTGTGATGATCCTCTGATTCAAGTACGCGTAGATGTGTAAGGTAGTATGGCCTCGTACTACAGGAAGCATAGGACCCGTACACATAGTAGGGAAGTCACAACCCCTACGGTTTTGTTGGGAGTTGGTTCCCCTGGTATGATCTGTGTTTTATCTGATATCTCCCTGGTTTATTTTTAGTATGGTGATGACGAGGTGATTTGAGGCAGGATTGGGAGCTGGTGGCCAGGATAGGCCAGCTTTGACTGAGGAGCGGGTGCAGGAGATCATGAAGGAGGAGGCTATTTCCATCTTTCGAGCGCAGTTTCCATAAATTTTTGGGTCTATTAAGACCTCCATGGTGGAGTACTTTGATGAGAGATATGTTTCCTAAACTATCTGAACACATCCAAAGTTGAGCACTCAATCTAACTCAACCGTTGACCATGGTCTTACCGCTAATTACCAATCCAAACACATCCAAAGTCGAGCACTCACGCGGTTTAGCATCCTGACTGAACTTGCATCCTGATAGGAATTCCCAGCCTGGTTCCCCAACACCAGCTATCAAACACCAAGAAGACACGAACTCAACGTTTTGGAAGTTTCCCAAACTCCCAACTCACACACTCCTCAATCCATTCAGCCACTTGGGCTGCCTTCTTCTCCAGCTAGAATGTGAAGCTCGTCCTGTTTTCGCACCTACTTTTGATCCCAAATACCTGAAAAATTCTCACCCACTTTGATTCAACTATAATCTTACAGCACACAAGATTGGAAGGATTCCCGATCCTTCTTACCATCCAATGCTCAATCCGCTGGTGAAAAACGCTTATCACTATTAGTGTTCCAAAACTAACCAATACTAAAGCAGTACAACTCTTGAAGACTAACGAAACACTTCCCAAGCTCCAATCACACTTGCTACGGCTACCGCATCCTGGGAACCCACTATATAAGGAGACGATCTCGAACCACTACTCTAAGTTTTATGGTATGCAGATCGCATATAACCCGAACATAAGTAGAAAATATAAATGTAAGATACACTTACTCATACAGATGCAAGACAATAGCAATAAAACCATAAATAAAAAAGCAAAAGATACACACCTGCAACATCGGAAGCCACTCACGCCTGCTCTGTAGTCAGCTGGAAAGCCCTGCTCCTCGCCGCAGGCGCCTCTGCCCGGCCCTGACGACCGTCGGTGATCATCAATTTCGCAGGGGCAAGTGTCATCACCTGTCCCACTGTAGCCAAACTCGAACATTAGGCCTTCTTGTGGCCCGGCTGACTGCAATGAAAGCAGATCAAGTTTAATCCCTAAGTGGTGGTAACAGTACAATCTCTGTTATAATGTCCGATCTGGCTACACTTGAAGCAGCCATAATCACCACCACTACCACTCCTACACGCACCCTCATGTGTCCTGTCGCACTTGCCACAGTGGCTACGGTCCTGATTACTCCTCACTCTAGAGTCTGATACCTTGGGCCTCTTGCCCGATCCCGCTGATGTCTGAACCTCGTCTAGATTTCTCTTCCTTTCCGCCTCCAAGTCAATCTCCCTCTCCCTGGCTCGAGCGATCATATCCTCCAATGTCTTGCAGCTACACTGGCTCACAAACTGCCTGATGTCGCTCCTCAGCATCTCGTGATATTTGGCCTTCTTCATCTCCTCGTCCGCTACATACTGCAGGACAAGAAGGGCCCTCTCCCTAAACATAGCAGTGATCTCAGCCACCGTCTTCATAGTCTGTTGGAGGTCCTAGAACTCCCATGCTAGCTGTTGAACCTCAATTACTGGTGCAAACTCGGACCTGAACCTGGCCAAGAAGTCACTCCATGTCATCGTATCAATAGTGGCATCGTCTCCAATAGCATGTCTAACCTCCTCCCACCAATCACGTGTTTTGTCCTTCAGAAGATAGGAGGCGAGTCGAACCTTGTCCCCTTCGGGAAACAGGCTAGTACGAAAAAGTGTTGGTGACATCTACCAACCACCGACTGCTAGCAATCGAGTCATTATGGTCGCTATCTCAGTGCGGAATGCGCTCAACATCTCATCAAGAATCTCCAAAATGCCCTCCTTGACCGTACCAAAGATCACATCAGTCTGGCCAATGATACTGCGTGTAATCTTAGATGAAATGAACTCCCTCATCTGATCATCGAGCTGCCCGGCTCCAGAGCCCAAGCATGATCCCTCGCCTGCACCAAAACTACCAACCGGTCTAGTGCGAAATGTCACCATACTGAAAATACATCATAACAATCATCAGAATACTCATCATAACTCGAGGGATCATACACACTACAAGTTATTTGGCTTCATCTCACCCCTCCTTAACTTGAGTACGAATCCTCTACTTTCAGTAGTATAGGCCCATAATAACTTCCATATCTATCCGTGCTTTCCTCAAGAATTGCCTTGACTTAACAAAGTCCCTTTCACTACTACTGCTCTCAGTGCTAATCTCATCCTAGGCTTACCCTAGGGTAATCTCCTGCCAACTCTCTGCCATCAGTTGCATAAGAAGTCCCTGCTGCCTCTCCCTAACTAGCTCATGAATAGCATTACATATTACTAATACTAGATATTTCTTTGATGAGAGGTCTCTCCCTACAATGATTGAACTCAAACAAGAACTGCAAAATAGGGCTAAACCTAACCTTATGAAATTATTTAGTCCTCGTAATATGTATCTTAACATATTCGTTTACTAGTTAGTTAAAGATAACTAGAACTCCTAAAAGCACAAAGCAAGCAACATTTGGGCATCGAGTAAACAAAAACCAAGCATAACCTAATCAGGCCATCATATCACTGACTAATCAGTACTAGCATGCAGTTCATAAGCTCATACAGTAGGCATACAAGGTATCCTTCCTAGACCCTTAGTCCTAATCTATCATGCAATTTACATATTCACAGTTCATATCATAACATAAACGTGTATGGGTAATTTGGGAGAACTTACTTGAGTTCGGTTGATGGCATGCACCACGCCCTTTTCTCCTTCTAAAAATCTTTTTTTATAAAAATGATTTTCCTTTGAAAATTTCCATACCAAGTCCTCGGTTTGAGTTCAGACACACCCGAGAGTATGTCCGAATCCCTCAAACCAAAGCTCTAATACCAACTTGAAACATCCTAAAAATTCATGACCAAAAATTTCGTTTTAAAACATTAAAGAAAACCATAGATATTAAAATCATTCTATCAAAACTTAAATCATAGTATCCAAACATCAAATCAGAATATCATATCAAAACATCAGAGTAACATCCCAGGCTAAGACATCATGGTGTGTGCAATGCAGTCATCCCAAGCTCTTCCCTTTGCTACCAGAAGTACCTGAAACCAAAACCGAAAACCGTAAGCACGAAGCTTAGTGAGTTCCACATACTACCACATACCATACATATAATCACATATATTGTGCCCCCGCCCCTTCATCGGGCCCCGCCCGGCATCAGGCTCTGCCTGACATCAGGCCCCACCAGGCATCGAGCCCCGCTCGGTATACATATATGTTTATCACATGCTCCGCCTGTTACTGGGCCTCGCCCGCTATACATATATAATAAAAATCACATAATCATGCTAGCACATAAAGAAAACATACACGGTACTATCAGTTCCAGTCCTAAGGCCTCACCTATCATGGGACCCGCCACTACTCTGCTAATGATGAGATATGGAACCCCATCCACACTCAGCTAGTGGTGAGATACGGGACCCCACCCCACTCACTTCCCTAACCAGGCACATACAAGTATCACACAGACAACAAGTATAACTATTCATGCATACATTCATCGGGTACCACCCGACATCGAACCGTAGTTCGAAAACATACATATAAGCATTCCTCGGGCACTGCCCAACATCGAACCGTAATCCGGAAAGCATACAAACATTCATCGGGCACCGCCTGGCATCGAACCGTAGTCCAAAAAACATACAATCATAAATATGGGTCGACATTCGTGCCTTCAACCCCTTCAAAAAGGAGGAAATTCACCTCGCAAGGCTGAATGATACGGAAGATCCCCGACTGCTGGTCCATCAACTCCCCGAGCTACCAGTACAAAATAGCACCCAGTCAAAATCCATTAATCTAAGCTTGAGATAAAAGACCATTGTGCCCCTGACCTAGTTAGTCTATGACTAAGGCCCAAATACATACATAAAGGCCCAATTACTAATTAACCTTCCCAAGCCCACTAATGGCCCACTTATGTCCCACTAATGGCCTACTTTTCCAAATTGAGCCCAACTCCTCAAATAGGCCTTCACTTTTAGTCCAAGATATTCTTAGCCCAAAATATATAATTTTTGATGGCCCACATAGGCCCAAAGTAGCAAAGTCCAATGAATGGACCAAACCGAGGCACATATATGTGAAGCCCACTCTGACTGAATACGTAGAGCGTACCCAGATGTACGCAACACGTACTAGGTTTGTGACATGTACGCTGCGTGTACCATGCCGTATGCCTAGTGTACTCCACTGTTAAGCTCTTTTTGTTATTAATAACTTAATGCTTCAAACCAAGGGACCAAATCACAGATCTGAGATCTACTTATCGTCTAAACCCATAAAGTCACTGACTTGGTGACTTTGCATGACCGAAATAAGCCCAAATTCCAAAAATGGCATTCTACTTCCATGAAAATGGTCTTAACTCTTGCATGAACCCATTAAGACCTTCAAGATGGCAACTTTCTGTCTTAGGAACTCAAATAGCACCAAGGGTGGCAACCATAAGCCTAGGAATCATATTTGAACCATAAACCTTCATCCTTAGGACCAAAAAGGTCCAAAAACCCAACACAAAATATGTAAGGAAATAACCACCAAGTTTACGACTTTATACCTCAAATGAGAGCCAAAAGCTAGTGTAGTTCTGGATCTAAAAGCTCTATCTTCTCCAATAAGTCTTCAAGAATGAACACTTTCTTCAAAAGCACCAAACTACTCTTCTAATGGCCTTCTAAGCTCCAAGATCACTCAATTATGGATTAGGGTTTCATAGTAGCTGCTTTAGGGTGAGAGGGATGTTGGTCTTTGAGGAATAATGTTCCTTATATAGTGTCAAACCCTAAATTTTAGGGTTTTGGTATGAATGGAGTACGCCCCGCATACCTCTTAGTACGCCTGACGTACTCACAAACCACCCGTGACCATACAGCCTTCTACGCCCCGCGTTCTCAATGAGTACACCCCACGTACTCATGGAACCCCTAAAACCCTAAACTTAGTTTGGCTATAACTTCTTCGTTCTAAGTCCGTTTTCGATGAACTTTATATCCATGGAAAGGTGACGAGAATCCCTACACTTCTAACAACTCATCATTACCTAAAAAATTTCCAAACAAGAACCCAAAATCCCTAGAAGACCGAGATGCAAAATTACGATTATACCCTTGGTCTCTAAAGACACAATCAAACACTTGGATCACATATACCCTAACACCCACATCCAAAATGGGCAAAATCCTTCATTTACCTAGGCCCTAACCCCTATGACAACTGATGGTTGGGCCGCAGCCCCTAGCAACGAAGCACTTTCAAAACCGGGTGTTATAACTCTCCCCCACTTAAATTAGGTTTCGTACTCGAAATCGCTCCTTACTAACACCCATATCCCAACAAATGATCTGAGGAATGCAACTGATGATTCTACGTGTAAAACAATCTTCTCAAGACAACCAAAAACCAAACCGAATTTTCATCCTGAAGAAAACGAACTTCGAGCTTCTGCAAACCACTTCTGCCTCCCTAGAGTCCGAATCCCATACTGGTATGTCTCCCTGACAGACTGACCATGCATAACCATCTTCAGGACAATTATACTTCACAGAAGGCTCAGATAATCCTTCGAGTATAAGATTTATCCCTGAAACGGTCAGACACAGACAAGAGCTGCGCAACAGGGTCAAATCAATTACTCTGAGATTATTTTATCCAACTGTAAGTGACTTAGCACTTTCGATCCGCACGCTACTCCACACATAAGAATCCTCACATCACTAATTTTTCCCGAACATCATGATGCCTCTTATCCACTTTCCGAATGAACCGAGACCTCCCATGTCCCAAGTTATCTACCAACTATCTGGAATACTGGATTCCCACCTGGTTGCTGAGGCCAAAGAACACTCTCCCAGTCGCTCCCCACGACTTCCGAAGAAAACTTCGGCTATCTAAACTACCCTATCCACACTACTTCTCTTGGCTCCATAATTCCATGGAACGCATGAGCTCTCCCCAAAGACCGCAGGAGCTCCACAAGCACGGAACTCCCGGAAAGAAAGAGTGTGAGCTCCAACAACAACCGTAATCCCTACATGGAACGCGTCCAAGCACTCATCCAAGATCTCCGAAATTCTATGAGAAATCTCTGAAGAAATAAACTCCCGCAACTGCTCGCTAATCGGCTCAGCACCTGAGCCGGAACCCGTACTAGAACCAGAACAAGAACCCGAACCACCTCCCTGAGTGCTCATCTCCAAACTAAAATATGACAAGCCAACAATAAACCATACCCAAGAATCCTCCTCCTATCATCTTCTTTGATTCTCCAAGACTCTCACCGATTCGAGTATGGATCCTGTGCTTTCAGTAGTACGGGCCTAATACTACCTTCCACACCTATCCATAATTTTCTCAACAATCCTCTCGAATCCTCTAAGTCACTTCCTCAAACCAATGCACCCAAAACTCACTAAACCGCACTATAACCCATTGAAACACATCCTAGGATCTCCTAGGTTCCCGACCTCACCCCTTCCTCAGTTGCTGAAGGACTCCCACCAATGTCAACTAGATCCCTCATGAATATAGTCACATGCAATAGAGATCAGATAATCCTTCGAGTAAGTGACTTAAACTTAGAACAATTGGACTCAAACAAGAGCTACATAATTGGGTCAGATCCATCACTCTCAGATTATTTAACCCGTGCCAAATGTGACTTAGGATATTCACTCAACATTCGATTCACAAGACTAAGATTCCCACAAAACACAAAGCAAGCAGCATTCGGACAACAAAAAAACTAACCAATATACTCTAATCAAGCCATTTTATCCTCTTATCATGGATCTATACTAGCATGCAGTTCTAAAGCTCATACAATCAGACATAAAAAGGCATCTCTCCTATCATATATTACTGATCGGATCCTCAGCCCTACTATAACATGCAATTCTCATAATCATATCATATATCATAATAACCATGTACTGGTATTATGGGAACCATTTACTTGAGCTCAACTGATTGCACACATCACACCTCTTTTTTGACAAGAAATTCTATGTAGTTAAATGTTTATTTTAAAAAAAATTCACCAAACCCTCAGTTTGAGTTCAGGTACACCCGGGAGTATGCATGAATCCCTCAAACCAAGGCTCTGATACCAACTTGTAACATCTCAAAAATCAAAGGTAAAAATTCCGTTTTTATTATATTCAAAACATTAGAGTAATCACTTCCAAACATTTCAATACAGAACATTTATTAGAGTTCATTCCTAAAATCGCATTTGCGTAAAACACGAGTGGATGCGTTGCGATCAAGACAAACCCTTCCCTTTCGGATTGGAAATACCTGAAACCATAAACAAAACTGTAAGCATAAAGCTTAGGGAGTTCCCTAAATACCACATACCAGACATATCAAACGAGCATTACGTAACATACATAATCATGAGCCATACATATCATACATAAACATAATCAATATGAGTGTTATGTGCCAATAATAGTCTTGCCATTATGCCATGAGCCGCCTCGTGGTCTTCCTTGCCAAGTCGGGGGCCACAATCCTGGGTCTTAAAGACAAGTGCCAATAGCCACCTCCTGGTCTTCCATGCAAGCATCATAAAGACAACTAGCATACAATCTACCATTTCTAAATAATTAACTGTCAAAGTTGAGACTCTGGTCTTGCATACAATTTACCAGGAGCCGCCTCCTGGTCTTTCATACAAGTTCCAATCCACCGGGTCTTCCTACATCACATAAACCAAATGAGCCGACATTGGTGCCTTCGACCCATAGAACAATGAGGAGACTCACCTCGAATGCAGAAGCTCACTGCAATAAATCCTTAGTCGTTGCCCTGACAACTTCCCGAGCTAACAACACCAAAATATCACCCAATTAGCAATTGGGTTCCAAACCTTGATCCATAATCCAAACTTGGGATAAAATGACCATTATACCCTTGGCCCAACAAGACTCACAACTAAGGCCCGACCCAAAACCAAACAAGCCTAAAACCACAAGATCCATAAAAGCCCACTAATGGACCAGTTTTCCAAATTGGGCCCAAACCCTTACATGAGCCTTCCCATAAAGCCTATTTACTTTTTCTGAACCAAAACACATAATCATAGCTAGCCCAACCAAACCCCATGCAACACAAGCCCAAATGATAGTCCAAACTCAAAATAACACCACAAGGCCCAATTAGGCCCAAATCCATCATGGACCTATCCGGAGAAGGCCCAATATCCCAAAAAGGATTGAAATACTGAATTGTCAACCCTAACCAACTTCTGGTCCAATGTCCAAAGCCTCAAAATCAACAAAACAAGATGAGTCAACCAGGCCAAGTACGCCCTACGTACTCATCTGGTATGCCCAACGTACACCTTTTGGGGCCAGTACGCACAACGTACCAGGTGGGTATGCCCAACCTACTCCCATGGACTCCAAACTTCTGCAATAAGTACTGAACCACTTTAGCCCTTGCTCCAACTCTCTAGACTGATTCTTATGGATGACTTTGCAAGTAAAGTTGGCAACTTTACTAGCATGCATGGCCTAATGGGACTCTAGAGCTCAAAAGAGCTTAATGGATGGTCTTAACTTATGCTTCATCTCAAAAACTCCACAAATATTGCACCTTTACGAGTGAGGGACCCTTAAAATGTTAAAATCTACTAGATTAAGCTCCTAAAACGACCCTAGCTCACCAAGACCAAGCAAAAAGGACTAAAATGGCCAAAAACCCACACAAAGCAGATCTATACAAAGAATAGCCAAGATAGATACTTTATACCTCTAAAGTATCGAAATGGAGATGTTAACACTGGATCTATAAGCTCTTCTCCATAGGTTGAAACTTTCACCTTCTTCTTCTCTTGTACAAACCACCAAGAATCTTCTTTCAAGCTCCAAGCTTCACCCAAGGCCCTCTAGGGTTTCATAAACGTCAAAAGGGGTGGTGTTTGACTCAAAATGACCAAAGGTGTAACACCCCGACTCTCAGGTATTAATTTTACAACTTTATTTTCATATTGAAAGGTCTACTCGACGAGTTGGATGCACTGACTCGTCGAGTAGGAACGTTTTGGCCACGTGTTTAAGTGACCAACTAGCCGAGTTGGAGGCATGACTCGAAGAGTTAGAGCTGGAGGATGAAACCCTAATTTCCGGGGTTTTTCACCCTATTTAAAGGGTTATTATCCCACATTATCCTCCCTTACAGCCTCCATTGATTCCAGAAACCCTTAAATGCGTTTTCTCTCCATATTTGTGTGCTTAAAGCTTGGAAGGTGGATCTTGGTGAGAGGAGCTTCAAGATCGAGAAACTTTAAGCAAGGAACAGTTAGGGACCTGAACTCTACTCCATTTTAGCATCTCTTGAAGGTAACAACTCGTTACATTGACTTTCCTCCTTCTAGATCTCTTCATGTTTAAGATTAGGGCTTTTCTAACATGTATGATAACCATTTTCGAGTATGGGCTAGGGTTTGAAGTTGTAACTTCAGATTTGAACTTATCTTGGCCTCTATAACTATAAAGTTTCCAGCTTTAGCAAGTATGAGCTATTCCCTTTGATTTAAACCCCATTTAAAGCTTGGAATTGGTATTCTAATCCTTTAAAGCCTTGCATGCACGTAAATTTTGCAACTTACGTGATAAGCATGCCTTAGGAAGCTAGATCTACCATTTGGAGCCTTGAAATGGCTCAAAATGATCTGGACAATAAATGGACTGTATAAACTCGACGATTCGGATAAGGAACTCGACGAGTTGGGAAGGGTTTTCCCGTTGTTTGGTTTCAGCATGGACTCAGCGAGTCAGCAGAGGACTCGACGAGTCAATTAGGGTTTTCCCCGCCTTCTGGACATGCATAGACTCGGTGAGTTGGTCGAAAACTCAGCGAGTCGGTGAGGGTTTTATGACCTTCTGAACTCTTAAGGAACTCAACGAGTTGCTAGCTGCACTCGACGAGTTGAGTCAACATGGACTGATGACTTTGACCGTTGACTTTGAATTGGACCAAGGGTTGGCCAGTTGACTTTTGGGGGTATTTTAGTAAACTGGAAATTTATGGAAATGGTCTTATGGTAAATATAGGTGGTGGAGTCCGTGGCTGTGATTTGAGAGTTTGAGCTTACCACTTCAGTTCGAAGGTTGTGAGGTGAGATTCCCTCACTATACTCAAGGGTCTAAGGCACCAAGGTCGGCCCTTTGGATTGTTATCCTGATATGTTATGCTAGTATGATTTGTTAGCTCGGTATCCTAGCAGATAGGATGTTCTTATGTTGCTATGATCAGTTAGATCGGTTTATCTGTCTATAGATTGTCATGTGATTATTTGTTATATGTGCACATGTTTGATTAGTGGATGAGGCTTGTCTACTTTGTGCGAAAGTCAATAGACCTGGGCATTCCAACCCGATGGTTGTGGGCTGTGAATATTCCATCCCGAGGATGATTGGACTCGTAGTATGTGGGCATTCCAACCTGTTGGTTGTGGGCCTGGGGTATTCCTTCCCAAGGATGATTGGACCCATAGTATGTTGGCATTCCAATCGGATGGTTGAGGGCCTGGGGTATTCCATCCCGATGGTTGACTGAACCCATAGTATGTTGTTCGTGATTATATGTATATTGTTGTGTGTATGGGTATTTTGGGGGAACTCACTAAGCTTTGGGCTTACAGTTTTAGTTTTGGTTTCAGGTACCTCAAATGATCGCGGGAAGGAAAAAGTGTAATCATACAACTCCTCACATTTTATGACTTTGTTTCTGGGATACTCCAATATGAAACTATTTTGAAAATAGATTTGTAATAACTATTGGTTTCTAAATGTTTTAAAAAGTTTTAAATCAGCTTGAATTTTTATGGTTATTACAAAAGGGGTGGTATAATGTTGCTTATATAGGGTAGGAACCCCGGATTTAGGGTTTTTCTCTTAAGGGAGTACGCCCCGCGTACCCCTTAGTATGCCCGACGTACTCACAAGCCACCCACGACCAGATGACCTTATACGCTGGGTGTACCCCATCTTATGTTGGGCGTACCCAACCAAACACACACATGCATCCTTGCATGCATAGGAATGACCTGCCAAATATTTCCATTAGGGGCCGAATCTGCCAAAAACATCAAAATACCATTACTCCCTGATCCTAGGTCCGTTTCTGACGAACCTTATATCCACGAAAAGGTGGCGAGTGGCCCTACGCTCGTAACAACACAAACACACCTTAAAATCTCCCGAGCAAAACCCAAAATCCATAAAAGATCGAGATACCTAATTTCAATTATGCCCTTGACCTCTAAAGACACAACCGAACACTTGGATCACTTATATTATGACACCCACATCTGAATTGGGCCATATCCTTCCTTTAACAAGGCCCTAAGCCTTATGACAACTGATGATTGGGCCACAACCCCGATCAACAAAGAAAATCCAAAATCGAGTGTTACATTGTGGGCCCCAAGGGCAAGCCAAACTTATGTTGTGGGCTCAGGGGTAATCTAGTATTTTAGTCGTGGACCCATTTCATGTTGTTATTATATATGTTATATGTTTATGTGTTGGTACTTTGGGGGGTCTCACTAAGTGTTGACTTATAGTTTTGGGTTATGTTTCAGGTACTACAGATGACCGCGGGAAGGCGAATGCATGACCATACACATCCTCAAGTTTATGACTTATAGTTTTGGGAGACTCTGATGTTGAAAATGTTTTGAAAACTATTTTGTAAACACTTTATGGATTTGGGTTGTATTTAAAAAGTTTAAATTTCTTGTGATTTTTATGGGTGTTAAACCATGACAAGATGCAAGACTATGATTTTGCCCATAGCATTCACGTGAAGGTTGGAGCAGACTCGTTAAGTCATGTATGGTTACTACGTATGTTTATGTTGATAGGAGATTTTGTTGTTCAACGCTAAAGTCGAACACTTGTGTAGATCCATTGTAAGTATGATGTAATATATGGTATACCGGGAAACTCACTAAGTTTTATGCTTACAGATGTGGATTAAACATTTTGCAGGTCGTTCGTGAATGAATAAAATCATAACTTCATTTTCAAATTTTGAAATATATTAAAATGTTTATAAAATCATTGTTTCCAAAGTGTTTATCAAATATCAGAGTTTTCGTAAAATCATAATGCCATAAAAACTGGATGATGTGTATGGTCACGCCTTTGCCTTCCCGCGGTCATCTGAAGTACCTGAAACAGTAAACTAAAAACTGTAAGACAAAGCTTAGTGATTTCCCCCAAAGTACCACCACACAAACAAATCATATAAACACTCATGTCTGGCCCAATCAGCCTTGGGCTGGAATACCAAAACATGCCGGGTCTAATATGCCTCGGGCTGGAATACCCCTGGTCTGTTACTGATGCACAAAGCAGTCTAGCCTCACCATATATCATAACATGTCGACATGTGCATAACAGATAAACAAATAACCATTCAACATGTAACAAATAACATATCTACAAATCATTACTACATACTAACCTCCTATATACCAAGACACATAACAGAGTGGGCCAACATTGGTGCCTTCCACCCATGGATACAGTGAAGAAAACTCACCTCACAATCTGAACGATAGCTAATGGGGTCCCGACTACGAGTATCAGCTCTAATCGCCACATATCCAACCAAACGACCAACTCTCAACACAGTCCACAATACCCAAAATATCCTTAAGTCAAACTTGGTCAAAGTCATAATCGAATTCAACGACCCTTAAAGAAAATATCCAACCTCACGTCGTGGCCAAGCATTGGTCACTTCGTGACAGCGTACTCGATCTGATTTTAACTCAACTCGGCCCAGCCTAGTTAACTCATTTAAAGAATTCACATGATTTATCATCACGATGTGAACACTCTTTCTCACGTCATGAGCTTCAATGATCTTAACAGAATATGGGGGTTCCTCAAATCTCACGTCGTGAGTGTTGTTTGTGGCTAAAGGTTACCAATTTAAGTTCTTATTCCATTAAGTCCTTGAATCCATTTCATCCATAAGATAAAGGGGACTCCTAAGGTCCATAAAAATGTTTCCTTGATGGTCATGCATGCACCATGCATGATCCAACCTCTTTTTAGGTCAAAAGTGAAGAAATGTGCTTCAATCTTTCATGCATGCCTCAAATCTATACCAACTTTCATATCTGAACAATATTATGATTTAGAGACTCCTAGAATCCATAAAGTTGCTAACTTTATGGATCTACTTCACTTAATCAAGTAATAACAAAAATATGATGGACAAAACTCTAGATCTATCCATAATAAGCAATAAAGTTAGAGCCTTTGATACTTATAAAGGTCCAAGGGCAGGAAAAGATGGTGATGATGAAGATACTTTGCCCAATTCACTACTAGAGTACTTCCTTCTTCTTCTTCTCCTCTTTTTCTTCAAGCTAGAAATAAATGAAAATGACAAAGGATCTTAAAGGGGGAATGTGATTAGGATTTCTGGAGGCTTAGAAAGTGAGAGAGGTTGAGGGTAGGCAACCCTAGCCCTCTCATTCCTTTAAATACCGAAAAGTTAGGGTTTTGGTCGTTAGAAAGCTCTCACTTCGTGAGCATTGGACAACTCAAGTCATGAGCCTCAAAATGGTGCATGGCCCAAAATCTCTCCTCACGATGCGATAAGCATTCCTCGCGTCGTAAGAAGGCCCAAAATGAAAATTAAACTTAATAATAATCACAATAAAGTGCACCTGATACGAGTGTTACAATAGATCATGATAATAAGAAATATATTTTCAGAATCATGAATATAAGGCAATGTTTTAAAAAATGGTTTTTAGTTAAACTGGTATAATAACCGGTTATAGGTTCAACCGGTTTGACCATTGGGTTAATCCATTTCTATAATTTTCATATTTTTTCCTATTTTCCTACACACACACAAACACACACACACACACACACACACATATATATATATATATATATATATATATATATATAAAGCATGAGTTTGACGTTTACAAGTTCAAACATTAAAAATACACATAAAAATAAGTTTGTAGATCAATCCAAATACATTAAAATAACACATAATCATAAGTTATAGTGTTTTACATCAATCTATATACGTCAAAAAGAAAATAAACTATAATACCAAAACAAAATATAGTTTTAGATGAATATAAACACATCAGAAAACTTTATAACATTTACCATATGTTTTTATTTAGAGAAAACTAAATATATTTGAAAAAACCATCAAAGTTTATTATGCAAATGGTTCTTTTCTATGTGTTTTTATTCGGTTTAACCGGTTCAACCGAATTTTTCTAAAACCGACCGGTTGAATCTGGTTTAGAAATTGACGTAAAACCGATGATAGTTGAAACGTTCATTCTCCCGGTTCCTAGTCCAACCGGTTTAACCGGCCGGTTGAAACCGGTTTTTAAAACATTGATATAAGGTATCACTTTTTAGAATTAATAAAATCAGAAATTGCTTTCCATAATTACAAATACAATAAATCAATTTTCAGTAACCAGTAAAATCATAATCAAGAAATTAGACTTCAAAACTCAAAATCAGAAAATTGATTTTCATAAATTAAGCTTTAAGAATTAGAATCATGGAAATTAGACTTTAGAAATCATAATCAAGAAATTAGACTTACTTTTTGTTTGTTTGCAAGAGCAAAGAATCAATCAATCAAATAAAATTGATTTTCAAAATCCAATATTCACTCTTTTATATATGTATCGCATTTAAGAAACATTGTTGGAGATTTTTTTTATTCTTTCTAATTGACTAAGTGAGTATCATAATGAAAAACGAGGACAAATGTGAGACTTGAGAGTGAGAGACCGAGAGCCAAACTGCCGAAGACTAATGTATATAATTGAAAATCAAAACTTTTGCATTCCCAATGTTTTTGGCTCCAATTAATTTCATTTTTTACGCATGTTGCTTCTAATCTAATATATCGCAGTTACATATAAGGCAAAAAATATCTCTATCATCTATGACTAGAAGATCTATAAAATTGGGCCCTAAAAATCGTTCATGTTGTCCACCCATTGGCACGGTCCTAGACGATGCGTAAGATATGAAACATGTATTTAAAATTTGTGTTGACAGAAATAGGCACAAAACACAATTTTTTAAATTCATACACAAAAAAATTATCAAATTGTTGGGTCTATATGTCATGTTATTTTCTTTTCTTTCATGTACTTTTGTTAGCTGCTTGTTTTTTATTTGTAAAACTCCAAATTGTTCTCAAAACGTGAGTTAAAATATTATTTTTATTATAAATATAATTAGGACAACTTTTAACCATTTTGAACCATATTTTTTTACCTAAAACTTTTATCTTCCGTTAAAATTTACATATATAATATTAAATGAACCATAGTTAATAAGTTCAAAAGATACAAAATCAATTATTATGGTGTTGCGCAATTAAATCATTGAAACGTAGTATCCAACAAAAAATCGAAACGTGGCAAGTGACGACCGGATCTCACTCCCCAAAACTGGTACGCTACTCTACTCTTTCTATATATTTCTGGAAAATTAGAATATGATTCAACCATCCGATGAAAACCCTAATTAGCCTTTCACATCTCTGATCTCTCCTCACTCCTCAGTTTCATAATCAACATCATCTTGATAAGAAAAAGAATTCCATCGATGGTGGAGATAAAATATGCTGGATTTTTTTAGATCAACACCAAACCAGGTGTCGTCTTCCTGTTCTTCTTAATATACTCTGCAGGAAGAGTATTATATGTTGATTTATAATTTCTAAACGAGCATTTATGTGGTTAATTTTTTATCATCTTCACACTTCTCTTTCTGTCGCTATTTTACAAGTTCTGCATGATCTACGTTTAAAAAATTAGACATATGTTTTCTCGAGGAACACTTCCGTAGTTCCTCACCAATTAGTAACAGGAAGTATAAACTAAACAACAGCTGCTACCGATTTACTTTTCTTTTGTACTCGTCATAAAATATATTGTCGAATTTCATCAACTATTTAGATCTGTAATAGGATCTGCGTTATTAATGAGCATGAATTAATTTCATGATAAAATTGCCAACAATTCTCCCGATTAACTTATTTTTTTGTACTAATATTTCTGAACTTTACGAACATCTTTTTTTTTTTTTTTTAAATGGAGAAAAGCTTCCATGTCTTGTTGATGAGGATGAAATTCGTTCCTCACCAATTCGTAAACGGAAGCAAAAGAGAAACGTGAAACTGCTCCCGATTTACTTTTGTTTTGCGCTCTTCATGCACTGCAATTCGGGCTGATTCTCAACATTCATAACTATTAACTGATTATTTGTTGCAGATGAAGAGTATTTTTCACATAAATCGGGTTATGAGAAGCTCACTAATAATGTGAGCGATGTTTGTTTCCTCGTATACTTCCATGACTCTGATGCAAGTCACTTAATTTGAATCCTATAATTTGATCGATGATTTATCTACCAAAAATAGTGTTTTTGTTACCTCTTTTGCTTTTCTTGGATGAATAGTGTCACTTATATATATATATATATATATATATATATATATATATATATATATATATATATATATATATATATATATATATATATATATATATATATATATATATATATATATATATAGGGTTAGGTATTTTGTTTTCCATTGTGTGCCCGTATGATTGATTCTGGACCAATCATTTTAATTATTTTAAGAAAATAATTAATGCATATTACATGTTGAAGATATAATAGGTATTAATTACATCTTCAACATTTAATATTCATTAATTATTTTTTTAAAATAACTAAAATGGTTGGTCCAGAATCAATCATACGGGCACACAATAGATAGTGAAAACATTTGAACCTATATATATATATATATATATATATATATATATATATATATATATATATATATATATATATATATATATATATATATATATATATATATATATATATATATATATATATATATAATAATTAAACCAATTATTATCAATTAACATTTACCTTTTTTTTAATTGTATTTACTTTTGAATTCGTTGATGATCATATAATTAAAGATATCGTTACTTGAGTTGAATGTAGGGATGAACATTAGATCTGGGTATCCGTTTTTGGAACCGGAACCACCTCGAAACTGCCGGTTCTGGAAATGCCTTAAGCAGTTCTGGTTCCAATTCTCATTTTTTCGGAACCGCTACCTGCTGGGTACCCACCGAAACCGGTTTATATATATATATATATATATATATATATATATATATATATATATATATATATATATATATATATATATATATATATGTGTGTGTTACTTAAACCGATTTACAATATATTGGTCCGATTATGTCCCTCTTTGGTCCGAATTAATATGATTTGGATCGAACTAAGTTGCGGTTTTATCGACAAAAATTAACGAAGTTAATGTAATCGGGTTACCCGCTCCCGAAACCGGAACCGCCGGTTCTGGGACTGGTTCCAAAAATTTAAGAACCGCCTAGAGCGGTTCCGGTTCCGGTTCTAACTTTCTAGAAACCGCCGGTTCCGGTTCTAGCCAAATGAGGCGGGTACCCGCCTATGCTCATCCCTAGTTGAATGTGTTAAGTCTTGATTGATGACGTCTCCATTAGTCACTTTGTCTACCTTTGTTCAAGCCTCTCTTTGATTCTCTGATTTAGACGATCTTATTTTGCATCACTAGTGAGTATTTGGGCTAATATTCATTATCGTGAAATAACATTTTTAATTTTGTCATAAATATTCATTAGTTTTTTGTATGTGGTTTCGTGAAATGGTTTTTAAATCGTGAAATTATTCTGCTGGTATTACACAAGTCATCAAAAGCTAACAAAATTCGTTACCTTAATTAAGCAATTTTGTATACAAAAGAATAAAATTTTATGATATAAGTATTGCTAAACCTAGCGAAATACCATTTTTTTTACCAAAATGGCTAAATTTTGACAATATAAGAAATGATCTTATGCATTATCTTACCAACTATGATCAACCTTCCGCCTTTTGGTAATTCTATGATTAGTCAGCCCTATACAAAATTATGTCTATAATAAAAATTGCGAGTAAAAGTAATATGGGTCTTATGCCTAATTGACAACTCGCTTTTCCATGTCTAAGTCTTTCAAACAACTTTTTATACAAAAGACTAAAATAGGGAAAATGAGACATATGTCCTATCAACTTTCTAGAATTGATCATTTTAGTCATTTAACTTTTTAATTGACTTTATGAGGTTTGTCGAAGTCTAGCAATTTAGTCTCATTTACTTATTATGTCTGGTAACCTTGCCACATCATTCCTATTTGACACATCATCGATGACATGACAAAATCGTAATTACGTCCAACGACCCAAACAATGTCGTCTGGAGTGTGAATCGTAGAGGGCACGTATGTACTATTCCACCCACCTCCATATAAAAGTAGAACAGTGTGCCCTAAAATTGCACAATTTGAAACTTGGTTACCCTAACCGCATCCTTAACTTCAATCCCAATCGGCAAAACCATGCCTTCACGATCATCTCCAAATCACAGCCGGTCACCCAACTACAGTCGCCACATGGTTAAGAATGTCTCCACTGGAGTCACTCATGAAGACATGGCGATCAATCTGCTCCAGACACAGTTGGAGTTATCGCTTGTAAGGGAGGCGATCGCAAGCTACATTCGTGAACTACAACGCAACGTCACTGGAGGCTTGGACACCCCAAACCATGAAGTTGATGATGTTAGGACAGGTCAACTCGATCTGTCTAACATGGTTGCTGATTTGAAGAACCATTTATGTTCACTACAAGCATCATATGTCAACATCGTCTTAGGTAAAAACAAGTGCAAGAAAGTGAAATAGGTTGTTGGTGTTTTTGTTGTCACTGTTGTGGGGGTGTTAACCTACAAGTTCTTAAAATGACTGAAGAACTGTGGGTTACAACATTTTTGTCTAGGGTTTGTATTTTATTATGATGTACATCTAGTTTATTGTCCTTATTAGTAAATTGTTTTGTTTCTTGTGTTTTTGTTTCTGGTGGTAGTAGTTGGTGGTTGTGGTCGTCGTTTTTGTGACCATGTTGTTGTAAAGATGTAACACAAACCCATGAATGAAATGTTGGTTAACTTAAAATAATGTTGTTATAGCTTTAAATGTGCATGTAATCTGTATAGAAACAAACCAATAATCATATATGTGATTAAGTAATACCCAAATTTGTTGATGTTCTTCCTGCTCCTGGGACCACATGCCAAAGTCAAACTCTTTTACTGCAAAGTCTTTCTTTTTAACCTAAAAATGGAAAATCATGGAAAAGTTTTTTTTTTAGTGCTTGCCCACTTGGATAATTGACTGGAAAACCTAAAATACCCCTAATGGGTTAAGTCACATAAAAAGTACTGACTGAAATGCCCACAACACCCCTTAAGGGTTACCTGACAGAAATGACTAAAATACCTCTAATGGGTTACCTACTTTTGTAACAACGGAAATTTTTAAACAAATTTTTCATTTCAAAAGGAAGTATTTTCATCCAAAACAAGGCATAAACATTCAACGTGTCATATCATAATACAAATCATATGAATCCCAAGATCATAAATCATCTATCAGTGTGTACAGATCACGCCGGCGCCTTCCCGCGGTCCTCGCTAGTACCTGAAACACATACACAACAACTGTAAGCATAATCGCTTAGTGAGTTCCCCAAAATACAACTTACGCACATACGCCTTTCCAGACCCTGACCTTCCGGTCCATGTGTCTCAGGGGACTTCCGTCCCTGCTGGGTAAACCTTCCGGTCCTACCCACGCCAACCCTTCGGTCCACACTACAATGCCTTTCGGCCCATAACATATTCGCCTTCCGGCCCATAACATAATGCCTTCCGGCCCACATTAAACATACCATACATATCACATATAACAATTAACTTATCACATATAACACATATGTCTCATATCATATCCGACCTTCCGGTCACACAATCAAACCCTTCCGGGTACAGTATAGTGAGAACACTCACCTCATGAATATCGATAGCTAGCAAATCCCGAAATCACTCATGCTCGATCCTCCGAGCTACAATCTCCCTATAACATCATACATCTCTTGTTAACACTTTTTATCTCTAAGGTTGACTATCCCTAAGAAGTCAACACAGGTCAACTCTGGTCAACGGTCAACGGTCAACTTTGACCGGACTCGGCGAGTGCACAAGGGCAACTCGGCGAGTCTAGACGTTTTCACCAACTCTCTAGGATTCCCTTCTTACACGTCGAGTACTCCCCCTGACTCGACGAGTTCCACCTGGAAGAATCGCGGGGCCACCCCGACTCAACTCGCCGAGTCTCAAGAACAACTCGGCGAGTCCCAGCTCGACTCAGTCCACCTGTCAACCCTCTCTAACTCACCCTGACTCACTGAGTCAACCTATGACTCGACTGGACCACTCACTGAGCGAACTCAAGGCAATCTTCAAGCTACTCGCCGAGTCTGCTCATTGGACTCGGCGAGTCCATACCATGCAATCACTCAAACTCGCTTCTAAGGTCAGATCTGCTCCAACAATTCATAGATCTGGCCTTCCCAGACTGATTCATCACGTAAAGCCCCTAACTTGGTGTCCATAACACACCCCATGGCTCATAAGTAGCATTTTGACCTAAGGCATAAGGATTCCAATCCAAAACCTCCATTGATTCCCAAAAAGCTTGGGCAAAGGGACACTCTGGACCTCCAAGGGTCCAGATCTATGGTCTAAATCGCTTAAGGGACCAAGGGAGCACAAGATCTAGCCACAAAAGGGTTCAATAAACCCTAAATCAATGTAAACATCAACATAGAAAAGGATAGCTCGAAGGTATTACCACAATAGTGATGCCCTGGACTCCAAACCCTCAGAAGATGGCTCCTCTTGCTTTCCCCTTAGCTGATTTTCCCTTTCCTTGCAAAATGACACCTCCAAGATCAATAATGGCCTCCTACTTTGCTCCAAACGCTCACACTCGATTAGGGTTTCACTCAAGGGACTGGTGAGCACAAATGACGGCCGTAAGGCCCTTTAAATAGGTCCCAAACCCGAGAAATTAGGGTTTCATTAAACAGCGCGGACTCGCCGAGTCCATATCCTGGACTCGCCGAGTCCAGGCGAATCCCGCGTCCAGAATCGCGACCCTACTCGGCGAGTCTGAGCTCCAACTCGCCGAGTCCCCTCTCAAAACACCAAAATCATAAACAATAAAGATACCTGGAAATTCGGGCTGTTACAACTTTAAATTGCTAAAATACCCTATTTGTTGAAGTAATTGAAATGACAATATTACTGCTAACGGCTTAACTTCTTTGAATGACTAAAATACCCCTACTTTTTTAATTACTTGAAATAACATACCCATATTGGATTAACTGCTTCAAATGACTAAACTACCCCTAATTGTTTAAGTATTATAAATGGCTACACTACCCCTTATTATTTAACTATATGAATTCACTAAACTACCCCTAACTGTTTAAGTATTAGAAATGGCTACACTACCCCTTATTATTTAACTATATGAAATGCCTAAACTACCCTTAATACCCTAAGTACTTGAAAATAGGAAACTACCCCTACAGTCGTAATTATCTTAAATGACTAAACTACCTCTACCTATTTAAATATTTGTAATAACTAAAGTACCCCGTACACAATAATATAAAGAACATCATACATAATGTAATTACATACACGAATCCAAATATCAAATCTTAAGATTAGTATAACATAAATTAACATAACAAACATAAATTCCCTTGTTCCCAACCAAAATAATAACATTACTTAATCCACATAATATATACACAATTAAAACTGTAATTAATCCAGGTCCATTGGCGATCCAGCACTACTACCTTCACCTTCAACCCTTTTAGCAAGTTTTAGTTTAAGAATTCTATCAGACTTTTTCCTCTTGCTTAGTTGACATCTACTATACACATGCCCAACAACTTCATTAACCATACCCAGTTCCCCACCTTAATTAACCCTCACCACCTCCTCGGCTTCATTAACCCTCACCACTTACTCAACTTTATTAACCTTCATCACTTCCTCAACTTCATTAACCCTCACCACTTCCTCAGCTTGTGGCTCAACTGCATCACCCATCAAATCATCATCCCCACCCTTTGCATATTCATTGACTCTTGTGTTTGCATAACCTTTTGTTTCTTTGTGACATTAGTTTTTGGAGGCCTTGACACTTGAGTGCAAGCGATCTTGTTGTGTCCTTTCTGTTTGCATATTCCACAAGAAACCTTTTTCCCTACCTTTGAAACTGTGTGTTTTCCATAACTTTCAGAAGCATCCCTAATTCTCTTCATGGTTGGCCTACCTGGCATTCTTCTTTTCAGTGGAGGCAATGTGGGTATATAGTTTGTAGAAGGCCACATGTTCATTCCATTCATGTCATTAATGGACTGGTTGTAGGTATTATGGAAGAAGGCTCTCAGGTACAATGGGTGTACATATGTTCCATCAGACGTAACCTTTGTATCGCTACCTGTGATACAAAGAAGCTGAGTGGGTCAAGTTGCGAAACTTGGTGAGTACATAGGGTTTTCAACCCACAATAATAAAATGTATCTCTTTCTAATATATATATATATATATATATATATATATATATATATATATATATATATATATATATATATCACCAAATAGTTAACCCGATTACCTATTCTCGTTACTCTCTTTCTCTCTATCTATCTATTTATCTATCTCTCTCTTATTTGATAGGATCTATCTCAATGGTTCTATCCTAAGGATTACTGTAAGCAACAGATATAAAAATATTACTTAAGAAATTTCCATGGGAAAATAGAGTACTCGAATGAACCCACAACCCATACTCCTATTTTGTGTTATTCATTAACACCTACAGATTGCAAGTCTGATAGTGTTCCATTGGACTGTCTAGAATAGTCAGTGGTCGTCATCAATACTCTGCTTGATGACTGGTGTCTGTTGAGCCTAGTCTCTTGACCTATCTCTGGCATGGTCTATCACCACTATTTTATCTCTGGTATGGTTTCTCATCATTATTCTATCTCTAATATGCTTTCTTACCATTATCATTTTTCTTATAATCTCTAACTATTATCTTATTTCTCTTATCTCTTTCTACCCATTCTACCCCATATATTATGAGGACGGAAAATACGTATATAATATTTTAGGAAAAATCGTTATCTCATATAACACAGATATGGTAACTCACATAATAAGCACGTATAACGTTCAAGAAAATTAACCACTTGATATCTTTGTGTAAGCTGAAGGTAACTATGCACTCACTTGTTAAAATGGATGACTGGAAAGTTGGACATCGCTTCGCTATAGCACTTGGCTTTTCTTTTGATATGACCTTGGTTCAATTATCTCTAAGTCTTAGTTTATTACCTCTTATGACTAATTAGTAGTCTAGATTCCTCAATAATCCTAATGTCTACTGATCTATAGTTGATAAGGGACAACCAGGTAGGATCATATCGGAGGTAGGGTTTGTTCGGTATAAAGAGTATACTGTTTGGAAATCCCACTTTAAACACCTCACTAAATCCAACCTAGACATCATCCATGTAAGTAGATAAATCAGTAATATGACGTTGGAACCACTTGCAAATCTTATTTATAGATTCATAATAACGACTTATGACTATAAATATAAGTTACACCGAAAAAACTAGACTGTAGCTTAACTTACAGAGGTCTTCTTGACAAAAGTTAGGAAATTGCACTGGTAGAACTTCTACTCGCTAGCTACTACTACTTTAGGGATCGCAGGGCTTCGCCGAAGACTAAAACTAAGGGAAAACGGGATAAAATCAAAAGCAACTCGAGAGAGAAGATCTTGGGAGGTGTGGGAAAGGAATGAGGCTTGGCCTCCTATTTATAGTCATTATTGGGGTGCACGGTGTGAAAAAGGGGTGCACGTCATGCATTTTAAGGCTACGTCTCCCCAACCACTTTGTGCCACGTGTTGGCCTCTCTGTGGTCCGCATTTTCACCTTCTACAAGCGCGCGTCGCGCACTCGAGACGCACTGCGCGGGGCGCAAATCATAGATTTTGTAAATTTCATAACTTCTTCATACGGACTCCGTTTTCGACGTTCTTTATATCCCCGGAAAACTCTCGATGAGATTTACAACTTTCCTTTATACCACATCAGCTAATTTTGACTTTATTTTTTGTCCCTATTTTATAAGATTTAATAATTTTGCAAAAATTATAACTCTCTCGTAGAGACTCTGATTTTGGTGTTCCTTTTACCAAAATTCCTATCTTAAATAGTACTATGATTGTCCTTTTGGTGACTTTACCAAAAATTCAATCATTCTCTTTGTAACTTTTAATGTCACACATTCATTGTGTGCGGCTGACTTTATATTTTATAAAAATGATATCTAATTCATACGGAGTCGGATTTCTACGAAATTTATATTTTCAAGATTAGGAAGACATGTACTTTATAAATATAATGTAATATATATATATATATATATATATATATATATATATATATATATGTGTGTGTGTGTGTGTGTGTGTATGTATGTGTGTTTTGGCGCACTTATTTTTACGACTTACGAATGATTTAACTGATTTTTCCTACTTTTTCTTAATAAGAAACTTGTATTATATAGTTTGCATCGGGCATGATTATAAATTATCCTAATCAAGGATTTAATTTTAATAATTATTACTTATTATGTGTAGCCTGAATTTGCAGGTGTTAAAATTATCTCCCCCTTAGGATAATTACGTCCAGAATCATCAACAAAACAGGGTTTGTATGATGACTCCGCATGTTACCTCTTCATCATAGGTGATAACCGTAACTCTCATATCGATAAAGCTTCCAAAGTTATCCAAAAATGTTGTTAAAACCCTGGTCGGATCAATCTAAAATACTGACCCTGCCGACACGACATGCCAAAATTGGATTCTACGGAGATCTAAAGTTATGTTTGAAAAACTAACAACACCACTCCGACATCTGGACTCCCAATAATCAAGGACAACTGCCAAACTAGAGCCCGCTATGAACAATACTTCCATAACCAAAAATTGAGAGTACCCATACGCAGAACCAAAATATACAACGTATGGAATTCAACGATAGGTTGATGCATCCATTAAACTTCAATTGATACAACTCAAAACTTTTAAAGAACCTCAATTATTGATGATGAACGAAATGACCAATAACTGAGAATGCATTGACAACTAATCTAATGACCCAATACACTACTGTATAAGCTAACGAAGAACTACACATAACAAACTTGAAGTTGATTGACCGATCAATAATTGCCCATCCTAAATTGTAAATTGCAACCAACACTCAACATGAGCGACCAAAACACCTCTTGACCTACTCATCAACATTCCCAAAAGAAATCACTGGCTACAAAGAGCTCCTCTCCCAATAGCTTCCTGTCGCAAAGACAACGCTTGCACTCCTAAACACATACATCTGATGGTAGAATGCTTTGTACGTACCCCCATCTTGACCAAATTCCGAACCAAAGTCTCGCATACCCGAATTGCAGGTTCCTTTGACCCATTATTATGAAACCATAGACTCGAACAAGTCGATGATCCTCCAAGCAGACTACCCAATTCTCCACCACTTGGGGTTCGACCTACCACCAAATGTCATTGCAAACAGACCAATCCTCGAACCGGCTCAACTAGATACATACCATCCCTGACCCTTGGAATGTATAACACGACGCAAGATGATCATCCTGATAAAGACCAACCAACCTCAAAGAGATTCCAAATCCTAGATGGAGACCTCAGAAACCTCCCAAGAATGTTGCCCCTAACATCAAAAATCTCATGCAGATGCACAAGCAATAATTCTGACAATCCATTCATATCACTGATTCTCTATCTAGAACAAATAAACTACCACACATTGCCTATAATTCCCCAATAATCAATTTATCGCGATAATCATTCATAAATACAAGAGGCATCATTCTCATAGCCAGGAGACATCAGCGACAACAAAGTTGTCATTCTCTATTCACTTCCCTGATCACCTGAAATAATCAATTAGCACCTAACCCAACTTAATTCAAAGGAAGCAAATTCTTGATCTCATCTCAAGGTAATCATACCATAAGAATCCTATTGTGCAGTCCCACACTACCATACTTGTCATAAAAAACCACAACCATCTAACCCCATGTTGGGTCTACATCCCAACTCTGGAAATCACATGTTTGATCTTTTTTCCTCCGAGCCTGGGAAGCTGTAAGAACATAACCCCCGTCGTATATGGTTACATCCCATTCCATCTGTCAATCACTCAACCTTTGGCTGCAATCCTCGAGCTGATCATCACAATCGCTTCCTTCTTGAGTCCCATAACTCAAATTGTCACTACTTTGAACAAGAACTTTAAGACCTTAGAATCAACTAACTCACCTCGGTCTGAAACATTCAAAACCAAATTAATATGACTATTAAGGCCCAAATAATCACCAGAACCATCCTCAACCTGGACAACCATATTCAATAAACTGATAAAGATGGAAACACACACATTGAATCATGGTGCCAAACCACACTATCTACCCTTAACGAGCTCCTTAGAATCCCAAAATTTTTCTCGATTCGAGTACGAATCCTATGCTTTCAGTAGTACAAGCCCAACATTACCTTCCACATATATTCGTACTTTCCTCAAGAATCGTTTCGGTACCTCTAAGTAACTACTCATGCTAATACTCCCAAAAACCGCTAAACAGTGCACCAATTGCACTAAAGCACTCCTAGGATATGCATACATCCTATACTCACTTCTCGTGTTGGCCTTCTACAAACCACACTCACTCATGAAACTTCCAATAACCGTGTAACCGCTCGTGTATGCTAATCATACATAACATTGGATTCGATAGACCGTAGAATACTTGATTCTACCCTAGAACAGGAAATAAGGCTAAATCAAACATTCTCAAGCTATAAAATCTTAGTTATGTACGACAATGATGCACACACTATGTAACCACCGTAATAATGTCAGTTCTATATAACACATTAAGAAATTCTCGTATGATATCCGGTATCATGAATCAAGCAATTCTATCATGCAATTAATGAAGATCCCTAGCCTACAAACTAGCATGCAATTCTATCATATCATCAATACACATAACAAGTGTGGGCATCTTGGGGAATACATTCCTTGGCTCCGGCTGATTCTGTAACATCCAAAAAATCATGACCAAAAATTTCATTTTTAGTTATTAAATAAAACCATAGTTATCAAAATCATCTCATCAAAACATAAGTCATAATATCTCAAAACATCAAAATTGGTATATCTATGTCAAAACATCTGTCAAATATATATCAGAGTAAACATCCCAGGCTAAAACATCATGGTGTGTGCAATGTAGTCATCCCGAGCTCTTCCCTTTGCTACCGAAAGTACCTGAAACCAAAACTGAAAACTGTAAGCACGAAGCTTAATGAGTCTCCCCAAACTACCATATACCATACACATAATCACATATAAACATACCATGGGCCCTGCCACTTCATCGGGCCTTGCACGACATCGGACAATATTCGGCATCGAGCAAAGCTCGGTATACATATAACATATCAACAAATACATGTGAAATAATCACATAACATAAATATATTAACATTTCTCGGGCCCTGCCCGACATCGGACTGAAATCCGGAAGCATACAAACATTCCTCGGGCATTGCCTGGCATCGGATCGTAATCCGAAAACATACAAATACAAACACATGCAAGAATCACGAAGACATCAAGCATACAAACATTCCTCGGGCATCGCCCGATATCGGACCATAATCCGGAAATCCTATAAGCATACATCGGGCACCGCTCGACATCGGACCTTAGTCCGAAACATACTAACATAAATATACGAGCCGACATTGGTGCCTTCGACCCGTTCATACAGGAGAAAACTTACCTCAAATGTCAGATGATAGCTGAAACGCCTCTGTCCGGAATCAACTCTACTCACTCCCTGAACCAAAGCAACCTCTTAGATACCATTTCATGCTCATAACCCTTTAGGTTCAACTATGGTCAAAGTCAAGTCTAGGTCAAAGTCAAATTCAATGCTTCGAGTTGACTCCCCAACTCATCGAGTTCCCATAAATCACAGAATCGTGAAATCTTTATATGTAAAATAATTAAGACCTAATCATCTCAATAAAGTGTGGTAATCATCATGACAAAATGGAAGCAAATCGTGAAATCTTTATATCACTTAATTAATTCTTTGATCAATACTAATTAAATGATATTATTAATATATTAGAACTTATAATATATTAATAATCCTTAAATGTCTTTTCTCTCATTTACTCTATCCAAGTGTTGCAATGACATGCAACCCAAATGGACCATGCTAACCGAGTCAAGTACATTCCAGGAATAGTTATGAACTTAGACACCTAATCCAACACTTTTTACCCTTTCTCAACATGAACCAAACCTAGGCCCAAACAACAATCTAAAGTTTTAAAATCCAAATAAACACTCAAGGCCCATACATGGCTCAGTTTTCCAAATTGGGCCCAAGCCCTTACATGGGCCTTTCCCCAAGGCCCAACAACATTCGTAGTCCAAAACAATTACATTCAGATGATCCACAAAGCCCTAAGCATCAAAGCCCAAAAGATTGGGCCAAACTGAATCACAAAACGTCTGAAGCCTACTGACTAAGTACGCGGGGTGTACTCAGCTATACGCTAAGCATACATGCTTTAGGGCTTGTACGCCCAATGTACTCCTTCCATTCAGCCATCTTCAGCATTTACCCCTTAATCCCTTAAGACAATGCTTCAAAACGTAGATCTGACATCATTGAGCTGGATTATCATGTAAAGTTGCTAACTTTACATTCATGCATGGCTAAATGAAACTATTAAAGCTCAAAAGGACTTAATAGGCGACTTAAATGTAACACCGTAAATTTCCAAACAAAAATTTCATTTAACAATCACCATAAAACCCCCAAATATTGAGTTATCAAAACACATGTTCATAAATTGTTTAAAACACAATCCAGGATCCTCCAAAACATATCTCCAACTCGTATGTGTACAATCAAGTTGGTGCCTTCCCGTGATCCTGAGAAGTACTTGAAACACATAACATATAACACGGTAAGCACGAAGCTTAATTAGTTCCCAAAAATACCACACATATCTCATTAGCCTCTCATGGCTATACTCAAATAAGACCCTCCGATCAATGTGTCTCATTGGGACCCTCCGGTCCTACAACTCGGGTGGACCCTCTGGTCTTAACTCAGTAAGCTCAAGATAATACAAAACATAAATCACAAAGACATAATATAGGATATCACAATACTCAATATAAGCATATAAGACCCTCCAGTCACACGAAGGTTACCACTCTAGGTAAGTATAGTGAGAAGACTCGCCTCATAAGCAAACAAGCAAATAACCTCGTACACGAATCTCGAACTAGCCTCCGCCTAAAACATAGGATAATTATCTCTAATTAACACTTAAAACATGACTCTAGCTTATTTCCTCTATCAAACTCTTGAAATGGGTAAAAGACCATTTTACCCCTCCATGGTCCCCATAATCCCCGTCTTGACCAAAACCCTAAAGTCAACAGAAGTCAACACTCGAGTCAACAGTCCATGTTGACCCGACTCGCCGAGTGCATCTATGTGACTCGTCAAGTCCCCTCGTTTCCTCTGAGATGTCACAAAAATCCGACTTAACTCGTCGAGTTGTCTCGTCAACTCACCGAGTTACCCATGTCCAGAATCATCGGGGAAAACCCTAACCGACTCGTCGAGTCAGCTCATTGACTCGGCGAGTCCATTCAGTCTACTTCCACATTCAGACGTTTTAAGTCAGATCTACAACCCCAAACTCTATATCTAGCATCCTAAGGCTCAAATGTCACGTAAAGCTGCAATCTTTACGTTCATGCATGGCACTAAGGGCTTGAAATGCCAAACAACTCTCATTTAGGGTCTTAATCACGAAGGATCTTTTATTAGCTGGATAAAGTTGGGACCTTTGGACTCTAAGGACCTCACAAGGTCCAGGTCTAAAGTCTAAATCACTTAGTACACTCTAAGCCTCAAGAAGATGGAATAATCCCCAAGACTCCATAAAATGAGAGCAAGGTATAGACTTTTTACCTTCAACAAAAGCTTTGGATGAAATCACACCATATCCTATAATCTCTTCTCGTTCCTTGCTTGATACTCTTATATTCTTCTTCACAAAGTGCACCAAAATTACTAAGGATTAGCTCTCTTTCTCTCTTAGCTCACTACAAACAATTAGGGTTTCGCACAGGGGAGTAGGGTAGCTGGTGAGGCGGAAATAAGGGATTAAGGTCCTTTAAATAGGGCCCAACCCCGAAGATTTAGGGTTTCCTCACACAACGCAAACTGGGCGAGTCGACTCTCTGACTCGTCGAGTTGGTCATTAAACCCACATGGCCAATTCGACCCTACTCGACGGCTTGGGCACACAACTTGTCGAGTTAGCCTAGACAACTCATAAATAAATGCATAAATATTATATATGGGAGTCGGGATGTTACATTAATGCATGCATGTGACTAAAAAACCCACAAAGCTTGCACCTTTATGCTTAAGGAGTCCATAATAAGCTCACGTCTAAAAGAATAAGTCCTTAAAACGCCCCCAACTCCTCAAACCAACCCAAAAAGGGACCAAAAGCATAAAAACTAAGATATGAAATGATCTAAGCATGGAGAAGACAAGGTTTGAACTTGATACCTCAATAAGCTTGCAACAAGGGTGATGATTATGGATCATATAACCTTCTCACCAAGCAAAAAACCTTTAATCTTCTTTACTTCCTTCACAAAGAGAAAAACAACAATCCTTCTCTAAAGCTCAAAAACACCACAAAGGAGGCTAGTGGTCGATTTCTAGGGTTTTGGAGGCTTAGAGACTGGTAAATAGGCCAACCCTAGGAACTTAAGGACCTTAAATAGGGTGCAACACCCCAAAATAAGGTTTTCTTATTCACCGAGTACACTAAGCGTAACCCTCGTATGTATCAATGATGGTAGTGGTGTGGTGAATGGTGAGAGCGTAGGGTATACTCGCATTACGATGTTGATGGTTGTAAGAAAGAAGAGAGGGATAATCGATGGTATTGATGTTTACAATTTTCTTTATTAGGCTTCTTATTAGAGCAATCAAATGTATGTTCAGAAGATGCTGGTTATGTGGAAGAGTGCTTGATATAGGGAAGGCGGGCTAGAATGGAAATACTTTTGCCGGGATCTCAGGATTTTGGAACGACTACTCGGATTAATGGAGCGGGTCAAAACTGATGCATTTGTTTTTTTGAACTTATAATTTAAAAGCTTATACTACTTAAATTATAATATTATTATATTGATAGTTTGTTGTACTTTAAGCTTAAGCGTTTGGACATCTTAAAAAAATAATATTATTATATTCAATCTATTTATAGAAATAGTGAGATTTCTTTTATAAGATAGTAAAGATATATATATATATATATATATATATATATATATATATAGAGAGAGAGAGAGAGAAAGAGAGAGAGAGAGATAAAGAGCTAGGTTTAGGTATTCAAAGTTTTTATTTTGTTATTGTATGCATAAATGTGGGCCAATCAAAATTTAAAATAAAAATAAATAATTAAATAAATAAATAAGGATAAATAGGTAATTTGATAATTAGTTTCCACAAATAATATCCTATAATTACGGTAACCATTGACTTCAGCTACCTCGTATGTATCAATGATGGTAGTGGTGTGGTGCAATGGTGAGAGTGTAGGGTATACTCGCATTACGATGTTGATGATTGTAAGAAAGAAGAGAGGGATAATCGATGGTATTGATGTTTACAATTTTCTTTATTAGGCTTCTTATTAGAGCAATCAAATGTATGTTCAGAAGATGTTGGTTATGTTGAAGAGTGCTTGATATAGGGAAGGCGGGCTAGAATGGAAATACTTTTGTCGGGATCTCAGGCTTTTGGAACGACTACTCGGATTAAAGGAGCGGGTCAAAACTAATGCATTTGTTTTTTTGAACTTATAACTTAAAAGCTTATACTACTATTATTATATTCAATCTATTTATAGAAATAATGAGATTTCTTTTATAAGATAGTAAAGATATATATATATATATATATATATATATATATATATATATATATATATATAGAGAGAGAGAGAGAGAGAGAGTTAGGTTCAGGTATTCAAAGTAATTAATTTGTTATTGTATGCATAAATGTGGGCCAATCAAAACTTAAAATAAAAATAAATAATTAAATAAATAAATAAGGATAAATAGGTAATTTGATAATTAGTTTCCACAAATAATATCCTATAATTATGGTAACCATTGACTTCAGCTACCTAGGTTTTATCCATCCATCGTCGGGTTTTTAAACCACCTCAAATGTAAATCGTAACCCTAATCAAACCATCTCCAACCGTCACCTCCATCCTTATGCCTCCCACCACCGGCCGCCACCCTACCCTCTTGCTCCTCCAACCACCGTATGCCATGTCGAGGGTTGTTGTTGCTATCTTTTCGTGAAGGCTGAAGACAAAGACCGACGAAGGGTTGCGCCATTTCAGCTACCTGTGTCAATGACCTTTTTCTTATATGTAAAGTACAAAGTGAAGGTAGTTTGTCACTATTTTCATATCAAATTTACTTCTTCTTATATGATAAAAATCAATTTGTTTATGTAGATGATTCAATGGATGATATTGGTAAGATTCCAATTCTATTGGAATGGAATCACGAATTCCAATTTTGTTGGAATGGTGTTAGGTGCATTTTGTGCACCTTTTTGCACATCTTTTAGTCGCATTTCATGCATCTATTTACCATAATTGTCCTTCATTTGTCTTGCATTTCATCATATTTCATGTTAGTCTCTAGACCAACCTTATTTGCACATTTTCATGTCTTTTTCAGGTAAATCGGATGTTGGAACGCGCTTTGGGAAGTATCAGGAAGCATTGGTGAAGATTTCGGGATGATCGGGTGAAGAACGAAAAAGTTGGAAAAATCAAGTTTGGATTTGGAGTCAGAGGGGTACACGGGCCGTGTTGGATTTACACTGCAAAACCAACACGGGCCGTGTTGACCAAAAAGAGGAGCTGTTGACCATGCTGAACACCGCCCGTGTCAGATTTACTCTATGTTCAACACGGGCCGTGTTCGACCCATAAACCAACTTTTGGCAGTTTTTCCTATCATTCATATTACGGGTTAACGGCCATTTTCTCACACACACAACATATCAGAGCACATTTGGAGGAGAATTTTCAAAGGTTTTTGCAAGGGTTTGATTAGAAATCATTTGGAAACATTATTTCTAGTATTTGTAAGCTGTAATTGCACTTTAATTCCATCTTTTATTCTTGTGATCTTGTTCTAGCCATGTGTGGCTAGAACCCTAGTTTCTCCAATTTCAGGTTTTGACTTCTTGGTAGTGACTTCAATCATATGACATCATGTTTGTTCTTAATTTCTATCTAATGAATTTGATTTTGCTTCAATCGAATGTTTGATTCTAATTGTGATTCTTATTGGCCATTTGAATTAGGGTTAGGTCATTCAAGTTATCTCTTTTACAAAATCCATAATTGTTTTGTGAAATTGAACAAGTAACAAGCATTAAATTGACCTCTATCGAATGAATTTAGTGTAAATCTTATTCATACACTTTTACACTCCCGAGCTTATGAGGAGTATTGGGTGTTGTTGGGAACATTCACATAAAGCTTCATGCAATCTTATAATCTAATTCTAAGAGCTTGTTTAGATTAGGTTAATAAGGTTATGGTTAATCAAAGAGCTTGTTTTGGTTAATTAATGTGGTGAATGGGAAGTGTTAGAGCTTATTAGCACTTTCAAGTACCAACTTACATAAAATTGAACGAATATTGTGTCATCTTTGAGTCACATTGCTAAGATGTCATACATGAAGTTGGAGTCCTTACAAAATCTGAATCTAATTCACTCCTTTAGCTGATTGAGTGTGTTTTTAATTTGTTTGTTTAGTCATTGCACTCTAACCCCCCCCCCCCCTTTTGACTGTTGGTGACCATAGTACCTTGTGCAAAGAGGTATAGACTAATTATCCCGTGTCTCCTATGGATCGACCCTGCTTGCCTTGTACTACCTTTTAGTGCAATATAGTGGGGTTCTTTTGGAGTATATCGTACCCCATTATTTGTTGGGTCTGACACGCTTAACAAATGGAATCATGAATTCCAATTTTATTGGAACCATAGAAGTTGATGCTTGAAGAACGGACCACAAAATTGAAAGTGATTCTGAGCAACATTATTCTTTTAGAATGTATTAGTGTCGTTGTTAGATTTTGATGTTTTCTTTTCCGTTTTGAAAGTTTTTTTAGCTTTATTCTTTAACAATAAATATAATTCTTTAACAATTGTTACCCGTATTCTATAAGAAATAATGTATTTTTTGTTTTTATTCTTCAATTGATTGTTTAAAATTTTGTTATTCTACAAGAAGTTTTTAAAGTCATGATCAAGAAATACGTTCAAGATTATTTTTATTATTTATGGTTCAAGAATATTTTTATTTTTGAATATACTAATAAACATATTCTGACATAATGTCCGAATTAAAAGAATTATAATTCGTAAAATCGGATTTTTAAAATTAATAGAATCTATGATCCCTTAAAAAAATACAATTTGCCCTTATTAAATTTATATTAATTGACTAAATCACCCTTGTAATTAATTAAGATGATATTTTTCAATTATATTTAATTCAATAATATATATTAATCACTTTCTTAAAATAAGTAAATTTGATTGACCCATATTTATGCATACAATAACACAATAATTACTTTGAATAGAATAACCTAAACCTATATATGTATATATATATATATATATATATATATATATATATATATATATATATATATATATATATATATATATATATATAGGGAAATCATCAAATGAGAACACCAAAAATGTTGAGAACGCGGGAACAGTTATATATATATATATATATATATATATATATATATATATATATATATATATATATATATAGTTATTGTGAAAACACCAATTATTGTGAGAACATGAGGACACTTTACAACCATTAGATTAATTAAATAGATGGATAGGATAATTAGGTATTTTCCTATTTAGTAAAAGGTAAAAAAAAATGGAAAATACAATGAGTTAGCGGATGACACGGTTTTGAGGGCATTTGGGTAAAAAGCTAGGTTAAATAATTTAGGAAAAGGCTTCTATATTCGTAATTTTCGCCGGTGAATCCGTCTTCCAAATCCGTGCGTATCGTCCAATTTTTGTTGAAGATATTAGCCGATTTCAACATTGAATGTGATTCTGGTGAAGCTGATTCGGTGGTTGAATATAAAAAGAGTTGATTGCTCAACATATCACAGAATGAGGACTCTTCGATCAGAGTCAAAAATGAAGGGCAACAAGTTCAGCAACACCTTTGAAGAAGCCATTAACCTTGATGACGACGATTTCGTGAACATTCATTCAGGTTTTGCTCATTGATGTTCAAATACAACTTTAAATTAGTTTCTGTTATGAATACGATGATTGTTTGCTTTGTGTATTTAAAAACAAATATAATATGCGTAAAATGGTTAGAAATGTAGAAAGATAATGTTTCTAGTTGTTTTTCTTGTTGAAGAAGACAATTCACGATATCCTAATTTTTGTTGCTGTTTTTTTAGGGTTTTGTTGAAGATGACAAGTATCATAATTATGTGGTTGAAGATTTGTGTCCTGTTGATAATGATATTATAATCGTAGTACAGTTAAGATTTTTGTTGTGGTTGAATCATGGAATCTAATTAGACGGATGACTAGTTTTTCAAGGGTTTTATATATAAAATAATAAATAGTCTGATTTTAAACCATTTTTCATTGTCATATGTTGCAGGAGGTTCTAGTGTGGTGATGCTTAGCAGGGAACCATTAGCAAAAAAGAAGGTGAAAACGAGATTTGAAAAAGGTACTTCTTCTGTGACTGATATTGTTTTAGCTTTGTATTTGTTTGACTGCGTGATGTTGTTTTGTATTTTATCTGAGTAATATTAAATGATTAGCCACATGTTTTCAATGTTGAACACATTCTATAATATTTTAATAGAAAGTATATATTAGTACTAAAATTTTCTTAATTGAGTATACAGTTTGTGTAAAAATATGCAATGCTTGCACATGTGTTATGTAGTGAAAACATTTGGATATTGATAACATTATTTTAGAATTTAATATATCATATATGTCTTAGATTAAATAATCTGAACTGAATTTTTATTATAAGTGTTATCGTTTGTGTTATTGTTTATTATTTCAAAATAAAAGTACTCTAAAAAAAATAATAGTAAGCATTGTGTATGAAATTATTCAAAACAGAATTCATCGTGTACTAAGTAGTTTAATTTATTATTCAATAAAGATTACATTACATATGTAATGCTTCAATACAGAATGCACAGTATGTGCGACAATGTGCAATGCTTCCACATGTATTCAGTAATGAAAACATTTGGATTTTTAATACATTATGTAAGAATTCAATACATCATATATTAATTATATTAATTATTTTTAACTGAAGTTGTATTATTAGTGTTATGGTTTTTGTTATTTTGTAGTATTTCAAAGTAAAAGTATTTAAAAAAAATAGGATTATTTATTGAATTATTAATATGAGAATTAATTGTCTAATTAATAGTTTATTTTAGTATTCAACACAGATTAAATTACTTATGTAATGCTTCAATACAGAATGCACAGTATGTGCGACAGTGTGCAATGCATGTACAAAACAAATATGAGTAGCATTATTTGATTAACACATTATGTGTGTTAGTATGTAATATTTTGTTATGTTTAAGATTCGAGTTAGTATTCAATAAAGAACATATTAGGTAATCATTCAATACATCATATTTTACTTATAGTAAATTTTCTGACTTGAAAACATATAAAAAACAAATATGCATGATTCTTATTTGTGTAGTGTTATCCCTAAGCATGAATTGAATCTTAACATGACTAACAATATTTGATGAAAGTATGTAATATTTCATAAAATCAATTTTCAGTTTGATGTATTAGTCAATACAGAATACATTATGTATTTTAGGCCTCGTTACATATTACAGAATACAGAATACATTATTATGTATTAGTCAGTTTGATGTAGTAGTCAATACATAATACATTAGTATTCAAGGCAGTAAACATTTGCTATTATTATGTGTGATTCTTATTGGTGTAGTATTATAGTGATCATGCGTATATTATTTCGTGTTTGTTGTAGGCGAATCAAGTGTTAGTGTAAGTAAGAAAAAGAAAAGGAAAGATGAACATTATGAAGATAGTGAAGCTGATGTTGATGTTAATGTAAGAAGAAGTGGTAGGAAAAAAAGTAAAGTCTTAAAATTGAAGTTTCAAAGGAAGATGATAAGAAGAAAGGACTGAAGAAAAGAAAAACGAAAAGAAAGAATGTTGTAGAAAATGAAGATGCAGATGTTGAGGACGACAAAACACAGGAGTTGCAAAAAATAAGTTGTCGTGTGTCCCCAAAATCAATGTATATGGCGGTGAAGGGAATGTCATACAACCAGAAAGAAATGGTGAGACGAATGGGTTTTGGTGCATTCCTTGATATAAAGTTAGATTCAATGCCTTCTAGATTAGCTTACTACCTGGTGGACAAATTTAGAGCAAAAACATCCACGATTAAGACTAAGAAAGGGGAAATACTTATTACAAAGAAAACGGCTGAAAAGATGTTTGGTTTGCCAAGTGAAGGTTTAGACTACAACCAGTTGGCGGAATGCGATAAAACAGATATAGTTATTGAAGCATGGAAAAGTCAATATCCAGGAGGAAAGTTCAATAATGGAAACTATGTGAAGAGGATTAGACAATCGGATGTGGCGGATGACATGTTCAAGCTTAATTTCTTGACATTATTCATAAACACGTTTGCAGAGACAGAAATGAGTGGGGCAAGTCGTATTAATTGTCTGCAGAAATTAGCAAGGTGTGAAGATATTCAAAAAATTGATTGGTGCAAGTATATAGTGGAATGTTTGGAGAAGGCAAAATACAAATGGAGGCCAAATGACGCAAACTGTTATTACACAGGTCCAATCACGCTGTTACTGGTAAGTATTTGTAAGTATGTGTATTTCTTTTTGTTTTATTTTTTTTATTCTGTAATGAAAATAATATAAGGTAACTTATTAATTCTGATGTTACAGCTTACGTATGCGGACAAAGTAGTTTTGAATGGCTATAATCTCCGTATATCAAGGCCATTGATAAATCAGATTGACTCAGTGGATTTGGAAATGTTGGAGGAGCATGGATTGAGAAATGGATAATTTGGAACCTTGGAGTTTCATGCAGTTGGGGAAGTGGATCCTATTGATGTAAATGGTGATGAGGATAAGGTGGTAAGTTATTTTAATATTTATGTCATATTTTCTGCAATAAATAATATTATACATAAGAAGATATTGTAACTCGTTTTTATTACAATGACAGGTAGATGTGGAATCAATTGAAAAGCTATATAGTAGGATATGTCATGATAAGGAAAAAATTGAAGAAGCAATTAAGAAGCGGTTAGAAGAGGATGTGAATGATGATGTGGTAAAAGAGTGGTTACGAAAGGTGCGATAACTTTTTAATGAAAAGAATGTGGAACATGTAGATAATATCTCTCCCATAAATGAAGTTACAATGAAAACGCTCGTTAAAGTTGCAGTCAATACTGGGCAAAGTAATTTTGTGAAAGGAAGTAGTACCATATGCAATGTTCAATCTACTGGGAGGAATAATGAGAAGACAAAGATTGTGGATGGGTGCGACTCACCTTCCGTGCTCTTTCTGGAATATAAAGGAAATACATCATTGGATAGTCCAGTTGTTCTGACTCCTGGTTTTTTGAGTATGTCTGATGAGATTGTGGAACGGATCATGAGAAAGAACAAGGATTTTTGCAAAGATGACATACCATCGTTCGATTTGAGGATAACACAATTGAATGAGGAAGATAAGAGTATGGATGTTAAAGAAGGAAGCAAGCAAGTAATTACATATACAAAAAAATATATAGCGGAAGACAAACTAAAAAAAAGAACTGGAAAAGATATTATGGAAAGAGAAATGGTGCATGTTGATGAGTTGAAAAATGGGAAAGGTAAAAGGAAGGGAAAACTTGAACAATTAGTGGGTTCACCATATGTAGATCAGATAACAGATGTGGATGAGGCGGTTAAAGATGATGAAAACGTTGTGGCTCAAAGCATAATAGCTTGGGGGAAAGATAAAGGGTAAGAATATACATTTAATGTGACTCAATTAAAATGGATTTTTTTTGTCATGGAATTTTTATTGTATTATGTTTAAATGGCAGGGAATTTATATGGGAAATTGTTGATGGTCATGGAATGCATTTGGAAGTTGCACGTACGTTAGCTATGAGAAAAAAAGTGTATACCAATGTAATAGACGCGTGGGCTGCTTTCCTTAATAAAACTGAAGAACTGAAGTTTGAGGCTTCCTACTCTAGGATGTACTTCACATGCGATACGATTGTAAGTTTTTATGAATAAGATGTGTGTTGTATGTCATATTCCACTATGAATTGTAATATGGTCGGTATTTTGTTATGATAAAACAGACAAATTACATGGTTGATGAAGCTGTAGATGAGGAGCTAAGGTACAATAAATTCAGAATTATGTTTGTAGCTGTGATTAATGACATAACAGACAAACCAGATTTGAAAACAGTGGACCTGGTATGGAATTGTTATTTTTTTACAGTTTTTAGATATGATTGGTATCATGCATGTATGTGGAACTGATGTTGATATTGTTTAAATGTAGGTTTTGATACCAATTGTTGTTGATGAAAGTTACTACCTAGTGGGTTTTTGCTTGAAAAGGGTTGCATTTTATATATTTGATCACATCAAGAGGTCTGGGACAATCGAGTCTGCATATGGGAATAGACCACATATCCTGGTTAGATCTGTTGTTTACTTAATGAATTCGTATATAGATCGTGAGTATTGTTGTTATATATTTATTATAATATGAATTATTATTTAATTTGACATGCAGAAAAGCTTCTTTTGTCGTTATCTGACTAGTGTTGAACACAAAAAAGCAAATGTGTTACTTAAAAAAGAAGTTGTGGCTATAAAAATGAAGTGTCAAAGGAATATAGTTGGTGTTGACTGTGGAATTTTCCTTATGCGACACATGGAAACATACATGGGAGAAGCGGCACATAAATGGGATTGTGGTCTATGTGTTGATAATAAAATTCAAGAAAAGATGTTGGGAAGGTTAAGGTATAAGTATCTGGATAAGTTGATGATGTCGGATTTTAATGTTATGAAAAAACATTCTTGAAGCATTATGCAGCTGTTAAAAAAATGGATAGGTTTGAAAGGATGAAGGTGATTGAAGAAAAGAAGAAGGAAATCACAGGTGTGTTGCAGTAGAATGATATGTGAAGAAGATGGTGTTTTTTAATTAGGTTTATTAGTATTAGAAAAACTTGATCGTTTATGAAGTTTGAAGTGTTTTGTTATGTTGGTTTTTTGGATTATGGTAAGTTTGTTAGGATTATTATGTGTTGGACGTATTCTAAGTAAAACTATGTTATGGTTTATTTAATGGTTATTATTAGAACTGTGAACCTGAATATTTCTTATATTCCATATGTAATATATGACATATGACACTTAGCAAAGGGCACACATTGATAAGAAATATGAGTCATGTAATTTCTAAAGCTATGGGTTTGTGGTGGTATTTTGTTGAATACATGGATGTAAAAATGAAATACATGTTGTGAGTAACTTAAAGATTTTTTCCCCATCAAAATCCTATTATAGTAACATAGTTTATAAGACTTAATTTGAATTATGAATTGTGAAAAGAATGACTATAAAAGTTGGTGTTAGAATAATATAACAACTATTCACTTATTAAATTTTGAAATGAATATATAACATAATTCTTATTGGATGTAGGTATTAAGCGATGTTATCAACAAATACATAATTCATAATCCATATTTTTTAAGTGCATCTGATGATTATTTTATGTATGAAAATAAAGTTTTTTTGTTAACTAAATTTATAAATACGTATAATGTAGATGGGGATAGTTCAAATAAAAATATTAAATAGTGTGAGAAGGTAAAAACATTATTTTTATGTTATAATTCTGGAATGAATTTTGTATCAACAGCTTTATTTTGATTATTCAACAATGAATATATGAATATTTACAAGGCAAGACTAATTTTATAATTTACTATGAAAATGCATATGCATAAATGTATAATAGATATAATAGATTAATAACATGTTAATGAATCTATGAGTAATCGAACGTTAATATTCATATTAAAATTAATTCAACAATAAACATATACAACGTTCATTACAGAATAATAACGTAAACATAGTGTTTTTACGTTATTGAATTTGTATGTAGTACTTAATTATATGTCTACTTAGTATCATGTAATCAATTTTGGTTTTATAAATTCTGAAATGAATAATTATAAAAAAAACATAAGAATGTAATGTTTTGTGACTTTATTAATAAGATAACGAGATTTATAATATATTGGTTGTTGTATACATGTAATAATGTTGTAAGGATTGAGATGGTTAAAAAAACAAGGAATATGTGGATAAGCTTTGAAAACAATTTCAATGACAAATAATAAATAGAATTTAAAAATAAATTATGGATAGGGTACACAAAGTATAAAAACATAATACTGAAAAATGACAATTGACTGATAATGTTAAAAGTGTTTTACCATGAAGTAAAAAACCAAACAAAATAATATGAAATAAAAAAGATTGATAATAAAATTAGTGCTTCTTGCCAGGATGTTGTTTAAATGTGTTGTTCTTCTCATCTTCCTTTCGTGTAGGACAGTTTCGCTTGTCATGATCGTTACCCTTACGACGGTATTTACAACGTGATTTTTCAACTGCAATTTCTTGAGCACCTTTAATCCTTTTTTTAGTCCCAGACCCTTTGTTCCTAATTCCAATGGGGTTTTGAATTTAAACATCTGCGGGTATCGACACACCAAGTCTATTTTCAAAGTCTGTTGACTTGTTTGGGCGTTCATTCATAGTAACGCCATCCATGAACTTGCTCTCCAACTCCTTAAGTGCTTGATAATACTCTTCCAGTCTTTTTTTTTTTGTTGGTGCTCAAAGAAGAGAGACAGTTGTCAACCGTTGAAAATAGTTCAATTGCTATTTTTTGTATATTCTCATCAGAATCTGAATACCGGAAACATCTTCGTAACAATTCAGGTGGAATAATATCCTTCTGCCACCGCCTTAGAAGATACTTTGCTGGTATGAATTGTATGTTGAAGGCTTTCATTGCAGTAAAAATGTGGCGACAAAGAACCCCAAATTGTTCAAACTTCATACAACTACAAATGAATGTGTCTTATTTCTGGTCACATTTAACCTGTATAGAAAAATAATCAGATATATATGCAAAAATTCGTGTGGGAAAAAATAATACCGTATATATAGAGTCTTTTAGCAACTTATCCCAATTATCATCGTCATCATCACTGAAAATATCGGAGTCAGGTCGATTCGAGATGGAATATCCATGTGGCCTAAATTATTTTATCTGAAACTCATGAACATGGTCAACAATGTTGTGATTTAACGAAAAACATGCTGTCATTGACCTGTACATTTCGTTCTGAACCTGTCTAAACACTTTACGTGTGTAGAATAGAGAAGCGTTTCCCTCTATTGGAAATGGTGTTCTCATTTTAGGGAATTTGTCTTTTTTTTGAAGTCCAAAGAGGATTGAGTATAACGTTGCTTCTCCATGGCAAATTCAAACAAATTCATAAAGTTTACTAAAGTTGATCCATAATGAGTGTTTTGATGAAAGACTGAGTTTTGACTCTCAGAACGAGATGTTGTTCTCATGAGACCTGACATAGGGACTCTTTTGAAAAATGCAGGAATCCATGAATGTCTCAAGTTGTACATTCTACTTAACCAAGTATTATCGTTAAGATCATATTCATCCAATAGTGCTTGCCATCCCTGTTCGAAATCTTTCTCTTCAAGCTTAGTATTCCATATCAAGGAGTTGAACAGTAACTTAAATTCCTCGTCGTTGACAATATCCAACGATACCTTACAATAAGAAAATGTGGAAGGTGTTAAAAATCAAAATCATTGAATCAATCCAAAATGTATAAAAGGAAACGATAATAATGTTATAGAACATTAGTCAGTGTAGACTATATGTTAGAGATACAAAAGTACTATCATTGATTATTTTCAGAATGTAAAATTAAAATAACAGTGATTCAAAATGAATAAAATGTTGACCGAGAGATTATTAAATAAAAGCTTGTAACCTTCAATGGTAATTTGGAAGTGATGTGCCACATACACAACCTATGAATTGATTCTGGAAAACATTGGCTATAGCGTTTTTCATCGCGGGTCTTCATTAGATAACACCAATATTGGTTGTTTACCAAAGGCTTTAAGAAAAGATTTCAACAACCATGTGTATGAGTCGATATCCTCTTTGCTATGCAATCCAGCACCAAAAGTAACACACTTTTTGTGATTGTCGATTCCAGTGAAAGGAACAAATACCATGTCATACCTAAAAAGTGGTAAAATTTACATTGAAAATTTTAAAAGACTTAAAATTAAAACAAAAAACATAAACATAAAAAATACATAACCTGTTTGTTCGGAATGTGGCATCAAAGGAGACAACATCACCAAATTCTTTATAATTTATCTTTGAGGTCTCGTCAGCCCAAAACATAGCGTTGAGTTGCTTATTTTCTACTCTGAAATCGAATGAAAAATTAGGAACATTTTTTGTTCTGTTTGTCATCTTATCGACTAACATTTGAGCATCAGTTCCACCTATAAAGCAATTAAGATCCCTCATCAAAATTTTAAAATCATCAACAGTGCCTCCAATAATATTGTATCCACCATTAATAGCAGTAAATAGCCTGTGAGCTTGGGTGGCACAAACGTTCTGATTAGAAAGACTAATAATGAACGATTTTTGTCATGAATTAAGCTGTCTGTGGTGTCGGGAAAACAATATGTCGTCTTGAGACATAAGCTCATGATTATGTTCCTCTACAAACTCATATAGCAACCATGTAGAGCTTCCTTTTATCATCCTAAATCTGATACAAGCATTGCATCCAGTCCTTCGACTATCAGTCTTTCTTTTTATCTTACTTCTGTTTGGGTTCAATGTATCAACATGACCTGTATTAGGAAGACCTTGTCTGTTACACACGAGGTATCTCAATCTAATAATACCATGCCCATTTTTCCCATTTGTCGTTTTTCTAACATCAAAACTTGCTGCAAGAGCATACTTGTAATACATATCTGTTATATCTTCATAGGACCTGTAATGACCTTTAAGTTTTGGCTTAACTTCATCAGGGGCCTTTGGAATCCAATACTGTTTTCCATTAATAATCACATGCTGATGATTATCATTAGATTGATTATCATCAAATACACCCAATGTCTTGTCTTCAATTGAAATATCACCTAAAACGTTTGCATCTAGATCAATATAATCATAAATATAACAATCTTCTACTAAAAATAAACAATGATGAATTAACATAAAATATACTATCGAAATTTAGTAAATGGAAGTTAACATTTACGAAAAACTGTAATAAATTAAACCTGGATTCTTATCATGATATACGGAAATTTGTAAGAAATTAAACTTGGATTTTTATCAATTCCATGATGTTGGTCATCGAACAGACTATCACCAAAAGTATGATCTATTCCATCCTGCATTGAATATAAATCATCGTTGTAATCGCCGTCTTCTGTATGAAAATCCATTTGGATCAATAGAATAATAAAATATTTTTCAAAACGATGAATGATATGACTGATATAACAAAATGATTAGTAGGTGAGTTTCATTTGTGGATTATGGAAAGATCAATCAACGTATTTTTAGGCTATTTGTTTTAATTACTTGATTGACTTTTGTGTAAAATTACATGCTTACCCTTAAAAATAAATTTACTTATTTTTTTAAATGATAAATATTGATTGGCTGTAAATCGTCCTCACGTATTCACACTAATCTATGTTTTTAAATGAACCTACTTATATATATATATATATATATATATATATATATATATATATATATATATATATATATATATATATATATATGGAAATCATCAAATGAGAACATCAAAAAGGTTGAGAACGCGGGAACAGTTCTGAACCAATCATTTTACAAAGGTATATTATTAATTGCATATTTAATTTAAATTATAGCAAATCTTAATCTCCTAAATTTTAGCAATATTAATTACAATTACTTAAAATAATAGATTAGCCTATTTTTATTTTATTTTTTATTAATATATGACAAAAATATTTTTTATTAATTTTTGTTAACAAAGTCATTTTTTATAATTTATCATTCATCAGATATTATATGAATAAAGATTGAAAAAACATTTTTTTTTCATTTGTATTCATAAATAAATGAAAACATACATTAAATTAATTTTTTGAATAATTTTATTTGATCTGATTATGTTAATTGTGAAAGATTATATACAACAATAAAAGATGGAATGAGTAAAGCACCATAAAAAATAAATAACTAAGAATAAAAACTCAATTTAGTCGTAATCATAAACGTATAAAGTACATTTACAAATATAGAAAACAAATACACCTGAAATCATTAATGAATAAAGGAAAATGCATGTAAAGATAAAAGAATATAGTTTAGTTGTAATCACAAATGACTAAAGAAGATAAAAAATCCAGTTTGCTGTAATTTTTCTTGTTGCTACCGGCACACACAAAAACAAAAAAGGGCACATGTGATCATTGTTATTCTTGGGGTCACACCTGCATAATCAAGTTCAAAGATAATTAAAAAAAATAGATAATAAAGTTGTGTATACATCTTCACTGATTCACAAATGAATGTATGTTTGTCTTTTGATGGTAGGGAAAGGAAAACGTAGCCCCTATATCTTTCATTTTTGTTGAAATCACATATATAAAAGTGCAATATTTTACTCCTAACGTTTTCAATTGACCGGTATTTCCCAACAAAATGATTATGAAATTTTTTTTTAGTTTTTAACATAAACCTTATAATGAATAGAGATTTATTCATGTATGATGATAACTAAAATCATGTATAATCATGTATTAACACTGATGAATAAATTGAATAGAGCTGAAAATCATAAATAATTAACAATGATGAAATAAAATCTATTAATTTTATCTCAATTTCATAATCATTAATGAATTTTAACATATTCATAATTGAATAGGATTGAAAAAAATATAAACTCTACTTTTTTAATATCTTGATCTGGATCCTTTTCATTTGAATCTTTAACACTAACAAGATTCAGAAGCTTGTAATGATTAAGGAGCATGGAGTTGAATCTAATGAGCTATTATGACCTCTTGGTTCAATCAAACTGGGACCATGAACTTTCCCTGAAATAAATGAGCGACATAATCATAAATTACAAAACAAAAATCACGATCAATTTATAAACCAATCACACTTATTCAAACATAGTCATTGAAGCATTTGGTCGAACAGGTGTTGTGCCAAGAATAGTGCACAAAATCCTCACCATAGGCACACCTCCTGATCGGTGAAATCAAAATTAGGTCACCCAAGATTCACACTTCTCGTTATTTAATTATTGATCAGGCCATACAATATCAATAAAATCACTTCAAATTTCCATAAAAAATACAACCAACAATCAAATGTTCACAATTCATTATCAGGTTCACCAAGATTTTCGCAAGTTTAATAACGTAACCAAGGCAAGATGCGGGAAGGAAAAAAGAGTTGAAAAAAAGAAATTTGAGTTACCTAGTGATGCATTATGAAGAATCGCAGATGCAGTAAAATATAGTCTTACAACATCTTCATATTTCACAAAAGATCCAACACTTCGATCACAAATCTGAAAAAAAAATCGAAATCTTAAATTAAAATATGGACCACTGATCATTCTTTCTATTGGTTATTGTCACCTCATCTTCGTCGACAACCAAGATCTCGCCCACCAACTACTCATCCAGAGAGACTCAGGCGTCTCCATCCTAACACCTTGGCGACTCTCAACATCACCTCAGCCTCGTACGAGCCTACTTGGATGGTCCTTCGTCGCAATCTTGCCACTGAGATCCTATAATCCTCCTACATGAAGTCCTATTCCTTGGCTCGCAAGTGGTCCCTTCAAACCCAAATAGGTGGCTTATAGTAGCAGCCGCAGAAAGAGGATGCAAGAATCAAAGGTGATTGATCATTTTGAACAAGCGATGCCATGGAAATTGATTCAACACCTCGGGCCTCTTGATTTTCTCCATTCATCGAGACCTTCACAGTAGCACATTTAAGAAAAATCGAGAACAATACTTTCTGATTAAAATCTGTTCGCAAGTATGGAATCTCAAGATGAAGGTTGTGATGATGGTTTTGGAAGTGTATGGTGGTGACGACTCAATTAGGGTTTAAAGGTTTGAAATTTGTATTTAGAGAGTGAGAGGAAGAAGGATACGTGAGAGAGAGAGAGAGAAAGAGAGAGAGAGAGAGAGAGAGAGAGGATAGAGAGATTCCGACAACTTGACAAAAATAGGTTAACATGTAATGACCATATTACCCTTTAGACTATTAAAAATTTACAATCTCATCCCTAGAGCTGCGTTTAAAAAAGAACCATACAATACTTTTATTTTTTGTTTATATATAATAGTTTGTTACTCGTTTTGGAGAGATGACAATAATAATATATATGTATTTTTTTGTTTATATATAATAGTTTCATTTTTGTTTATATACAATAGTTTTATTTTTTTTTGTTTAGTTTATGACGGAGCTACTTCTAAATTAAGCATATTGATGAAAACATTATGCTTATAATTTTATTTTCTTACATGTTGATTTGGTTCCACTGGTAAAGGCCATCAAATATAGAGGACACACCAAGTAATATGTTGTTTTTCACCTCACCATCATCTCCTTCCACATCAATGTTGACTTATTGATATACTTACAACATGAGGTCATGATCGTGGTGGATAGAAAGAAGAGAGACGAACAAAGAGGAACATAAATAAACAAATTGATTGGATGTGGTATACACACATGGTGCCACAATCGTGTCCCCAGTTAGCAATACGAGACGTTCATAGTAGTGTGCACGGTCGTTGCTATTCCTTCGGTACATAAAACCCTCATGCTATGTATACCCCATGGTCTAATAAATCATTACAATTATTATGAGAACAACATAAAAATAAAATTTATCATTCCATAGAAATTTTTTAACAACCATAAAATATATGTTGAGGGTATTTTTGTAAGTCGAACATAATACAAGGTTGTTCTAAAATTTATTAGAAAAAAAGGAGAAAAAGCTGTAATTTTCATTTTGTTTCTCTTCACTCTCTCTCTCTCCGCTCTATTTTTATTTCGAATTCTTTCTTGCTTTGTGTTTTTCCAAGTCTTCGGCTGTTAGAAGAACCAGACTCCACATACTCTCTCTCTCTCTCTCTCTCTCTCTTCTTTTTCTTCTTCTCTCTAGATCTATCACCTCTGGGAGATCGCCGAGCGTCTGTTTGTCCGGTAGGCCGGAATTCGTTTGCCGGCGATTCAATCAAATCAAGTATCTCATAGATCATATCTACATCTGATCTGCTGTCGTTTTGATCTCTTTCGCCATCACCATGGCGGCCGCTAACGCTCCAATTACTATGAAAGAGGCACTCACGGTATGTGAATCTCCCCGAAAACCTAGTTTTATTATATGCACATAGATGAATAGATCACACTTGTATTGTCCACAACCTAGCTCAATTTACATGATTTTATCGTTTTCGTTATATGTTTGAGTTATCTAGGGTTAATTGAAATCCGAAATTAAATTTTGGTGCTTCTCTACTCTCATATTGTATAGATTTGGTAAATTAGAGGATATATGTTTACTGTATTTCTTCGAAGCCTATTATTGTTGTATAAGAATAAATTTCCACTTTAATATTATAAGCGTAGCTCAATTTAGCGCTATTCTATCGTTTTAGCTACCTATAGAGTTTCGGTTAGTGTTAATTTGATTTGAAGTGATCAACTTTGCTAGCTTATCTACTCTCCTATTGCTTAGATTTGTTAGATAAGCAGATTTGTTTTTAATTGATTATTTTAGATCCGTGGGATATAACAATTTATAAGTTTCTTAATCATTGGCTATGCCTGCATTGTTCTAATGGGTTTGACTTATGTGTTGTTGCTGCAGTTGCCCAGCGTAGGAATCAATCCCCAGTTTATCACGTTTACCAATGTTACAATGGAGTCAGATAAGTTCATTTGTGTCCGAGAAACATCTCCTCAGAATAGTGTGGTGATTATCGATATGAGCATGCCTATGCAGCCACTGAGGAGACCAATTACTGCTGACTCAGCTCTTATGAATCCTGTTTCTAGGATACTGGCTTTAAAAGGTACTTCCTTGGTACCGTTGAAGTTGTGACAACTGGATTTGCAGTAGTTATAATGTATTATTGTTCGACTATTAGTCAAACTTAAGAATGTCTGAAACTAACTTTTAGGTTTTAGTTTGAGCAAGTATTGTTGACCAAAATCAGTTATAACTATGATCTTTGCTATCCTGAAATGAGGACGACTAAATAAATTTTTCATATTGGTTCAAAAACGAAGTGTTGCATTTACTTCTGGACAACTCAAAACAAAATATCCTGGAACTTTTTGTAGGATGGGCAGGGTACAATTTATTGTTTGATCCATATTGAACCTTTTGGCTGCATAGTGTACTAGGATTTACAATTTTGGTCCCACTATTCTTGCAAAGTTACTTGCGGACCTTAGATTTTTTGGTAATATTGATCTCCAATTCAATGTTCACTGCTCTCGAAATTCTCTTCATGCTTTTGATAGAAGTTTGCATCTATTAAGCTATTGATTTTTTTGCTCGGAGCATGAGGCCCTCATACTCACAACATACTGGATTAGTCTAAAAAGTACCAAAAAGTTTGCTGGATTTGAAAAAAGTAATGGTAGTAGAAGACTTGGAATACACCAGCTTTGCTTTGTCCTCCATTTACCATGTGATGTTTAAAATCATCAATACTTTACAACATAAACATAATGTACCAAGAACACATAAGACTAATATGAAGGTTCTCAGAGAGATAGCTAGGCCTGTTTCTACTTGTATACCTAATGGATGGTGTGATTTTCTTGAAGCTCAACTGCCGGGAACTACTCAGGACCACTTACAAATATTCAATATTGAGATGAAAGCCAAAATGAAGTCCCATCAGATGCCTGAGCAGGTAACATCAATAAAGCTTTAATTAATGATTTTCGGTCTTTTCATTTTGTTTGCTAATTTTGACGTTTTACATGATCTTATCATACTTTCTTCTCCAGGTCGTCTTTTGGAAGTGGATTACCCCCAAGATGTTGGGCATGGTCACCCAAACCTCAGTATATCATTGGTCAATTGAGGGTACATTGCCATCATTTTCCCTGAATTGACACTGCTTCATTTTTTCTCTCCATTTGGTGTATAATCTGAAGGTTATATTTTGTGAAGCTGATGCGTTCTTTTCTTTACAGGTGATTCTGAACCTACAAAGATGTTTGACAGAACAGCTAATCTATCAAACAATCAGATAATCAACTACAGATGTGATCCATCTGAGAAATGGTTGGTGTTGATTGGAATTGCCCCTGGCTCACCAGAGGTTTGTATTTGTTAGTATAGAGCATGTAGCACCACCTATGGTAAATTGCTGACCAGAATTTCCAGCTTTAATAATACCTAACCCTCCTACCATTATGATTTGAGCAGAGACCTCAGCTAGTAAAAGGAAACATGCAGCTTTTTTCTGTTGATCAGCAGCGCAGTCAAGCTCTTGAAGCACACGCAGCATCGTTTGCCTCTTTCAAGGTACAAATCTTTCCTCTTCTGTTAGTACCATAGTTAAAATGGGTTCCTCTCTTTTTTATTGCCTTCCATCTAAGTCGGTTGCATTAGTAACAAACTAACGATAACATATTTATATGCCTTCCAACAGGTTCCTGGCAATGAGAATCCTTCGATTCTTATTTCTTTTGCAACAAAAAGCTCTAATGCTGGACAAGTTACTTCAAAGCTTCATGTCATTGAGCTTGGTGCCCAACCAGGTTTATTCTCAACACATTATTTTCATTCATTTTTAGGTTTCTTAATTCTTCTTTATAAAAGCTAATGCTTCTTGTTTCTATACATGAAGGAAAACCCTCATTCACTAAGAAGCAAGCAGATCTTTTCTTTCCTCCCGACTTTCAAGATGATTTTCCAGTTGCCATGCAGGTAAACTGTCAGTCATTTTGTGTTTTGAAATAGGAAGTTGCATTGTTAACTAACATATCAATTGCTGACTTTGCAGATATCCCACAAATATAGTTTGATCTATGTAATTACCAAGCTGGGACTTCTATTTGTGTATGACCTTGAAACGGCTACTGCAGTATATAGGAATAGAATTAGCCCAGACCCAATTTTCCTTACCTCTGAAGCTTCATCAGTTGGAGGCTTCTATGCTGTCAATAGACGTGGCCAGGTCTTACTCGCCACTGTAAATGAGTCAACAATCGTGCCTTTTGTCAGTGGACAAGTAAGCATAAAACCTTCATCCGTCCATGATGCATGCATCATTTTCTTTGTTCTGATGAAACCAACATGTTTTTACAGTTGAACAACTTGGAGCTTGCTGTGAATCTTGCCAAAAGAGGAAATCTTCCTGGTGCAGAGAATTTGGTAAATCTTTTACTTTTTGTCTTTCAAATGACTCTTCTGTTTCTTTAACCAACTTTGGAAGTAGATTGAAAATATATGTTACCATAAGTTTTTTCATGTTTGTAGCACTGTCTGTAGTTTAGAGAAAGTAAAGTTATGATATTTTCCGCAGCTCATTTTGACTGATTGACTTTTTATCCCAGGTTGTTCAACGATTTCAAGAATTGTTTGCTCAGACCAAGTACAAAGAAGCTGCTGAACTTGCTGCAGAATCTCCTCAAGGCATTCTGCGTACACCAGATACAGTTGCAAAATTTCAGGTGTCTACTTCTCTTAAGTAATAGTATCATCTTACTTATTCTGGATGTTAACCTTTATGGAGTTCCATTTTGACCTTTTTTAACCACCATATGTGTCATATGCAGAGTGTACCTGTGCAAGCTGGACAAACACCACCACTGTTGCAGTATTTTGGGACCCTTCTAACTAAAGGGAAGCTAAATGCGTTTGAATCGTTGGAGCTTTCTCGTCTTGTTGTCAATCAGAACAAGAAGAATCTTCTGGAGAACTGGTTGGCTGAGGACAAGCTGGAATGCAGTGAGGAGCTTGGAGATCTTGTGAAGGTATAAAACATGAAATTTGATGCTTTTGGGTTGTTTGCATAAACCAACTGTTCTCGTTTTTTACTGCACATCTTCCACAATTAACACTTGTTTTCCTTGTTTACCTGTAGACTGTGGATAATGATCTTGCACTGAAAATTTACATCAAAGCAAGAGCGACGCCAAAAGTTGTTGCAGCTTTTGCTGAGCGGAGGGAGTTTGACAAAATTCTGATTTACTCCAAGCAGGTAGGTGTAACTTTTACTGCGGTAATTTTTGGTGTTCTGGTAGAAATTTATCTCAAGTGGGTGGGTTTATTACACTTCTTACTGTCATATGTTATCTTATAAGTATGCCTGATATTGTGCAGGTTGGGTATACACCTGATTATTTATTCCTTCTGCAAACAATTCTTCGATCAGATCCTCAGGTACTATAAATTATTCAGTGAATAATAAACTTACATGTTATTTCAGTGCTCAAATTGCCGTTCTTAATGTTTAAAAATTGGAATTGGTTTCATGCAATTATGATTAATTACTTTGTGTTGCTTTCTGTAGGGGGCTGTTAATTTTGCTTTGATGATGTCCCAAATGGAGGGAGGTTGTCCAGTTGATTACAACACAATAACAGATCTTTTCCTCCAGGTATTTTAACTAAAACTTATAACCTGTCTACATTCGCCAATTATGAAAAACAGTTTAAAATGCTAATTTTCTAAATTCAATCTGTTTAGAGGAACTTAATACGCGAGGCAACAGCTTTCCTCTTGGATGTCCTTAAGCCCAATCTGCCAGAACATGCTCACTTGCAAACTAAGGTAAATTCACTGAGTCTAATAAACTTCAGCCATCTAACTGTAGAAGTCATTCTCTAAAAATTCTAGTTTCTATAGGTTCTTGAAATCAATCTCGTGACATTTCCTAATGTTGCTGATGCGATATTAGCAAATGGTATGTTCAGTCACTATGATCGTCCTCGCATCGCTCAACTTTGTGAGAAAGCAGGTCTTTTTGTTCGAGCCCTTCAGGTTCGCTAATTTCCAGAAACTTCTCTGTTTCCCATGAATATACGTCATCTGCTTGATTCAAACTTTGTGCTTTCTGCAGCATTACAGTGAACTACCAGATATCAAACGTGTTATTGTCAATACTCATGCAATTGAGCCACAGGTTTGTCTATTGCTAGACTCATGTACTTCACATTGTGAGGTTATCTGGAGTAGAACTTGACTGTCTTTTATTTTCAGTCTCTTGTGGAATTTTTTGGGACACTATCAAAGGAGTGGGCGTTGGAGTGCATGAAGGATCTTTTACTTGTCAATCTTAGGGGAAACCTTCAGATAATTGTGCAGGTAAATAGTAACTCTAAAGGCTGTTTCTTTTTTATATAATGTGCAAAATCTATTGAACACTTAATCTGTACAGCTAGCTATACATGGCTGTTTCTGTTTGACTTAATCTGGACAGACTGACTTAATGTGTTAAGACAAAAACCTGGTATAATGTATTAAGATTTAAGACATCAACTCTATACCTATTTCCCCTTCTTTTTTCCTACTAACTCCTCTCACTTTAAGTTGATGAGTATTGTGATGTTTGTTTTTTGGAATTCAAGGGTTAAATGGTCATATGGTCTTATTATGGTGCTTTATTCAGTCTAAAAAAGAAACAGACCTTATAACACATGATCTAGACAGACATCATTACTCATTCAGCTACTTTGCCCATAACTTAAATGAAAAAAAAGAAAAGAAAAACCTCCCTAAATTCTATGTAAAAGGTCAAAGTCTGAAGTCAAATAAAGGTAGCAGAAATGGTTGACCAATTTACTGACAATTGTATGAACGGTAGGTTGCCAAAGAATACTGTGAACAGCTAGGTGTTGAAGCATGTATCAAACTCTTTGAGCAATTTAAATCATATGAAGGTCTATACTTCTTTTTGGGGTCGTATTTGAGCTCCAGGTAAGCTGGTTAAAAATGACACTTATATATGCAAAACTCTTACTTTACCCTAACTAATGTCAATGTGACAGCGAGGATCCTGATATCCACTTTAAGTACATCGAGGCTGCTGCAAAAACTGGGCAAATTAAGGAGGTCGAGCGTGTAACAAGAGAATCAAACTTTTATGATGCTGAGAAGGCCAAAAACTTTCTAATGGAAGCCAAGCTTCCAGATGCAAGGCCATTGATCAATGTGTGTGATCGCTTTGGCTTTGTCCCAGATCTCACCCACTATCTTTACACCAACAACATGCTCCGCTACATTGAAGGTTATGTTCAGAAGGTATAGAGAATCTTTTCTGTTCATCTATAAGTTTTTGCAAAAAGTTTGTGTGTCTGAGAGTGTTTATGATATATCTGTATAGGTCAACCCTGGGAATGCTCCTTTAGTTGTAGGGCAGCTTCTAGATGATGAGTGCCCTGAAGATTTCATCAAAGGCTTGATTCTATCTGTTCGTTCTTTGCTTCCAGTTGAGCCCCTTGTGGATGAATGTGAAAAGAGGTCTGCAATCTTCTCTTGTTCCTTATATCCACTTTCTTGTGTCTTCTATTCCGGTTTGAATCCTTATATTATTGTTTATTCGCGGGTTTCCAGGAACCGGCTACGGTTGCTTACTCAGTTTTTAGAGCATCTTGTGAGTGAAGGAAGCCAAGATGTTCATGTCCACAATGCTTTGGGTAAAATCATCATAGATAGCAATAACAATCCAGAGCACTTCCTCACCACCAACCCCTATTACGATTCACGTGTTGTGGGTAAGTACTGTGAGAAGCGTGACCCTACGCTTGCTGTTGTTGCATACCGCAGAGGCCAGTGTGATGAAGAACTCGTCAATGTCACAAACAAGAATTCTCTCTTCAAGTTGCAAGCCAGGTACTTAACTTGTTATCATTTGTTTCTTTAAACAAATAGATGTTTCTGAGGACTTGTTAACTAATAATATCTATTTTTGTTTTATAGATATGTTGTGGAGAGAATGGATGCGGATCTATGGGAGAAGGTTCTCAACCCTGAGAACGAATACAGACGCCAGCTCATCGATCAAGTTGTCTCTACAGCCTTACCTGAAAGCAAAAGCCCCGAGCAAGTGTCAGCAGCTGTGAAAGCTTTCATGACAGCCGATCTCCCCCACGAGCTAATCGAGCTACTCGAGAAAATCGTTCTTCAAAACTCTGCTTTCAGTGGAAACTTCAACCTTCAAAACCTTCTCATCTTAACAGCCATTAAAGCCGATCCATCACGCGTCATGGACTACATCAATCGTCTAGACAACTTTGATGGACCCGCAGTTGGAGAAGTCGCTGTAGAAGCACAGCTCTATGAAGAAGCATACGCGATATTCAAAAAATTCAACTTAAACGTGCAAGCAGTGAATGTTCTGTTAGAAAACATCCAAAGTATTCCACGTGCTGTTGAGTTTGCTTTCCGTGTTGAAGAAGACGCTGTATGGAGCCAGGTGGCGAAAGCCCAGCTGAGAGAAGGTCTAGTCAGCGAGGCGATCGAGTCGTTCATTCGTGCTGATGATGCCACCCAATTTTTAGATGTTATTCGTGCTTCTGAGGACACTGAATGCTACCATGATCTGGTGAAATATTTACTCATGGTTAGACAAAAGACGAAAGAGCCCAGGGTGGACAGTGAACTTATATATGCGTATGCGAAAATTGATAGATTGAGTGACATTGAAGAGTTCATCCTCATGCCTAATGTTGCTAACCTTCAAAACGTTGGTGATCGCTTGTTTGATGAAGCTTTATATGAAGCTGCCAAGATCATATATGCTTTCATTTCCAACTGGGCTAAGCTCGCTGTCACACTTGTAAGGCTTCAACAGTTTCAAGGTGCTGTTGATGCTGCTCGTAAAGCCAATAGTTCAAAGACATGGAAAGAAGTTTGCTTTGCTTGTGTTGATGCCGAGGAGTTCCGATTGGCTCAGATTTGCGGCCTCAATATTATTGTCCAGGTCACATTTTTTATCCTTCTCCTTCATCACACAATTTTAAAAACTATAAGTATATTCCTTTTTTCTAACCTATATACAATTTCAATAATACCCTTTTATTTATTCACTTTTTACAAAATTAACTCATACCTTTTATTTATATAATACTTTTATAGATTATATATTATATTATTAGACATTATAGCCAAAATAATCATTCATATCTAATTAATTTTGACTTTACTGTCATACTATTAAAACAAGGGATAATAACACAAATGATTGCTTTGTGATGTGATATTTTTAACAAATCAATCACCTTTTTTGTCCAATAGCACAAAATAACAACCAACTGCGCAACTGGGCAGCTGTAAATTTCACAAGTGCTCCCTACCACTAAAAAAGAAAAATCCTATTTAGCAAATTATAATTGCGAAATTGTTCATATAGTTGTGAGTTTGTTCATAAAAAGTGTTTTTATTTAATTTTTTTTAGCAGCCTTTTGTCAGTAAAAGGTAATTTCTCATTTTTTGGAATTCCGCAACTGACCTGTTGCGAAATTGGTGGTCGTTTTGTGATATTGGTTAAAAAGGTGGCTGTTTTGTTATATCACATTATAAAGTGGTCCCTTTTGTGATTATCCATATAACAAACATTTTATTAAATAAGAAATTATGTTTATTACACACATTTAAATTTTAAATAAGTATTATACATGCCTTTATAGAATTATTACACATACACTTAAACACATATTACACGTAAACTTAAAAAGATATTCGAGGTTTTGTATTGGAGTAGGTTTTCTATAGATGATCAAGTATTACCGCTAAATATCATTATACTACTAAATAAACAAAAAATACATAACATTCAAAGTTGAATGGAGCAAACTGTGAAAAAAAAATGGTGCAGTTATATAGGAAAACACCAAATTCATTGCTGCACTACTCACCAACACTAGTCTAAAATGATGCAAGACATGCTGGCATGATGTTGTGGGGTAGTATATATGGGCGTATGTTTTGTTTTGATATTAATGGAAGTTATTTTTTTTGGTGAATTTTTTAGGTGGATGATTTGGAAGAGGTGAGTGAATACTACCAAAACAGAGGATGCTTCAATGAGCTAATATCTCTAATGGAAAGTGGTCTAGGTTTGGAACGTGCTCACATGGGCATCTTCACTGAATTAGGTGTTCTTTACGCAAGATACCGTTACGAGAAACTCATGGAACATATCAAGCTCTTCTCAACACGTCTCAACATCCCAAAGCTAATCCGTGCTTGTGATGAACAACAACACTGGAAGGAACTCACATATTTGTATATTCAGTATGATGAGTTTGATAATGCTGCAACCACTGTCATGAATCATTCTCCAGATGCTTGGGACCATATGCAGTTCAAGGATATTGTAGTTAAAGTTGCAAATGTTGAGCTTTATTATAAGGCTGTTCACTTTTACCTACAAGAGCATCCGGATCTTATCAATGATGTTCTCAATGTCCTTGCACTTCGTGTTGACCATACTCGTGTCGTTGACATTATGCGCAAGGTTTGTATTCATAATCATATAATCATTATTATTTTTCAAATGGTCATAAATTGGTGTATTGTTTTTGACTTGTGCTTTTTACAGGCTGGACACCTTCATCTTGTGAAACCTTACATGGTTGCAGTTCAGAGCAATAATGTTTCGGCTGTTAACGAGGCATTGAATGAAATATATGTTGAGGAGGAAGACTATGATAGATTGCGTGAATCTATTGATTTGCATGATAACTTTGACCAGATCGGCCTTGCTCAAAAGGTTACTTCATTCAACTGCAATTTCTTCTTTTTTATCCGAAAAACTTCTCTTTGCAATTTTGGTCCACATTAACGTTTTTGGTCCTGTTCCAAGGAAAAAAAATGCTATTTTTGGTCCCTGAGAATAGCTGATTTTTGCAACTTTGGTCCGAAAAAGTTCTTTTGCTATTTCGGTCCTTGTTCCAAGTAAAATTGCTGTTTTTGGCCCCTGTGTATAGTTGATTTTTGCAATTTTGGTTGAAAAAAGTTGGTTTTGAGGTTCTTGTAACGTTTTTGGTCGGTGTTCCAAGGAAAAAAAATACTACTATTTTTGGACCCTGAGTATAGTTGGGTTTTGCAGTTTTGGTTCCAAAAGAATAGTTTTTTGAATTTTTGGTAACGATGTTGGTCCCAAAAATATAGTCACTGTCTTGGAACAGGGACGAAAACTTCAAGTTAGGACCAAAGTTGCAAGAGATAACTTTGTGGGACCAAATTTGCAAAATTCAGGGGCAAAAAGTGTAAATTACTGATTTTGATTTTTGGGCAGATTGAGAAACACGAGCTTCTTGAGATGAGGCGAGTTGCTGCATACATCTACAAGAAGGCAGGTAGATGGAAACAATCCATTGCATTGTCCAAGAAAGACAAAGTGTACAAAGATGCCATGGAGACTGCATCACAATCTGGGGATCGTGAGCTTGCAGAAGAGTTGCTCGTGTATTTCATTGAACAGGTACGTCTATGACTCTGTGTATTTTACTAAATATTGTTTCTTTTTAATTTATATTATATTTTAGTAAAGCAAGCAGTAATAGTACTTTATTTGTTGTGCAGGGAAAGAAAGAATGCTTTGCTTCTTGTCTGTTTGTTTGTTATGATCTAATCCGTGCAGATGTTGCACTTGAGCTGGCCTGGTTGAACAACATGATTGATTTTGCCTTCCCATATCTGCTTCAGGTAATAATTCTGTACACTTTATCTAAATGAGGTGACTGGTGAGAGATTTTATTTTTCTATTTATTTATTTATTTGTTTTTTTTGTGTTTTGTTGCATAGTTTATTCGTGAATATACCGGGAAAGTTGACGAGTTAATCAAGGACAAGATAGAGGCAGTGAAGGAAAATAAAGCCAAGGAGAATGAAGAGCAGGATGTCATCAAGCAGCAGGTATTTTCTTTAATATATTTTTTAAATGGATTTATTATATAATAAATTAAAGAAGAGATGGATTACTGACATGACATGGTTGCAGAACATGTATGCCCAGCTACTGCCACTTGCTCTACCTGCCCCGCCTGGTATGGGGGGTGGTGGATATGGTCAACCACCACCGCCAATGGGTGGAATGGGAATGGGAATGCCACCAATGCCTCCATTTGGAATGCCACAAATGGGATCCTATTGATTTGGTCAACACTGAAAGAAGAGTTCCAGTTAGTTGGTGGTAGAGGGAGTTTCTTTCTTGTGTTGTCGTTGGTTAAAAGAAGAATAATAAAGATAAAGATTGATTGGTGTGTGTGTTTGTGTTCGTGTGGATAAGTTTTTCTTGTAATATTCTTTGGATAGAGAAGAGCCATAGCCGAGGCAATTTTTTGCAGGTGGTAGGGCAGCAGCAGCAGCAAGCATTATGAGTATGAGTATGATTATGATTATGTATTGTCAATTGTCAATTGTGTACCAAAACAACAAAGGGGTTGAGGATTCCATTCCATTTCCATAGAAGGATGTATCATGTATATGCTACTACTACTTTGTCTTTTTGTATGCTTTCACTTTCTTTTCTGATTTCACCATGTATTTCTCCCCTCTGTCAAGACTTTCATATTATCTGTTTTCTTTTGGGATTCTATTCTTTTTTCTTTATTAAGACTTGAGAGTTGAGACTATAAAACTTAATACCACCTAATTTTTTTTTCTCTACTTAATTGCTTTAATTCTATGTTGAGACTTTAGTTTTTCTAAAAGTAGAGTTTTCTTGTCAACTTCAAAGTAGAGAATAATAGAGAATCTAACTTTATTCATAAAGCAAAAGAGTTGAGATGGGGTCGGATAGTCTAGTTTCAGATTCAGAATCGGGAGACTTCTTTGTCAGTAATGACAATAACCATTCATACCTAACCACAATAACTACCTGTATGTTTGTGGGACCTTTCTTGCAATTAAACCAATGAATGTCCATAATCCCCCAAATATTACATTTTATAATCAATCCGTCTTTGTCCCATTACTCATTAAAATAATTGAACTTGTACACTTTCGGTAAAACGGTCTTTAAATTATACCTCAATCACCAAACAAACCACTGAAAGCAAAATCATGATTTTCGATACAAATAATGATCCTAGTTAGTGGATTCAGTTCAAGACAGATCCTATTGTTGGTCAACAACAGTGTTACAATTGTGTATGAAAAAAGTTGTAGGGTTGATGCTTCTGTTTTATTAACCGAAATTATGATTTGAATCTAGAATCGGACAAGTTTGGTACTTTGAGTAAACTAGGTTGATTCTAAAGTCTGTATGAAGATAGAAGTTTCTAGATACAATTGTTAAGATCTCAGGTACATGAAGGCCTATAAAAATCGTTGTTCATATTGATTAAAAACGAGTACAACTTAGGACAGTTCTAGACCTTATGAAATACATGATTAACTGCTGCCTGCTCCGTATCACAAACAAAATGTATTGTTACATTGGGCACATACATTACTCATTGACAAAAGCAAAGGAACTTGTGGACCAAAACCAATGTCACATGTAGGGTAGGTTGGTAATTTTGAATAGAAGTCTTAGTAGAGAAGAATAAAATGTTGCGGAACAACGGATCAAAGGCTTTTCTAATGGGTTTCTGGTCAAAGGTTTGGAAATAGTTTTCAACCAGCAATTGAGCAAAAACTATACCATTTTAATCATATTTACATAAAGTTAATCATTTTTAATGTTCAAAAATTACAAAAAGCTTTTTAGAACTTGGAAATTGTAGGGTTTTACCCAATTAAGGGAACCCTTCCAGAAATTCTCGATAGCCAAGGGAGACCCAAGGCCAAGGAGGGGGTTTGGAAATAGTTTTCAACCAGCAATTGACGCGCCTCGGTTATTACCTCATTAGCTACGTCATTGCCCCAAGCGCAAAGATGCTTTCAAACAATACACCCCACTCCACCTTTATAATATCCTCTCTTTCAATCCAATCTAACCTTCCACCGATGTGGGATTAACATTTAACCTTTTTTCCTACCTCATTAGTCGGTCACGTTTCATTGGTTTTATACACATCACCTCATTTAAAGCCACCAACTCTAGTTATCTCTTGAATTCTCTCCATTATGCTACAAATCATATTTTGACATTTAAATAATAAATGAATGTAAAAAATTATTACTTTTAACGACAATTTCTAACATTGCTAACTAGTGTATTATAAGTTGTAACAAACTTGGATTACTTAAAGTTCGAATTTTGCCCTTGAATATATGTATTATGTATACAAAATATCAACATCTTACGAGACTTCTAATCAACTGACAAGATTGACTTGTCAGTTTGACGACCGTATGCTATCATTTTTATTCAAGTAATTTCAAGGATAAAATTATATTCTTGAGAAATATTCTATCATTCATCATTTTAAATGATATTTTTTTAAAGAATTGATTAATTTAACAACGAATGTTTATGAGTTTGGATAAAAATATAAAGTCAAAAACCAAAACTTGATCTGTATCGACACAAATGTTTGTGAAAGTATTCAATGGACGTTTGTTGTGATGCATAACACATATTTTGCCTTTTAGAAAGTCAAAGTCAAAACCTTAGGACTAGAGGTGCAATGTGCAAATACCTATATGGACTATGGTGTTGCGCTGAAAAAACTGATTACAAATAGACTCAATTAAATAAAAATACATAATCAAGTCCTTTTGAGTTATTCTTCGTAGGGCGACTCGACTGGTTTCTAGGCTAGTATCAGAAAATATAGTCATAACTCATAACTCATAATACTATCCGGACTAAATAATAGTTTTTCGTCCATTCATATGGTATGTCAAAAGCTACAATTTTCATCCAAATATTTAATTTATTGTGCACATGGTCCCTAATGGATGGTTTTGTTGCATGTTTGTTACATAACGCAATGGTGCAACCATTAAGTCCATTCCAAAATTATTTTTTGTTATTTTCTATTTCATTTACTTTCTCAAATATTCTTTATTCGTCATCTATCCCGTTTTCAGATATTTCTTTTGTTTATCATGTATCATAAAGATAAACCCCTTTTTTTGTGGGTTTATTATATCATATTTGAGGGATTAGTCGAACACAACTGTCACTAGGATCTCATAAAAGCTATTTGTTAATATCAAGTTTTTACAACTGAAAAACATGGTCTTCAATACTAGTAATCATGTGTTGTTCTTGTTATCTTTCAAGTTTGAACCTTCCTCGTTGATTTATTATTTATACTTTTTTTGCCGTGTTATGTAAAGCTTCCTTGGTTTCTTGTTATGTAAATCATGTGAGCGTCTAACGGAGGGGAACAGAAAAGGTTAGATGTTAATCCCATATCAATGGAATGTTAGATTGGGTTGGAAGAATAGAGTAATATAAAGGGAGGATTGGAGGCAACTTGAAGAGGCATCTTTGTGCTTGGGGCAATGATGCAGTTAATGAGTTAATAACCGAGGCGCGTCAATTGCTGGTTGAAAACTATTTCCAAACCCCCTCCTTCGCCTTGGGTCTCCCTTGGCCATCGAGAATTTCTGTAATAATTTCCAAGTTCTAAAAAGCTTTTATATCTATTTTCTATGAGTTTTGAAAGAATTGGATATCAAGCTCTGATTTTGAATGTGATTAACTTTTAACTTTTTACAACTCGACTGATTTTAGATGCCCTCTTGGTGATGTTCTTTGATTTTTTAGGGACATATACAATTTCGTAAAGTCTTTGGGTACTTGAGATCTTAACAAGTTATTATGTAAAGAAGTTACAACCAAATTTGAACAATGCCAAACTCTAATCATAATTCCAATTAAAACAAAAATATCAAGCCTATATTTTCTGATTTAATAACCGGAACTATGATTTTCTTTTCATAGCAACTACGTAATCGGATATAAGGGTTTTCACTAACGTTTTTAAGTTGAAAAAAAAAAAAAAAAAACTAAATAGGTTAAGCGCCACGGGAATGTATGCCGATGCGTATGTGTTCTTTTTATTCTTTTGGTTCAAAATTTTTTTCTTCTCTAAACCTTCTTTTTCTTCTTTTGGTTCAAAAAATTTCTCTTATCTAAAACTTGGTTTACAAACTTGTTAAAATATGAACATAAAGGTTGTGTTTGGTGCGCTACAACTAGCTGATAAGCTAGCTTATTTTTCGAGTTTTTTTATGTTATCGTGTTTGGTAAGCCAAAAAGTAGCTGATAAGCTAGCTTTTTGAAAAGCTACTTAGATTAGCTTTTTAGGAGCTTTTTTAAAATTTTTCAAATACACCCCTTAATTAATTATAGAAACACATATTCTTACATGTCATTTTATGTAATTTTATATATTTCAGCTAGTTTTACCAAACGTTATTTTTTATTAGCTAACTTTTCAGCTATCAGCTAGCTTTTTATTTAACAGCTAGCTTTTCAGCCATCAACTATCTTTTCAGCTAGTCCGCCAAACATAGCCAAAATAATTCTTAATCTTGTCCCGGAAAATATATGTTCAAGTAATTGTATTGATCTATTTAGTTTTAGTCCCAGTATAATTTGTATTTTAAACCCTTAATTTATATCTTAGTTACTATTTATAAAAAAATTCATTTTAAGCCTTTTTAATATATATATAGGGTTACGTTCATGTGAGCCGGCCTAATTTTCTGAGACCGTGAGACGCATTTTTTAATTTTTTTAGTTAATTCAAGTTCCGAAAATAATATTAAATTTTTTTTTTGGATTTTTCCATTTGTTTTGCATTTTAAAATTATTTTTTAGAATATGTACAGTGTAATATTCTATTAGAATATTTCACGTATTTTTTAAAAAAATAGAATTTTATTTTTATTTTTTTTAGTTAATTCAAGTTCCGAAAATAATATTTAAAAAAAGAATTTTTAGATTTTTCCATTTATTTTGCATTTTAAAATTATTTTTTAAAATATGTCAGTGTAATATTCTATTAGAACATTTCACGTATTTTAAAAAAAAAACGGGATTTTTTTGAATTATTTATTTATTTATTTTATTTTTATTTTTCTTAGTTAATTCAAGTTCCGAAAATAATATTTAAATTTTTTTTTGGATTTTTCCATTTATTTTGCATTTTAAAATTATTTTTAGATTTGGTCTCACGGTCTCACGAAATTAGAATGGTCTCAAATGAACCTGAACCTATATATATATATATATATATATATATATATATATATATATATATATATATATATATATATATATATATATAGGGAAAGTTCAATAAAAAACCATTATTAATCAAGGAACCAATCCAAAACGTCGAAATTTAAAACGATCAACGGCAAAAGGAAGGGTTGTAGACTTTTAAAATGGACGCACATGCACCAAATTATCTAAAAAATGTTAAAAGTCAGTATATTTATAAATTTTTATGTTTTATTGTCTTTTACAAAATATAAAGATTATTTTACTATTTATGATAAAGAAAAGACAACTACTATTCATCTGAAAAATTAAACACATCATTGTTCACGTAATAAAACAAAACACCTCACCGATCATTTGAAAAAGTAAGAACAATTTTCAAATCATTTTTTTGGCACTATAAATTTCAAATCATTTTTTGGCACTATAATTTCAGTTTTTCTCATAATTTCTTCATTTAATAACTATTCTTTCAAATGTGTTCTCAATTTATTTTATCCTTCATTCACGTTTTCATCTTCAGTTACCAACCTTATTTCATCACTCAATCATAAGGTACACATTCTTGTCTAAATTGCATATATTTAATGTGAAACATTATATTTATCATTATAATTCATCTATTTTATCTTATTATTTATTATGCAATTACAATTTGATAAAGTTTTTACACTAGTTGAATACATTACTCAAGAACAAGTAATGTGGCCTTCAAATACTAGCTTTATAGATCTTCTTTGTAATTTTGAAGTATCTGAGCCCGTTTAATCTCATGATTTTGTGGCCAATCCCACAAATGTACCATTTCCTTTGCCTGATGATGATAGATTTGAGGCAGATGATGCCTTCATATTTGATGAACCCAACTCCCCACTTAGTGAAGATGATGTTAGTGAGTCATTAAGTGATGTTGGGGATGATTCTGATGATGTTTGTGAAACTCCAATTGTGAACTTTATGAATGATATTGGTGATGTATGCGACGATGACTTAGCTGATTTCCAAGACAACATTCATATAGCTTGTTGGAAGGAGTCGGAAAAAGGTTAAAAACGATATTTGAATGTAGCGAACAAGTAAGAAAGACAATAGCACTTTGTTTGATCGCTCAAAATAGGGAGTTTAAAGTTTATGAAAGTAAAAGTAGTTATTGGGTAGCAAGGTGTAAGACTCTAAGAGATGCAGGAGCAAGGCAATTACTGATCAAGGCGTGTATTGACCTTACATTCAATAAAACTGTGCAACTTTTTAGAAAACACAGTGATATTGCAATGAAATGCAATACACCTCTACCACCACATATGTAGCATCTTTTTGTTAACTGTAACACTCGTTCATAAAGCCATAACTTATCCAATTTTGGCTACAATGAAGGTGTCTACAAAATTATAACCAAGTTACGAATAAATGAAACCAAAGGGAATACACAAACTGTCCATTATTTTCAACATACATGTACATGTAGTAAGTGGAAGATGGAAAGATTCCCATGCTCACATGCTCTTGTTGTTTGTCGGTTCAGAGGGGATAACCCTCTTTCCATTGTGAATATTGTTTACATTACTCTAACGTATCAACAACAATACAATTACACTTTTTCACCACTTCCTCATGTTTATTATTAATTGGAGTCAGATTGGAAGATTGAAGTAGATAACTCGAAACTTGTTGTTGTGTAAAGCTCGCATTACCTGCTAGGCATTAGTAGAATATGTAACCACGTTTCTCGTTAGGCATTAATAGAATATATAACCGACGTTTCCTGCTAACCCTTCTTCTAACACCCATGTTCCAGATTGGTTAAGTTGACTTGTATCAAGGACCGAAGATGGAGTTTTTGGAGGAAAATCTATGTCATGACGTGGCTAAGGAAGACCACGAAGTGGCAATAAGTATTTTGATCGCGTAATTTTGGACCACCACGACGTGGCTAAGGAAGGGCACGATGTGGTGGCTGATCAGGCCTGACTTACTTTTTGGAGCTTTCTTGGCTTGAAGAAGAAGATAAGAAGAAGAAGGTGATCTTTTGGTGGAGCTTGCAAGGAATCAACATTATCATCACCTCATATTGTCTCTAGACCTTTGTAAGCGTCAAAGTCCTTGCTTTATGACTTTTGGTGGTTAGATCTTGAATATTATTCCATGTTCCTCATGTTTGAGCAAGTTTGGAGGGAAGGAACTCATAAAGTTGGCAACTTTATGACTTTCCCGAGTCCCAAGAGCATCACATGTTATGGATCTAACCTTTCGTAGAAGTTCTTGTCATTTGCTTAAGTTTTGGTCTTTAGAGCTCAAATTTAACCTAAAATGGATCTTAGACACGTATTGGAAATACATGTCTATAAAGCTTCCACCCTTATGATAAATCTAGTTTTAGAAACCCTTATAGAGTAGTTGGGTTAAGAACTTTTTCAGATTAAGGGCTTAATGGTTAAAACAGTATGGATTTTCTCCTTATTTGGACCTAGGGTTCGATATCTTGATCTCTTTGGGTATCTTAATGGATAAAGTTGGAAACTTTATCCATTTAAACCATAATATGGACTAGATCTGAGCTTTGGACTTCTTGGAATCGAAGAAAGCAACTTAATCTATTAAGCTGCTGGAAACACAATGCCCACGACATGGCCATAGGTCACCACGGCGTAGCGATTGGGAATTTCCTGTATGTTTGGCTGGATGAAGGCCACAACATGGCTAAGGAAGGACACAATGTGGCGGTTGGCTAAAGTCAACTCTGGCCGTTGACTTTGATCGTTGACTCTTGGCATGGATTGACTTTTGGTCAATCTTTATCTTTAGAAAGTAGGCTTAGGGTTTGCCTTGTGTGGATTGTTAGGAGGTATTTAGCACCCATCTTTTGGCGGTGAGAGTTGTTGGTTGTGATCAGTGCAGTGTTGCGCGGGGTTTTAGTCAATATTGTGATTCAGGTGAGTCTCATACTGTATTCGGGGGGCCGAAGGCATCAATGTCGGCCTACTAGTTTATGATATATAGGAAGAACAGGGGGTGGAACTTGGCATTTGTATGAAAGACTTGTAGGTGGCTCCTAACAAATTGTATGAAAAACCAAGGACCGGACCTTGACAATTATATATAGTATGCTAGTTGTCTTTATGATATTTGTATGGAAGATCAGAAGGTGGCTCTTGGCACTTTTCTGTAAGACCCATGGTTTTAGCCCCCGACCTGACAAGGAAAGACCATGATACGGCTCATGGAATAATGTCAAGACTATGATTGGCACATAGCAATCTCTATTGTATGTATGGTATGTGGTATTTTGGGGAACTCATTAAGCTTAGTGCTTACGGTTTTATGCTAATGACTTCAGGTACTTTCGGTACGAAAGGGAAGGACCCGATGTGACTGCACAACGTCCCCTGATGTTTTCTGCATTAGCTCTTTATGACTTTTACTCTGATGTTTAACTGATATAATTACTTTGGTTGGTTTTGGAACCAATCTTTTGTATTGTTTATGGTTTTAAAAATGAAATTTTTACAATGAATTTTTGGGATGTTACACTTCTGAAGCTCCAACACCATTTGCTTTTCCTCTCGTCAAATCATCCTGAGGGTTATGATATTCTCTTGAGTGTTAAGAAAAATATTCTATTAACACCTTGTTGGTTTCTAGATCTTTCTTAGTTATTGGACCTTGAGAATCATGGAGTTGGCGAGTGTACACACTGGTCCCATTGTAGAAGGTGGATATCTCTTGTTGCACGTTAAGATCATGTTGAGGACAATCACAAAGTAATCTCTTGTAATGTTCCCATGCTTCATATCAAGACTCTCCATCTAATTGTTGGAAATTCATGATGTTCTTCTTCAACTTTTCTATTTTCAAAGGAGGGTTGGATTGTTGAATGAATTCATTATGAAGGTTGGCCCATGTCGTGATTGCTCCAGGTGAAAGTGACTTTAACCTATCCTTTGCTGCTCCTACAAATGTCACTAGAAGCATCCTATGTAACACCACATCGTGTGAAACATTTGGAACATTAAAGTAGTTTGCAATGTCCAACACCTTGTCAGTGTGTCTGTAGGAATCCTCGTGATCCTTTCCATAGAATGGAATATCTTTGAGCATAGTGAGTATGTGTTCCTTGAGCTCAAAGTTTTTCCCAACTGGAAATGTTGGTGGTACGAGACCCGACCCATTGTCATTATGCATCCGCCTATTATACTCCTCCACGGTCATTCTCGTAATGTCTACCTGTAACGCCCGTGTTTTTAGGCTATACATTAATGTTGGTGTAAAAGTCTAGGTTTACCTTTGTAACTCGTTTTGAAATAATAAGAATGTATTATTTGAGTATTATGTGTTTTATGCTTAATTGTGTGACTTAAATGAATTAATAACAAGAATAAGCGTAATAATAAAATATTAGATAAGCTTGATATCTATGAAGGAAGTTGTAGTGGTCTTGACGAGGATTCCGAAATTATAAATAATACCGAAATCCGAGTTATAACGAAAGTTATGACCTGTCGAAGTTTCGCGACAGAACCGATACGATAGTGTGTGACGTAAATAGTGAATTTACGATAGAGCGATATTTAGCCATAGTGATCTAAAAGAAAGTCGTAGAATACGTTAAACCGAGAGCATACATAAAAAGAGCGTCCAAATCTGACTTCGTATGAGGAAGTTATGAATTTTCTAAGTTTCGACATAGCAGTATGCACCCCAAAGTTCGAATATGAGATCCAGTGATTTCTAGCCGAAACAATCTAAACGAGAATCGAAGATCTCGTCGATAGTAGTCTAACGGTAAAAAGACAGACGAAAACGGATGTCAGATGAAGAAGTTATGAATTTCTAACGGAGTTTTCCTGTCCCGGCCTACTAAAAGTAATATAATAAAAATAAAGTCAAAATTAGCCGACAGAGTCTAAACGAAAGTTGTAGAGCATAGTCTCACCTATGCGTGGATATAAAAAACGTAAAAAACGGAGCTCGTATGCGAAAGATACGAATTTTAGAAGTTTTGAAATGCGGAGTACGCCCAATGTACTCATGGTTCATGGTTTGGGTTGGGCCACATCGCCCTACTCCACCACTCGAGTGCCTCGGGTCTGAAGCCGTGACGCATCCGATCCAATCCACCCAGTACGCCCGATGTACATGTCGACGAGGGAGTACGCCCCGCGTACTCTGAGATTACGCTCAGCGTAATCGGATGCTCAGCACCCTATAAATAGAACTTAAGGGCTGCCGATTTTCTTTGCTAATTTCCACTTCTTCACCCCCTTTTTCTTTCTTCTACTTTGCGAGAAATACCCTCGAAGCCTCGGTATCAACCCCGACACCCGAAGCAAGTCCCAAAGCCCCGAAGATCCCAAGAAATAGAGTTGTCGAGCCGAAACTCTGCCCGCAAGAAGCCCGGATTTTGGAAGATATCCCGGTTTCATCAAAGATTATTATTTTAAGAGCCGTAGTGCTGTCCGAGCATCGTCTTATCAAGCGAGTGTGTAGTTTCTTTCTTCTAACACATAGATATGAATTATTTCTCTATAAAATACGTGCTATATGTTTATATACTATCTGTTATTTGGAATGAGTATTGAATGAATATATTATACAGGTTTTAATTTGTGTATGAATGTGTGTGTGTGTGTGTATATATATATATATATATATATATATCTACAAAAATGTTGGGTAAAACATGGGTAGATAGTTGACGTGTGATGAAATAAAAATGATGAAAGGCCTCGATGTTGTTGTTGATCTAGTCATCTAGAGGAGTATGGATGACGACTACAAACTCTTTCTAGATAGTCCAGTGGAACGCTGGCAGGTTCATATCCTGTAGGTGTTGTGAAGGATGTGTTCACCGGTGTACTCTATCCCCCTCATGTTTGCCTTTAGGATATCTATTGTTGAGGAAACCCCTTTGCAGTAATGTCCATCCCGATGAAGATCCTTAGACTAGGTCCCTTGTGATAGTTGTTGTTTTAGGGACGTAAAGTGAGGATAACGAGAATGGGTAATCGGGTATTGTTGGTTGGTGAAATTAAATATAATTATTTATTGTGGGTTGAAAACCCTATATGGTCACCAGGCTACCAAGCCTGACCCACTCAGTTTTATTTGTATTACAGGTAGTGGTGTGAGAGCATAAGTTGGGTGAATCATCAAGTTATATTGTTTATAGGCTTGTAGTTGTAAATAACCGTTGTAAGGCTTATAATGTGCCGTTTATGCTTTTGGTATGTATCGGAACATGACATCCTGTGTTTTGTTATATATGAAAATAGATTTCTTTAAGGAATGCTTTGATAAATTTTATTTATCATATTTGTTTTTGGAAACAAATTCCATAACTCTTTTAAATCAAAGGATTATTCTGAAAATTATTTTAAAAGCATAAATTAAGTCAGTCTTTTCTGGCCGTGATTTTGGGGATGTCACAGTTGGTATCAGAGCATTAGTTTAAGAGAACTAGGATTTTGTAGGATTTCTAGACTTAAAACTTAGAATGCTAAGTGAAGATTGGGAGATAAGTGTCTGTTATATTTTAGACATGAGCACTAGTTTATTTTTGGAAAGATGTCTAAAAGGATTTTATGTGCTAAATGTTATATGTTTTCCATATATGATATTATTTGTTCAGATCTACGGTTTGTTGCCAACCGGATCCGGAGACCTTATGTGTTTAGGATTCTAAGCGTATGACGACGATATTAGAACTAGCATGTAAACGTTTCGTAGTGACATGGATGATTTAATTATCTATCATGAATAAGGATCTAATTTCACCTTATTCGGTGTATAGATCAAAATGGTAAGAACCAGAAGTGGCATTGGAAATGCAGACGAAAACAGGAATCAACCACCTTTAATCGAGCAAATACCTGTTTTAGCAGCAACACCTGAGCCGATGACAATGGATGGGGTACAAGCGATGATCCAAATGATGTTGGATCGTCAAATGGAAGAAACTAGATGTTTGCTTCAGCAGAATCGCGAAGAACCTTCAATGCCGATTGAACAGCCCGAATTGAATGAAGGGCATTCGGAAGGAGGAAACTTCAGGGGGGCTGTTGGTCAAGCCAACCCACCGATTGTTAGGCAAATCAACTAGGATGGAGGAAATGATGGGCGTGGGTGCAAGTACAAGGATTTCATGGCATCCAAGCCACCATGTCTATTAGGAAGCCCGATGCCAGTGGATGTCATAAACTGGATCTCCGAAATGGAGACAATGTTTGAGAGTTGCGAATGCAACAACAGACAGAAGACCGCTCTTGCGATCCTTTTGTTAAAATCTGGAGTGTTGAGTTGGTGGAAGTTGTTAGCTGACTCGATGCCTAAGGGAGAAGCGAGCAAGAAGTCTTGGGAAGACTTTGTGGTGCAACTCAAATTGCAATACTGCTCCGAGCAGGGCCTTCTGGAAATCAATAATGAGTTTCAGAATTTGAAGAAGGGAAAAATGATTGTTACTGAATACGCTGGTAGTTTCACGGAAAAGATGAAGCTTATTCCATATTTAGTTCCAACTGAACTCTCTAAGGTCAACAAGTTTTCCCTCAGACTACCAGCGGACTTTGGTCCAATGGTTAAGCAAACAACCACATTGAAAGCCGCCATCTGGGCTTCTAGAAATGTTGAGACCCAGATCAGGGAGAAGGGTCTGGAGAGGTCAGAGGTTGGTGAGAAGAGGAAGTTTGACGGACCCTCGGGGTCCAACAAAAAGGGTAAATTCTCGAAGTCTAGTTCAAGAGTAGGTGGAGGAGGCGAAGCGAAATGGTGCGGCAAATGCAAGAAGAAGCATCATGGGAAATGTGGCGGGGAAGCCACATGCTTTAAATGTGGAAAGTCTGCTATGGGTGTGGTGAGGAGGGGCACATCTCGAGGGATTGTCCGAAAAAGAAGGAGGCAACAAGGCCCAACATTCCACCAAAGCCGAAGGCGAGAGCGTTCCAGATGACACTGGAAGCTGCTAAAGAAGAAGCTGATGTCGCTTCAGGTACCTTTCTCATAAACAAATTGCCTGTCCAAATTTTATTTGATTTTGGAGCCAACTACTCCTTTATTTCGCATAAATTTGGTAGAAAACTAGCTTTGCCTGTTGATAGACTAGATAATGCTTTATTAGTTGAAGTTGCTAGTGGCAAGTTTATACCTATTAGCCATCGTATGAAAAACATCTTAATTGATTTGAATGAGAATAAGTTCCACGAGGAATTATTGCTTATTGAGTTAAATGGTTTCGACATCGTGCTGGGAATGGATTGGCTTAGCGCCAATGATGCTGAAATAATGTGCAAGAAGAAGATTGTAAAAGTAAACCCGCCAGGGAAAGAGTCATTTATGGTGTATGGGGGCAAACGCAGAGTAAACTCTGGGATTATTTCTCTAATGAAATCCAGAAGGTGTTTGGCCAAGGGATGTACATCGTATCTAGCATTCGTGATTGATGCTAAGAAGGAGAAAAAGGAGATGCAGAGCATTCCTGTCGTGTGTGATTATCCAGAAGTATTTCCCAAAGATCTTCCTGAATTGCCGCCTGATCGACAAGTAGAATTCCTTATCGACTTGTTACCAGGAATGACGCCAAAAGCAAAAGCACCTTACCGATTAGCACTGACGGAGATGAAGGAGCTAATGATGCAACTTCAGGAGTTATTGGAAAAGGTTTCGTTAGACCTAGTTCATCACCCTGGGGAGCTCCGGTGTTATTCGTAAAGAAAAAGGACAGGAGTATGAGGATGTGAATTGATTACAGAGAGCTGAATAAGACAACAATAAAGAATAAATATCCATTGCCAAGGATTGATGACCTGTTCGATCAACTACAAGGTTCAAGCTATTTTTCAAAGATCGACCTAAGGTCAGGATATCATCAGCTGAAAGTAAGAGAGCAGGATATCGAGAAGATTGCATTTAGAACACGATATGGACACTACGAGTTTTTGGTTAGGTCGTTTGGACTAACCGATGCTCCAACAACATTCATGGATTTAATGAGCAGGGTTTGTAAATCGTTCCTTGATAAATCTGTGATAGTGTTCATAGATGACATTCTTATTTACTTGAAAAGCCAAGAAGAGCATGACAGACACTTGCGAGAAGTGTTGAAAGTCTTGAAGAAGGAGAATTTGTATGCCAAGTTCTCCAAACGTGATTTTTGGATTCGAGAAGTCCAATTCTTGGGTCACGTGGTCAGCCAAGAAGGGATAATGGTTGATCCAACAAAGATTGAAGCTGTGATGAAGTGGGAACAACCGAAAAGTCCCACGGAGATCCGAAGCTTTCTGGTATTAGCCGGATATTACCGAAGGTTTATCCAAGGCTTTTTTTTCGATCGCTACTCCATTGACAGCTTTGACCCACAAAGGAGCTACTTATACTTGGAGTAATAAGCACAAAGAAGCATTCAAGTTGCTAAAGAAGAAGCTATATGAGGCACCGATTCTTTTTCTACCCGACGAAGTTGAGGATTTCGCTATCTATAACGATGTGTCTGGGGTTGGGTTAGGTTATGTTTTGACCCAAAGAGAAAAGGTGATAGCATATGCGCCTCGACAACTGAAAGAGCATGAAAAGAACTACCCCACTCATGATTTGGAATTGGCAGCGGTAGTATTTGCTCTAAAGATATGGAGGCATTACCTCTATGGCATGAAGCACTACTAGAAAAACAGCCTTTTACGACGCTCATTGCGCGTCATAAAAGGCTCAGACGACGTGCAAATGCGCGTCAAGGAAGGCCCTATCATAAAGAGAGACGACGCGCATTTACGACGCGCAATTACAACGCACATTTACAACACGCAATACGTATCAAGGAAGGCCCTATCATAAAGAAAGACGACATGCATTCGCATGTCGTAACCTTACGACGCGCGTGTTAATGACACGCAATGCGTATCAAGAAAGCCCCTGTCAAGAAAGGCCATGTCATAAATGAAGATGACACACATTTTTGCGTATCATAATATTAAATGTTTAAAAAAAATATTATTTATAGATTTACTAATTTTGAAATTAAATTTGTATTTAATGTCTCATAATAGAAAATAAAATATCATATACAAAAAATACAATCCATTGCATAAGATTTAATGTCATACAAATAATCGTTCCATAAAAAGATAAAACAAATCAGTAGAGTTGTAACAAAAATTTACAAACTAATAGTTCTAATAACCTAATGTGTGCCTCACTATAAACAAGATTTGTGCTGATTTTTTTAAATGTGTGCCTCAATTGTGTCCACTCTTCCTTAGTAACACCACTCAATGACTCTAAATCTATGAACTTGCTCAAAGTATCTATATTGCTTGCAAGAAAAGAAAAGAAAAGAAAATACAAAATATGTGTGAAGATGGATTATTACATTGTAAGAGAAGTAAAGAACCTTGAGCTTCCTCCAGTGGGACACATGGGTAGTCAGACTTGATACACTTTGCAACATGTATATCTCCTAATGCAAGATCAACTTTATTTCTCCAACTGGAAGGCCATATGAACCTCTTTAGTTTATCCTTAAAAAGAGAAACATAAATTGAATTATTAGATTATTTATTTATTTTGACAAAAGTAGTTGAAAATATTAAATACCTGACCAAAGCCAGCATTTACAAAATCATTCACAAAGTTCCAACTTCCAACAGCCCAGCAGTCGCCTTTTCTCCTTTAGCAACGATTCTATCGATATCTTCATCTGTGATTGTACTATCCTTTGAACTGAATACCATTTCAGCACCAAACCTCATCATTTGTAGCATCTCATCTTTGTTTATAGATGCCAAAAAAAATGTCATGTTATTTAGAAGTAATGGGAACTAGTAAAAAGGTGATGTGAAGAAATGCTTACTCTTTTGCTCAGCTAAACGTCATTGTTGAATAACCAAAGCATCAAGTGCAAGCTTTTTATAAGCTCTTTCAATGACTTTCTCCTCTATAGTGTACTGTTATGTTTACAATCAATTAAAATTAGTAAACAATCATTCCAACAGCCTTGTCATCTATTATAGTACACCACAAATTCCTTTAATATAATAAGACATAGACTTGATTAAACCAATACTTTCATGTTGCATAACAAATATAAATATAAATGTTAAAAGTATGAACCTGTAAGAATATCAACACCTTGAAGTCAAAAGTCAAAAGTTGAAATGGTAAATACCTGTGAAACAGCCTGTTTACACAACTGATGCACAGTCTCATCATTCATTATAACTCCTGTGAAATGTAACACACATGAAAAATGAGGGAAAAAATGTAAACATAAAGTTATTTGAAAATAAATGAAATCTCAATACTGTTAACATAAAGCTATTTGAAAATAAATGAAATCTCAAAGTAACATGATTGCAATGCGTGGCAGATTATGTGAGCTTAATAATAACTAACCAACAATGTGGCAGATTAATAAATTAATAAATGTGGCAGATTAATAATAACTAACCAACAATGAAATCTCAATACTCGTTATAACAGAAAAGGTATAAATTAATAAATATGGCAGATTATGTGAGCTTAATAATAACTAACCAACAATGGAAACGTTGTTGTTAGCCATTATTAATTTACAATTCAGACTAGAATCAAATAAAAAGTCATCCACTATCACATACCCACAAAAAGAAAATTGTTTTCCACAACTTACTTGAAGCCAATCAGCAACAGCAATGATGGTTTAAAAGGATCCCATGAGAAATATGTTGTGAAGAAACAAGGTTCATTTTCCTCCATTACTTTGTATAATGGCACATGTGGCGACAATCCATCAAGAGATCCAGCCCATTCTATGTATTTCTAAAATCAAATTCATCAAAAAGAAAAAAAAAGTAAATTAAGATAACATTTTTTTAGTACTAGTTACAAGCGATAGCAATCTACCTTTATCTCTTTGTAGATTACATCATCATGCTTTCATTTATTTCCATTACATCAATTGTACTTTTTTTTCTTGCAATTAACCCTTTATAGTTACCTTTTGCTATAGTAATCTGTGATTTCCATAAATGCCCTTAGTTTCGTACTCATTCAGCCAGAAATACCCTTTATAGTTACCTTTTATTTTCTAATGAAGGATCAAATACTTTCCTGAAATCTTTCTGCAGCTTGAGGATCATATGGATTCTTATTTGCATCAACTTGGCGTGCCTGTTCCATGTGGCGACAATCCATCATGAGATCCAAACGAACACCTCAGCATGTGTATCTAATATCAACATATCCTCGGGCAACAGGTCATCTTGATCAAAGTTGTAAACTTCTTCAATCTTAATTAACAATAATAATAAAAGAAAAAAAAAGTAAAACTAAAGTGGTATTATTATATGTTTGTGAAATTGAAACCTTTAATGAGCGAGAATGCAAACAAGTGAGGAAATCTAGAAGTCTCCAGTGATACTTTGGTGCTAGTGAAGCTTTGGTTCCCTCCAAATCCAAGCCAAAACGTTGATCAGCTTTCTGTTCCTTCATTTTGGAATTTTGATTATACCCCATGCTCATCAAAGACAACATAAAAAAATCATCAAAAAAGTATTTGATTATTGAATTCTTTCTTTTTTCACATTAATTGTTGTCTGAATAAGGACATTATACCTTCAAAGAATCAACAATTTTAGCTGCCCATTCTTGTTGTTCAAAAGTACTGTGTGTTCCTTTCTAGATATATAAGCTGAAAAGACAAAACCAATATAAAAAGATTGAAAACCAATACTAATAGATTTCATCCAGATAGGGAAGTTTCAGGTGGTTGTTCTGGAACTGAACTTGCACTATGATGTTTTAGACTGTAAGTTGCAAAACAAAAGAATAAATACTAAGAGGACATAAAATAAGGATGATTCAATTGAGGAAATCTCAATTTAGAAAAAAAATGTTTAAAAATGAATATTTAGAAACAAAACTAATAAATAATAATCATTAATTATTAACGAACATACTTGGTTAATTGCTTGGTTGGCTCCACTTTCCAAAAGCTCAGGGGGGCGATCCGTTGTGAGTAATAGAAGAGGTAAAAAATCTTGAGAAGATTCCACTACCTGTAAAAGTGTAAATTATCCACCTTTTTATAAAAAATGGAAAAGGGTAAAAAATTATGATTTTTTTATAGACTTCCAGCAGGTAAAAGATTTGAAACTGGAGTGCTTGATGAGGTTATAACCACAGCTGGTTTTTGACATCTTTTCTGCTCATTCCCTACATGCACAAGGTTTGTGACCCCTTTTGGAGAAGAACCATTAAACCTATAGAAAAACGAATTCAATGTTATAGGTGACCATTGAAGAACAATCTGGATTTAAACTTCAGATCCAAAAACTCATATCAAACATTTGAATCCATCAGACAAGTTACCTGAGAAGTTGATAGCAACATTCTTGTAAAATTGTCATTCAATATGATCAACAACAGGTAAAAGAGTAGCATTTAGGAATATAAAAGCCTAAGCATGTATATATTGCAGAAAGTGGCCAAAGCCCTGGTGCCTGGTGGTAATAGAGTAACAATTTCCCATACTACTTAATATCGAATAATCTATTGTTATTATTGTTCTATCTATAAGATAAATCATAATTCTATTAACCTAAAATAAGAATCTTGCATTATATACTCTCAAATGAATTGAATAAATACTTCATATTTTTTGTTCTATGGAATATATAAACCATAAAATTGTAGGCTTTTACTTATACTCGATACCAGAAACTGCTCCCTCATATCACGTGATTGCACTGTACCCGTCACTTGAAGCAATTTATCAGCTAATGTCGATTTTCTATGATCAATATGTGCAATGATGGAGAAATTTTTAATGTTTTCTATGGGAACCTGCAATTCAATCAAAATCACATGTTTCAAAATCGTAGATACTTGGAACCTTCTACCCAAAGAGGTCAATCAAAGTGCTAAAACTCCATTCAAGTGTTATCAAATCTGTGGGAATGTGACTCGAACAAAATACATAGTTGTAAAATAAAAAGGATTAATGTAACCATACCTTTAGAAGACGATCTCGACCAGCGATAAATGTCGCTTCTGAGGCAAAAGCATCTTTGGAGTCATCACAAGCTTCATCTTACTGCTTCACCTTAGCAGGTGTATCACTAGCAGGAAGACTCACTTATGCAACTATATACCCATCCACGAATATAGTAACTAGATACAAAGAAGACATCTTCAATTACAAACCCTAGGTTTCCCCAATCTTGAGTGGAAACAAAATGAATGACCTGATAAAGTAATTCGAGTTGTATTCAATTACAAACCCTAGGTTTTCCCCAATCTTGATGATTACCAAGAATAACAGGAGAACGGAAGCGAGATGAGCGATAGGATGAGTTGAGCAACGATTGTGGTCGACACGAGTGGGAAGAAGGAAAAGATTAGGGATTTCATGGCGGGGAAAAACTTGACCGGTCTTCCAACGAAGCCATGGTAGGTGTTGTAGGTGATTGTGGCTATGGCATCGAGGAAGAAGATGTAGACAAAAACAGTATAGAGGAGATGAATTGTAAGGTTTTGATGAAGATCCGGCCGTTGGTGGTTTCACAGTGAGGCGATGGCTAGCGGCGGCGAGCAGAGAGGATTCGTCGCTTGAGGAGCCAACAATCAAGAAGAGAAAGTGGGTGGGTGAAGATGTAGAGGATAAAGTGCAGAGGTAAGGAAGCGGGGTACATCAAATATTTGGGGGATTTGATTTCCCCTAGGTGCGTATTAAAATTTTATAAAACGACATTTATACACGACGCCCGTTTAATTTAAGTGCCCTCCGTGTTTGTAATTTTTTTTGTTGGACACTTAATTTTAGGGCACGCATAAATGCGTATGCTCTATCCTTTTAATTTTGAAAACTTGACATTATTTCTAGGACACGCACAAAATGCATAACGTAAATCTGCGTGTGTCATTGTTCGCGCGTCATTAAAGGTCTGTTTTCTAGTAGTGAAGTGCAAACTTTTCACTGATCATAAGAGTCTCCAATATCTCTTTAATCAGAAAGAATTGATTATGAGGCAACGACGCTGGCTAGAGTTACTTAAGGACTACGACTGTGAGATACTTTACCACCCCAATGAAGCAAATGTTTTCGGTGATGCACTCAGTCGGAAAGTCAATCTTGAAAGAAAAAGGCCAAGAGCGTTGAGAATAGAAGTTGTCTCGTCAATTATGGAGAGTATAAAGAAAGCTCAAGAAGAAGCTTCTGAGAAGAATGACCGAAAGGGAGAACGTTTGGGCAAAACTTTAGTGTTCGGTATAAACAGTCACAGACTGAAGGTATTCCAAGATTGAATTTGGGTGCCTAAGTCAGGAGGAGTAAGAGATCTTATGATGGAAGAAGCTCACAAAACAATGTACTCAATTCATCCTGGCAGCACTAAAATGTATAGGGACCTAAAACCCTACTACTGGTGGTCGACGATGAAGCTTGATATTGTAAAGTATGTGGCCGAGTGTGTGACCTGTGCAAGAGTTAAGGCACAACATCATAAACCCTATGGAAGTTTAGAACCTTTGCCTACAGATATGGGTAAATGGGAAGACATTGCTATGGATTTTGTCACTAAACTGCCCAAAACAAAGAACGGTCACGACATGATTTGGGTGGTCGTTGATCGCTTCACTAAGAGTGCGCACTTCATAGCAGCCAACGAGAAATGGTCTATGGATAAGCTTGCAAATTCTTATATGAAGGAAATTGTGAGGCTTCACGGTGTTCCATTAACGATTGTGTCGGATCGTGATAGCCGTTTCACCTCAAGGTTTTGGAGAAGTCTACAAGAGGAATTGGGTACCAAGTTGTGTTTGAGTACAGATTACCATCCACAGACTGATGGTCAGAGCGAAAGGATGATACAAACGCTTGAAGATATGCTGATAGCATATACCATGGAATTCCAAGGTAACTGGGATGAACATTTACCTTTGGTAGAATTTTCCTACAATAATAGTTTCCACTCGAGCATTAAGATGGCACCTTATCAAGCTTTTTACGGACAAAATTTCCGTACGCCGTCTTGTTGGCTTGAGGCTGAGGAAAAGTATTTTATGGGACCTGAGATAGTCCATTAGACTGCTGAAAAGCTGAAAATAATTAGGGAGAGAATGTTAGCGGCTCAGGTTCGTCAAAAGAGCTATGCTGACATAAAGCGCAGACCGATGACATTTGGAGTTGGGGATTCGGTTTTGCTTAAAGTCTCACCGTGGAAGGGACTTATAAGATTTGGTAAAAGGGGAAAGTTAAGTCCAAGATTTATTGGATCGTTTAAGGTTCTTCAGAGGATTGGGAATCAAGGTTACAAGCTAGAATTACCTGAAGAACTGAATGAAATTCATAACACTTTCTATGTGTGTTATTTGAGGAAGTTCACAGGAGAAGTTCTCGATATAATTCCAATTTATGAGTTAAGAATTGATGAGAACAAAATGTTAATTGAAGAACTAGAGGCAATCGTTGACCATAAAACTAAGAAGTTGCGACGCAAGATGGTCAAATTAGTGCTTGTCCGATGGAAACATGCGAATGGGCCAAATCTCACCTGGGAAACGGAGAGTGACATGATGAGTCGCTATCCACATTTGTTTGTCGATGTGTGATTCCGGGGACGGAATCATCCTAAGGAGGAGAGAATTGTAACGCCCGTATTTTTAGGCTATACATTAATGTTGGTGTAAAAGTCTAGGTTTACCTTTGTAACTCGTTTTGAAATAATAAGAATGTATTATTTGAGTATTATGTGTTTTATGCTTAATTGTGTGACTTAAATGAATTAATAACAAGAATAAGCGTAATAATAAAATATTAGATAAGCTTGATATCTATGAAGGAAGTTGTAGTGGTCTTGACGAGGATTCCGAAATTATAAATAATACTGAAATCTGAGTTATAACGAACGTTATGACCTGTCGAAGTTTCGCGACAGAACCGATACGACACTGTGTGAAGTAAATAGTGAATTTACAATAGAGCGATATTTAGCCTTAGTGATCTAAAAGAAAGTCGTAGAATACGTTAAACCGAGAGAATACATAAAAAGAGCGTCCAAATCTGACTTCGTATGAGGAAGTTATGAATTTTCTAAGTTTCGACATAGCAGTATGCAGCCCAAAGTTCGAATATGAGATCCAGTGATTTCTAGCCGAAACAATCTAAACGAGAATCGAAGATCTCGTCGATAATAGTCTAACGGTAAAAAGACAGACGGAAACGGACGTCAGATGAAGAAGTTATGAATTTCTAACAGAGTTTTTCTGTCCCGGCCTACTAAAAGTAATATAATAAAAATAAAGTCAAAATTAGACGACGGAGTCTAAATAAAAGTTATAGAGCATAGTCTCACCTACACGTGGATATAAATACGTAAAAAACGGAGCTCGTATGCGAAAGATACAAATTTTAGAAGTTTTGAAACGCGGAGTACGCCCAGCGTACTCATGGTTCATGGTCTGGGTTGGGCCACATCGCCCTACTCCACCACTCGAGTGCCTCGGGTCCGAAGCCGTGACGCATCCGATCTAATCCACCCAGTACGCCCAGCGTACTAGGCGTACGCCCGATGTACATGTCGACGAGGGAGTACGCCCCGCGTACTCTGAGATTACGCTCAGCGTGATCGGATGCTCAGCACCCTATAAATAGAACTTAAGGGCTGCCGATTTTCTTTGCTAATTTCCACTTCTTCACCCCCTTTTTCTTTCTTCTACTTTGCGAGAAATACCCTCGAAGCCTCGGTATCAACCCCGACACCCGAAGCAAGTCCCAAAGCCCCGAAGATCCCAAGAAATAGAGTTGTCGAGCCGAAACTCTGCTCGCAAGAAGCCCGGATTTTGGAAGATATCCCGGTTTCATCAAAGATTATTATTTTAAGAGTCGTAGTGCTGTCCGAGCATCGTCTTATCAAGCGAGTGTGTAGTTTCTTTCTTCTAACACATAGATATGAATTATTTCTCTATAAAATACGTGCTATGTGTTTATATATTATTTGTTATTTGGAATAAGTATTGAATGAATATATTATACAGGTTCTAAGTTGTGTATGAATGTTATATATATATATATATATATATATATATATATATATATATATATATATATATATATATATATATATATATATATATATCTACAAAAATGTTGGGTAAAACATGGGTAAATAGTTGACATGTGATGAAATAAAAATGATAAAAGGCCTTGATGTTGTTGTTGATCTAGTCATCTAGCGGAGTATGGATGACGACCACAGACTCTTTCTAGACAGTCCAGTGGAACGCTGACATGTTTATAACCTGTAGGTGTTGTGAATGATGTGTTCATCAGTGTACTCTATCGCTCTCATGGTTGCCTTTAGGATATCTATTGTTGAGGAAACCCCTTTGCAGTAATGTCCATCCTGATGAAAATCCTTAGACTAGGTCCCTTGTGATAGTTGTTGTTTTAGGGACGTAAAGTGAGGATAACGGGAATGGGTAATCGGGTTATTGTTGGTTGGTGAAATTAAATATAATTATTTATTGTGGGTTGAAAACCATATATTCTCACCAGGCTCCCAAGCCTGAACCACTCAGTTTTATTTGTATTACAGGTAGTGGCGCGAGAGCATAAGTTGGATGAATCATCAAGTTATTTTGTTTATAGGCTTGTAGTTGTAAATAACCGTTGTAAGACTTATAATGTGCCGTTTATGCTTTTGGTCTGTATCGGAACATGACATCGCACGTTTTGTTATATATGAAAATAGATTTCCTTAAGGAATGCTTTGATAAATTTTATTTATCATATTTTGTTTTGGGAATAAATTTCACAACTCTTTTAAATCAAAGGATTACTCTGAAAATTATTTTAAAAGCATAAATTAAGTTAGTCTTTTCTGACCGTGATATTGGGATGTCACACTACCATCGTGTTGTCGGGTTCGATTTTGAATTCCTTTTCTGAATCACTCTCGGTTTCTAGTTCATACCTTGTTCCTTTCTCGTCGGGAGTTTTTTCAAAAGTTGCTACCTCGTTTGATTTGAAGCTGCTACTAGATTCGCCTTCCTTTTTATCTTTTTTCTTGTGTAACTCGGATTCCAGGTCTTCAAAGGGTGTCACAATCTTAAAGATGATCCCCTGGTCATGAACTGCTGAAACAAAACAAAGAAAACATGTAAAAACGAACAAAAACGAAAATAAACATAAAACAGAAAACGACCAGTTTTCATGTCGTGGCGATAGAACCATCACGTTGTGAACTTTGATTAAACATTTTTTTTTGCGGTTTTTACCCCCATAAAAAGGATCGATTAACTAATAACAATTAAATTAAAACTAAAATAAGTCGTTCCCTGATAATGAAGCCAAAAACTTGTTGTATGATATATATATATATATATATATATATATATATATATATATATATATATATATATATATATATATATATATATATATATATATATATAGAGAGAGAGAGAGAGAGAGAGAGAGTTAGGTTCAAGTATTCTAACTAATTATTTTACATGTATTGTATGTTATGAGAATGATAAAGAAAATATGTTGTTTGATAATAGAAATACGTTCAATCTTACATATATAACTATTCTCATTAATACACATTCTCACTAATTAAATTGTCTATAAGGTTATTATACACTTATTATTATTATTCTCATTTCTGTCAGAATGTTTTATTGGGTCGTATTCTGTCAGAATGAAAATGAGTGAAAACCGATGTGTGAGAACAAAAAATAATAATAATTAACGAGAATGCATGAAAATGACGATATTCTTGTAAGGATGAACTTATTCGCATTGCTAAACAACTTATTTTCTTAGTTATTCTCATAGCATATGATAGATGTACAATAATTAGTTTAAATAGAATAACCTAAGCCTATATATATATATACATATATATATATATATATATATATGGAAAAGTGAATGTGCGGCTATTATTTACCTAAGCTTAGGTATAAATCATTGATTGAGTTATTGCATGTTCTCTTTTATCTTTTATTCTATTGGTTTTAATTTAAAATTTAGTAGGGTTGATTAAATGGTCATGATTGTTAGTGCTTTAAGTTCTTAGACACAATGAAGAAAAAAAACATAAATGTGATTGGTAATGTAGCAAGTCACGTGATTAAGGAAGAACAGTAAGTGAGATATCATGATTAGTTTTTTATATATAGATCAAAACTACATATTTCGTAGGGTTCTACATATAAACTTAGGTACATAACAACCACATATTTCCTAAACATATATATATATATATATATATATATATATATATATATATATATATATATATATATATGTATATATATATTAATTTATAAACCAAACAAAACTTAACGAGCTAAAACGCAAATAAGCAGTGTACCTAGTTGAATAATAGCATAGGAAACAATATTTTAATTAATAAATTAAATACTATAAGTTAAACTAAGAAAAACAACTAAACTTGAGGTTTTATCTGATTTTGCAAGTTCAAATTAACTTAAATTAATTACTAAAAACTTTTAAACTAAAGCAAATAACTACAGACGATTTTTAATTAAGATAATTTCACATCCCCATTTTCACGGCTCGAAAAGACAATTTCTTTATGCTTATTTAAAACATAGTATTCATTTGTAAATGCGGAATTTGTCTTATAAAAGTATTTCCTAAGAAATGTTTTTCATTTGATTATTAAAACTTGGGATGTCATATCTGATACAAGAAGCATAAGCATAAACGTAGTCATTACAGACATAACAATATCTTTTATACTATGCCTGTATTTCCTCAAGTCTCTCATTAGGTCTGAACATCATTATCCATGTACCTTTGTACTGTTACATGTGATACAAAGTTACTGATTGGGCCAGGTTAGAAAACCTGATAAGTACATAGGGTTTTCAACCCACAATAATATAGTTAATTTGTTTAATTATCTATTTCATATCAAACAATTAACCCAATTACTCATTCTCATTATCTTCTTTATTCATCTATAGAGACCTATCTTAAGGACCATCATTGTAAATATTGTGGTTGCCATCTATATTATGATAGATGACTACATCGTTAATACAATAGTTCTAGTTCCTACATCGTTAATACAATAGTACCAGTTCCTACATCATTAGAACAATAATACTAGTTCCTACATCGTTATTACAATAGTATTATTAAAGTAGTGACATCCTATCATCATTTTCATCTCTCATCATACTATGGCAACTTATCTCTCATCATACTATGACATCTTATCATTTTCATCCCCCGTTACCCTTTACTACCCATTGTATTATAATCATGAAAATACATACACTATAATAATCATATAAAACTCATCTTATAATATTTCATCTATCACATAACATCTTCGTGTTGGATTAAGGCGTCTAAGCCAATAACTAAATTGATATATTCTTGTAATTAGAAACAACGTCCTTTTTGGGTTGCCCTCATAACTAGAACTTTATAAGAATGACATTTAGAGAGAGATGATGTATTTATTAGTTTATTATATGATTAATAAATTGTAATAGATGATTTGTTAATATATTATATGATTAATATATTAATTAGAAATGGATAATTTGTTTGTTAATTTATTATGTGATTAATAAATTAATATGAAATCAGTTGGTAAGTAATTGGTTTGTTAATTTATATGATTAATAAATTAATGTGAAATCAATAGGAATTAGTTAATTATTAATCAGAATTAATCTGAAATTAATTCTGGATTAACTGAAATTAATTAAAGGTCAAATGGTTGAATTGTAATTTTTCATTGTTAAGCAAGGAAGGAAAACTCTAGAACCTATATAGGTGGTGAACGAAATTGGGAAGGATTTTAGAGTTTCTGGAGTATTCATAATGTTGATAAGGATACCATATTTGAACAAATAAAATATTATTATTTTATTATTCAAATCTAGGGTTTTCCTTGTCTCATCCACAATATAAATAGGACCTTAAGGAGGTCTAATTTCGTGCATACCCTTCCTTGGAAGATTCTATGGCCGAAAATCTCCTCCTTCCTCTCTCCTCTTGTCTTTTAGTTATAGAGTTTGAGTGTGAGCCATTAGAGACAACATTCTTTTGGTGCTAAGCTTTCCAAGACCTACAATACAATGAGATCGAAGTGATTTGTTTACTACAACAAAACAAAAGGTATGTAACTCTATACTTGGTAATTTCGAATTACACTAGGGTTATGCTAGGTTTAGTTGTTCATTGTATGTTGCTATCAAGGTGTATGACATAGATCTTTTATAGGATGCATGTACCATATTAATGTTAATTGTTTTTTCGCATTGTACACTTTGTTTTCTATAAAACCCAACAATGGTATCAGAGTTTAGGCTTGTCAAACATTGATTGCACATAAGTTGAATCGAACTAAACCCGTTTTTCGTAAAACATTGATCTTACGACATGCCATGTATCTGTCACGACGTGAGAATGGTATTTTTCCAGATTTTCGATAATTATCTTCTTAATCAGATTTATGGTGTTGTTTTTGGTAATTATCCTATATTAATTTTGTCTGATTCCGGATTTTGAATGTCTTGTGTGATAAATAAATCCTAAATAATAGGAGATACCTTATTTGATAATTTTTAATTAGTTAAATTAAATTGAACTATCCCTTATAAATTTAATAATTAATTTAATTGTAATGTAGTTAAACGATAAATATAAATCCATTATATGTTTAAATTGATTAATTAATTATAAAATAATTTAGATAATTAATATTTAAACCTCGTATTTTGAAATGATTTAAAATACACCTTATACTATATATGATTAAAAGTTTACTATATTCTACGTATAAAACAAGTTAGTCAAATCATTAGTATGCCTCATTCACGAAGCCATACTCTAAGGGGGGATAAGGATAACGACCTATAAATGACCATTGAATGAGTGTCCACTCTCACACACCGTTTTTTGTATGGTGGAGGGTTGTTAGCCAAACGGGTTTTATAGGACATAACCTCTAAAAGTATGATACTACAAAGTAACTAAACCTTTTATAAATCGCACTCTAGCTATTTTAGGAAAATGTGAAATTATATGATAATCCATGAAAACGCACATCGTTTCTTTTTGATTCGTTAGGGGAGCGTGTGTGGTTAACGGACACACTAATTTGAGACTATAAAGGTGAAATGATGAAACAACTCGTGTTTATAATTATTGATGGAGCATGTGTGGTTAACCAGCACATCATTGAGAGATTATAAATCGATCGAGGGTGTTTGAGCGGGTTTGCATGATTATTCACATCTTAATTATGATCCTCGGCATCCAATTACAATTGGTAAGAGAATAATCGAGATTAAACATGTCCTTGATAAGATTCAATGAATCTCAAAGATCTAGGAGTTTCATGAAATTGAAATTGGTGAGATGACTCTACCTACCTAAAATAGATTCAAATTTGATTACGACATCCCTCTTCAAAGGTCGAATCGAAAATATGGATCCTAGCCATAATTTAATTTATGGGTTAATAACTAAGGATTAAAAACAACTAACTTGAATTCACTATTCTCCTACTTTAGATGTCTTAATGAAGACATAAATGGTCTTCCTCGTTCTTCTGGAAATGTTTTTCCTTGTTCTTCTAAAGATGATATTCCACATTCTGATAAAGATGAAAAAGTATTCCCTTTTCCGGGGAATGGTGAAACTGGACACCATGCTTCTTCAATTCTTCCACCTCCTCCTCTTGCGACTCTCCCAACTTTATGTTTTCCTCCAAGCTAAAATTTCAAGAAATTCAATACCTCCATGATCCGGGTGTTACAATACCTTTGGTTAGGATCATTTATCCTAAATAACCTTCTATAAAAATGTCATTTTATCGTTTGTCGATAAATTCCTTAAAAGACTTATATGAAGTAGTCTGCGACGCACGAGACTAAAGATTTCCCTATTCGAGGGTTCAAATTATATTACTTCTCACTTATTATATCTTAATTGTCTATCTTGAAGTTGCGGGCGTTACAATATCTAAGAAACGACAAGATATTTGTTAGAGCTAGAGCATAAAAACATAAAGGAAACTACTTATGTAATAAATTGAGGGTGTAATAAGATCGTTATCCTTAAGTAATATTAGCCCTCAACAGGTCGTTGATAGTTTGATGAGATCAAGATTAACTTCCTCCCAAAATGTACTTGACGTTTAAGATTTGTAAGCAACGATCCTACAAACATGAATTTGAACATTTTTGTGATGATTTTAAGAAGAGAGAAAAACAATTAAATGTAAATGAAGTCAGAACCCGTGAATTTGTAGCACCAATTCTCAACAATTGCAACTTTTCATGAAATGTTGCAATGCTTCGTATATAACCGAAAAACTATCAATTTGATTTTCACTCAAAATTGTTAACCAAACAATAACAAAACTTAACTAACCGTGAAGTATAAGTTTTCAGACTCAGATTGTAAGAAATTTTATGCGCGTGTGCAAAAGTCAAATGCTAATTGTTAACGTATCCCTCAGGGGAAATGTCAAAAAAGGAGAAGTCAAACTAACACCAAGCTTGGCCTGGTTGGAATCTGGTCGTATCCAGTCTAAGGCCAAGTCCGGGACTTCGCCAATGCGGAGTCACGGGTATGGCGGTTAAGGGGCAGAACTGTGCCTTGCCCTCTTCTCCTAGAAATAACACCCCGACAAACGTGAGACCAATCCGAGACTTCCACTTGTCCATCCGACGACAGCCACAATCATCATAATATCGAAGATTCCCCTCTAGCCAATGAGGTGACGAGGCAAAAAGGTGTGACGGGGGATCGTTCAATACGGATCCGCCACGTCGCGTCTCACGAGGGAAGGCTCAACAGAATCAGTTAGGAGGCACGCGCCTCACAACCAGGTATAAAAGGACCCTTCTTCTTCATGAGGAGGGTGACGTAACTCTTTTTCCACAGATTTACCCTTTCTTCTCTCAGAATCCATTCTAACTTGATCGTCAGAGTTTCTTCGTGGGAATCCCTCCCGATCATCTTTCTCTTTTGTACTGTGATATCAGGAGAAGGAACCAGCATGACTCTCACCCTCGATCTCAATTCAACCATCTCCGACATATCACAACACTAATAGAAAGATGTATGCAAGAGTTGTCATCGTAAGTGAAACGCTAGAAGGGAGATTGACAAGAAGGAAGAAGATGAAGTCGGCAAAAAAGAAAATAAAATAAGTTATTAGGAGAGATACGGAGGAAACGACTAAATTGCCCTTATGTGCTTTACACATGAGGAAAGGTAACATAATCTTTCAAAGTTTGTTACAGGCAGAGACTAAATGTGAAATAAAACTACGAAATATGGACCAAAATGTAACAACTCTGTCTCGTGGACTAAATTTGTAGGATTTGGGAGAGCATGGGACAAGTTATGTAATTAACTCTTTATTTTACATTTAAAATTTATTTAAGATATAATTAAATAAAGGTGTCATAGAAAATTATGAAACTATTAAAAGTATTATTTTCAACAAAAATTATACTTTATGTTTTAATTAAAACTCAAAAAGTTGAAATAGTTTTCAATGATATATACTATATAATTAACTTCAAACAATAAATAAGAAGATAGCAACAACTACACAAGGATGGAATGAAGACGAATGATCGAGCAGAACAAAAGGGGCAAACGTAAAAATAAGAACGAAAAACAGGAATTGAAATGAAACTCATCCCCTTCTGGCTTCTTGGGTTTAGGTGATTTCAATTTCTATATATTTAAGTTCATCTTTATTCCTTCATATCAAGTACACTTTTATGAGTTGGTTGAAAAAAGATACGAGGACGTTAATTATGTCAACAATCCATTTGTGATCCCTCCTAATTTCTAAAATAAATAGTCTAACATCAGGAATAATTAAAAAAAAACAAAAATACAAATTAAAAACTATTTAATCCCAATAAAAAAATAAAATTAATAATTGGGAAAGGAGAGAACGTATATCATAATTTTTGAAAATGATTATTGATACAAATTTTGAAAAGTAATGGTTGCATTCAAGCATGCCAAAATGTTGGTTGCTTTATGCATAGAGGAGCACAATTGCGTTTGCAAAGCACAAGAAAAGGAGGGCACAAAAGCAAGAAGAATAAGCATCTCTTTGTAGCATTTTTTCAAGATCAATAATTACAGCAAAACCCATCAATACCTAAATCAGTTGCTTCGAATTCACATAGGATTTGAACTATTATGCTGAATCCAAACCGATAAAAAGATAAAGACAACTGACGAACCGAAATATTAGTCTCGTAAGAAGTCCTTAATTTGCAAGTTCTAGTTCTAGTAGATCACGCCGTCTCTAAATTAACAACGTCCTGTCATGGAAAAGGGTGTTGGTGAAAGTCACTTGTTAGCCCACCTTGATCCATTGTGAAATCACCGAAAGAGGACATACCAAAGTCACCATCCAACATCAAGAATGGTGATGTAGTCGAGCAAGAAGCATAAGATGTTTTGGATGAGCATCGAGCTAGTCGGGCTTTAGCCACAGCTAGATCATGTTGCAACTGGAACATCTTATCCTGTAAAGACGCTATCGCGCCAATGCATCCATACACCGGGTCCTTGAGCCGCTCCTCGGCCTCAAACACCAAGGAATTGACCGCATCATGTCGTTGTGGTTCGGGGACCTCATTTAGGATCTTGGTGACATTGCTTGCACCGAAGACCTTGTGAACCTTGGCAAACTTGTTGGGCTCATCGGCTCGAAAATAAGGTGCAAAGAGACAATGAGGGGTGCACCTCCTTTTCATGAACTTGCAAGCCGCACAAGAAGATGTTGAACGTGGCTCTTGGCCTCTCATGGGATTGTCTTTTCTTTAGCTTCCCCTTTCTTGCAAATATATAGCGTTTGATGGGAAGGGGCTTTTATCTAGTGTACCCTCCCCACCCAAGAAATATTTAGTGTTGCTTTAATGAGTCATCAATCATTTTATTAGTTTTTGTATAAAAAGAATTAACATGATATAAATAACTTTTTTCTAGTTTTTAAAATTGAATCATATTTATGAAATGAAAACCAAATTAATCTATTAAGATGGATTTTCTTTCTTAAGAGCATTAGTGAATGATGGAGTTAAAGGGGGACATATGATGGTTCATCTCCACAAAGGAGTGGATGAGACAATTGTGGCCTCATAAGATTAGATAGGTCATGATAGTTGTTCATCATAAAAAAATAAAAGTAGATTCACATCGTGATATTTGAATTGATTGAAGAAAAGAGATTTCAACCAAAGAAGAAACCCCTCAACACATAAAGTTAAATACATCCACAACAAGTAAACCTACACAAGCATTGCTTTGGAACCTACATTCACTTGATGGACCCAACAAAACCACTACCACTACCATCTTCGTATCTTTTTCCTTACAAAACAAATATACATTTTAGTTTAATAAAGATATTTATTATTATATAAAATATTAGTTTATCAAATAACATGTGTTGTTTGTAGAACTAAATATACGAACTACGCAGCATATAATTAACAAGGTGTATGTTAGAAAATAGTGCGAGTCACAAAAATGGTCCTTGGATTTATGCTGAATGTATGATGAGGTGGTTTGAATAATTTTGTTTGCTTTTAGGTTCATATGTATAATTGTTTGTCATAATCAAATCAACAATCTAAAGTGGTGGGACATAGTGGTTTAAACTTTTTTAAGCAAGTATTACCTCATTAACCGAAACCGAAAAGTGGATGGGCCTTTTCAACTCTAGGATCATGTCAACCTTTTTATTATAAACTATTAAAGCATTAATTATACTTATTTAGATCTTAATCAATCAAAACATTAAAACATACCGTTAAACAATTAGACTTAAGGGACCGGCTACGGTGGAGATCGTAGTCTTCCTGCTATATCATCACGAACACCGTCCATCCATCACAGTCTGGGTGCCGTGGAGGTCGTACTACCATACCTCATGGCCACACTTCTTTCTCCATTTTCCAAACCAATTTGACCGTTGAACGGTTTTAATTTTTTTTTTTCCTTTTTAACCTTTAACCATTCTTATTTAAACCTCTCAAACCTTACAATTGGACGATTTCATGGAGTTCATTTGTTTTTTTTTTATTTTTTATTTTATTTTTTTTTAATTTCTATTTTTTTCTAAGTTTTTAGAATATTTTTTAATGTGATGTTATCTTTTTTCAACTAATGCAATGTAAATATGTAATGAGTTTTTGTTTTTATTTAATGAAATATTTTATTTTTAATTAAAACTAAATTTTTTTAATTATTTAAAAAAAATGAGTGTGACACCACTCTTAGAGTGTGACATGAAACCACACTTTATGGTAAATACTGATGTATCACCTATATGGCATTGTGACAAAATAAATGGGTGTTACACAAGCTTTAACATTTATTACTTTTTCACAATGATAGTGAAAATATATCGATAGTAATTGATTTATATAAAGGGTTGTTTTTATTCAGGCAAACTATATATATATATATATATATATATATATATATATATATATATATATATATATATAACACAATTTATTAGACTATAGTGTGTATATCCAATCGTAGTATGTAAGGTATTGAGCTTGTTGTGGAACTACGGGCATATGATGAACACCACCCCCTCACCGTATCACCATAGATTTTGTCTCATCTATAGCAAGATTCAACATCACTCATTCTCTTATTTTATTTATTCATACGTTTGTATAATACAACTCGATCTAAACTCATTTTGGTAACATCAATAACACAACATCCCAGGTATTTTTATCTTTTAATCTCACATGATATATATAAAAGAAAAAATAAACTTGTTATGATAAATATAAGAACAAAAAATTATATTTATTTTACAATTAATCATGAATCAAATAATGCATGTCCAAAAAGAAAAAAAAAACAGCAAATAAGTATGAATACAATTATTTTTGTATTTATTTTTATAAACAAATTATATTTATTTTTATTAAAAATTTATATTTATTTTGGTAAATAAATTTTTTGTTTGTACTAAAAGTAAAATTAAAAAATGTGAGGAAATGATGGATGTCTATTTCATAGGTGAGACCGAAGTGAAAGAGATCACAATAAAAGATGATGTGACGTTGAAGTGATATATTTATATATGAAAAAAAAAAACTCATATTATTTTCTTGTTAAGAAAAGATATAATGTTTTTTATTTATTTGTTTTATCCAAATTTTGAACAACCATCTATTAATTTGTTTCATTTAAATGATGTAACAATTCGATGTGATATGAGTGATGACATGAGTGGTCAAAGTCATCTCTTTGATATCTTATAAGATATCATGAGTTAAGAACTCGATAATCACCCGCATAATATTTTTATTGAGTTTTACCTATTGATATCTTATAAGAGGCCAAGGGATTACATGAACCACTCATGTCATCGACCAGATCACTTAAATAATACCGGTTTATAGGTTTTTATCATAATTTTGGATAAAATCGATAGTTAACAAATAATATATTTTTTCTGAATATGAGGAGGATGATATGCGTTTTTTCAAACATGGTAGTTAGAAATCAAGAGTTGATTATAGGTTGAATATCTTAGACTTGAAATCATTTTCTTTTTATTAACAAAAATGGAAACCATGTCACCAAAAGTGATTATATCAAATCTCAACAAGGATGTAGCGTAACACAAGTTCATTTCTAGTCCTTGCCATCATATGAGATGACATATAGCTATAATATTCGAAACAACGGAACGGTTAATCATAAATTTGTAACAAAAATTTCAAATCATTTATGATATAATAAAGACAGCAAATTGAAAAATTGAGTATAATTCTTTTGACTAGTTTCAGCATTATTCTACATCCTTTTCAAGAGCCTACCATATACTTGTTTTTTCAAAGTGTGCAAAAACATTGAATGTGTCTAAATTATAATAATGAAAGCCACAATAAAGGAACAAAGATTTCAAATCCTAGACGCATAAATTCATTATAAAAAAAATAAATAAGAAAAGCATAATAAAAAATCATCAATCATACGACAAAACTCTTAAGTCTTGATAAGATCAAGTGCATAATCACGACCACATGTTTTCTTATGAAATAAAAATCTATAAATGTAAATAGAAGTTTTATGGTTGTTATATATTTTATTGAAGAATTAGAAAAATGGAAAAGAAAATTGTCACTTCAAAGGGAAGTGGTGGAATGAAGAAAAAGAAGACAGAGATAATGGGCTTTACTCTCTCCACTTGGGCTGGGGCCTCGACTCTCGAGGTGGATGTGAAACGGCCCCGTATTTGATTTCGCAACTATTTAATCATCACGCCACGGTGACGGCGACGGTGACCGGCGACAACCATTAACAATCTAAATCGGTTATTAACAAGTCACATCACATCATTGATCTCACAAATAAATCACAAATAGTTTTGGTTTATAAGCTATTCATGTTTATAAATAAGTCTTGTTTAATTGATTATTTATAGTCAATCACTAAAATACAAAAAATGGGATGGTTATACAAAAGTGATATTTATTTGGTCTAAAAGTATTGTATAATAAACCTTTTATGAAATTGCGTTTTGAAATTTGAATAGTCCATACAATCATCTTCCACAATTTTTAAATTTTTTTTTCACAGAGAAATCTATTTTTTGCCAAATAAAAAAAATCATGAATTGACTAATATGAATATTTCTTTTAAATGTATAAAAAAACTAGGTTCAATAAAGTCAATTAAGTATTTGGCTTTCATAATATTTCATGCTTGGCTTCTATGGAAGCCTATTGTTTTTACAAAATGAGAGTTATACAACAATAACATTTTTGTTTTTACATATTATCCTACCCATTATAACGTATAACAAAAAAAAATCACGAAAAATGAGTTTTACCTTGACTCTAACCCATTGGTTTCGTCTAAAACCCACTTTTGTTTTGCATATTCTTATGTCTCAAAAAATACTTTATGTTGGCGAAATTCTCAAAATGTTCCTATTTACAAAAAGTAACAATTCTGTTCTATGAAAGAACATCGTCTTCTGGCAAAAAAGCATGACATTTTTACAACAAATTATTAGTATTATTTTACAGCACTTCACTAAATTTTGTTAACTCTTATTATGTCCAAAATAAATTTATTTGTTTTTTTATACGAAATTCGCCCTTTATTATATTATTATATAAAACTATCATTTATTCTCTAATTTAATAATAACAAAATAAAATACAAATTGTATTAAAAAAATAATAATAACATAATTTATATTACACAAGTTAAATTCAATAGAAGATAATAATTTCAATTAGAAATGTAAGTTCTTGTTGTAATTGTAAAACGGCATCTTCATACGGATATTTTCATTAGAACACAGTTTATCAAATTTATTTCCAGCTAAAATAGTAGATAGATGAGTAAATAAATAGGAAATAAATTGAGTGCAAAAACCGTTTTGCGATGGTATAAACCAATAAACCTTGTTTTTTTTTTTGGTAAACAGTAAACCCAAGAACAACACTAGAGGGTGAGGGTGGGTCTGGGTGGGTGGGTGAGGGTCCGCTAATATCAAATCAGTTAGATCGCTGTGTCCCCACTTTGATCACCTTTTAATCTCATATTCATATACCATGACTCATGAGTGTCTTTCACGCGCTCATACTCTCTCAATCAAACAGCTGGGCCCACACCACACACACCCCCAAAGATCTCAAATCAATCAAACGCCTTGTCTTGCCTTTGAATCAAAATTAATCGTCTGCACATCGAATCGCATCACACAACAACACATTACATACCCAATAATTCCAACTTCACTCACTATCTTTCGCGTAATTTCTAAACAACCAGAATCACACTCACATATCTCCGAATTCCAAAACAAATTCTTAACAACATCAACAGATGAGATATAACAATTCAAACAAAGCAGCATGTCAATTGTCATATAACTGAGATGGATTATTAATTTTCTGTAGTTTTTTTTTTTTTTCAAAATTACAAGAACCCTTCACTTCACCGCATGACACAGCGGTGGAGCGGCTAATGGCTTGTTTGTTGTGAACTTGAGATGAAACCAGGATGAGAATCCTATAATGGTGAAGAAAAGCTAAATTGGACACCAGTCTTTGCTCGATCATGTTCATGTTGTCTCACTATGTAGCAGTAGTTCACCTAAATAAAGTAGTAAACAATCAACTTTAATAGTAATACTCGTACAAAAGATAGAAGAAATGCAGTTTCATTGATCCCTTTGTTTATTATATCATCCCATTCCCATTCCCATCCCTACTTTTATTTCTTCCTACTTTAAAAAATCAACCCAATTATAGCTTTATCTATAATCAGGTTCAGGTAAGAGCCTGTTTCTTTTGTTTTTTTTTTTCTCCATTACGTCATGTATGGATAAAGTAGCTGAATAGATGATAAAGTCTGTCAGGATAAAAAGTGTTATACATACATATACATAGATGATGGTCCTATTTCTTTTGTTTCTCTTCTAGAGCCTAGACCCAATAAAGAATAAATGACCATTCTATCCTTGCATTCCAACAAACAAACTTCACAATATTAATCAATTTTAAAATGTGAGAGGGAAAAAGAAGGGCTAGTTATTTAAAACATTAAGCCAGTTATTTTTATTTTTTTTTGGCTTTAACCCATTAAGCCATTCTACTATGGTTAGTTGTCCAAATCAAGTGTTTAACCCATTAAGCTTATTAAGTTAAAAAGAAAGTAAAAATGCCCTAATTTGAAAGTAGGCAGCCTTGAAAAGGGACTAACCTCCATGCGAAACAATTTAGTTGGTACAATAAGCCCAAAGCCCGCAGAGCTACGGAAGGAGTCACGGTACTTTTGGAAGGAAAAGTCACGAAATGAATTTTCAGTTAATTTGGTTAGACTTCCAGCACAAGCAAACGCATGTGCATGAATATTACAATCTCTCAACACCTTCAAAGGGAGATCAAAAGAAAGGTCTGCAAAGCCAGTAACAGCAAGGTCTCCCCCAACAAAATCTCTTTCAGAATTTGTATCTTCAGAGTTTGTTTTGAATTGGCGTTTTGGTTCACTTGGGCCTAATCCCCTGGTTTTGAAGCCCAATAAGGATGTGGGCCCTCCCAATGAGCAAATGGGAGAGGAGTTCCCACCTAAGAAGAATCGATCAGGTAAAGATGTGGGTGTGTTCAGGAATTCACTTCCCCATGGGAAAAGTACACCACCAGCAACTCCAAAGTTGAGAGCAGCACGTGCAAAACCCAAAGGTAAAGCATATCGAAGATCAAATTCCTATTAAAAAAAAAATCAGAATCCATGTGTTTATTCATTTTGTTTAACAATATATAGTACGACAAAGTAGAGTTACATGATTGATTAAAGTGAAATCATGAGGATGTCATAATAATCAATATATTTCAGGAGCTACTTTGGCCTTTGGGGTTAGGGTGAGCTAACATTCCAAATTCTATTACAATTTCAGAGCACCAACATACATTTCAAACTCCTCAGTTGATGACTGATGTTGATACTAAGTTGCTTTTTGTTGGACTAACTCACAAGCTTATCACCTAGAAGTTGTAGCCACCAATTATGCTTTTCCTGTCTATCATAATTCTTAGGGATTGTTTCTTTTTCTTTTCTCATTAAGGTGGCTGAATGGGGTAATGTGTTCGTTTGGATAAGTGTGGTATACATAATGCACGTTTCTTTTCTTTTCTTTTCTAGACTGAATAAACCTAACCTGTGAATGGGACTAAATGATCATTTTACCTTTACATTCCACCAAACAATTTTTAACAATCATCAACTTTAACGTGAGAGGAGTTGGATGGAAAAAAATAATAATGTATCAGATTTCCATATTAAGTGCTTAACCAATAAAGCTCATCAAACAGACCCTTAGAACATGCAAAGTTTCCATCTAAGTAACGAATTAGTTCAAAGCTAAAATCAATAGGATAACAATGCCCTAATTTTGGCCTAACAATCCTTTCGACATCAGGCAGGTATGTCTCTTTATGAGGTATGACTCTTTTGTATTGGATTGTATATACTATATAGCACATACACATGTTGCAAACATTAAGCTTATAGCTATTTTTTTTGTTCTGGGAATGAAGCCGGGGAAGCTTGATTATATGTAAAAGCATCTTATTTCACATGCAAAACGAGTCAAGAACAACTGAAAATTCGGAATACGATGAGGACATACCTGGCGTACAAAACGCAAGCTGCGATAATCAGGAAAAATGCCTCCAAGTTGAGAAGAAGAAACAAAAGCAAACCCTCTAGTGGGTCTAAGAGGTGAGTTCCTCTTATCAATCTTAAAAGTATACTTCAAATGTGATAGTAAACCGTGTCCAAGTTGCCTTCTTATTGACTCAGAAGCCATTTGTGATGGGTCAGTCAACGTGCGCCAAGAAAGATTATATGCTAAATCATGGTGCTTGGTTGAAAGCAGACCAAGAGATAGGCCGAGTGCTTGCTCTTTATAAGAGGAGAATTTGAGCCAGTCTTGAGAAAGAAGGGATACTCGAGCCATAACAGGAGTGAACAATCTCATGAATCTTGGCAAAGAGATGCCAACACTAGCTTCTGATGTTTGGTCCCACCCATAAGATAAAGAACCATCCCACAAATCTCCATATCCAAATAAGTTTTTGAGTTTAAGTGATCCTTCAAGTGACCAAGATCTAGCCTGCAGAAGCAAGTGATGAAATATGTTATATGAAAAATGAAATGCATCTTTAACAGAAGAAAAAACCCTTGGCCCTTGGCCTCATGAACGATTACTTCATCCTACAAAACTAAGTCTATATTGAAAACCTTGATGATCAAAATTAGCATCATAAATGACTGAATGTCACACGATGTAAACTGTAAATGATTGTATAAACATAGATAGCAATCAAAAACACTTATCATCAACAAAATGATCAATATATTACTCCAAACACCGTAACATTATATAACTGCAAAGTCGGAAAATAAACGGAAACTAGTACCTCAGGCTTCGTGAAAATGCCAATATCACCAGTGAGAGGGTTTTTGGACTCAACAACTTCAACAATCACATTAGAAGTCCCAGGCAATTCAGACGGTCCTGAATCAAGCGTGATGTTTACGGAATCAAATATATCGAGCTTTTGAAGCCTGGCATTCGCAATCGTCGCCGCCTGAAGCAGCTCTTGGACTGACGTGGCGGTTTTTAGGGCTCCGATTTCAGCTTCGATTAACGATTCTTTAGTCTTCATGTTTCCTTTGATCACCACATCATGGACTCTCAATGGAACTCTCTCAGAAGAAATCCGATGAAAGACTCCTTCCATTCTTGCTCTTTCAGCTCGCATTCTAGATTCCGATGTTACTGGTGGTTCTTCTTCTTCCTCGTCTTCCTCATCTTCATCCTCATCAAAATCTTCTTCTTCCTCGTCCTCTCCATTTGATAATTCTTCCTCGTCTTCATCTACTTCTGAAACTGGATTTTCATTTTCGTCTTTCACCATTTCCGATTTCGCTGTTCTGTGTGTTGTTCGTTTGATGCAGTCCAAAGCTGGGTGGGATGAGAGAGGTTAGACGTCCAAGCCAAAGGCACAGCGATCAATCGATGTGCCTTGCTGCTCCTTCAGTTTTCATCCAATTTGGGCCGCTGGGCTAGGCTAACCTAAAAATGATATTGGACTAGGCTAAGTGGGCCTACAAATAAAGGGATCCTACATTTTAGACCTCCATTTTCGATTAAACAAAGTCATTTCTGGTTTTTTGATCTAAAGTGTAAGGCATTGCGTCTTCTTTTACTAACACGTAACATAACAACATATAAATCAGCCAGCCTTTATCTAGGTTTTATAACAAATAACTAACAAGCTAAGAAAAGGATTCTTTTATATAATACAAATTATAGTTGTCTTCAAATACTTTATAGTACACAATATAACTTTATTTGTGTGTGTTAATCACTTAATCTAACGATTTCATAGTGCAAATGATTTAAATTTACGACTACCTTCTTAACATTTTAGATTGGTTACCTCATCTTTGGATTTGTTAGCACAACAATTTTTGTTAATGATTTTAAAAAAAAAAAAGGAAACATGATACATTCTCATATTTTAAAGTTTGTAAATTTGAAAACTCAAACCCCCCGGGCCTCAATCGAGGTTGGTTGACTTGTCTGTTGATGCGAATTGTTATGGTTGACACAAGGTCTAATACTTTAGAGCAAAAGATCAAGAATATCAAAGAGTTTCACTCGTAATTACTAAAGAATCTTGCAGGTCATGCATAATTTTTTTTTAACATCTATGGAAGAAACTAACACAAAACTAAGAGAGAGAGAGAGAGAGAGAGAGAGAGAGAGAGTAATGTAATCATGCAATATAAAACCACGGATGTTTTTGGAGGTCTGTTGAACTGTGTCCCAATATACAATCATTTTTTCGTGTATCTTGTTATTTTTATTATAAGATTTTTAGTATCAAGTTAATTTCAGTTCTTTTTTTTTTCTATTAATACGGTGATAAAATGATTAAATGACTGATTTTATATCGAAGCCAAAAAAGCATGTCTATGACCGTTCATTTGAAAAAGTTAAATATATTTTCCATAAGCATTAATAATTAATGTGGATTAAATTAAAACATCTGTTTGCGAGTATAAAATATAGACTATGTATTTTAAGGTTAAAACTATTAAATCAATCTACAACATTGGATATGATTCACTCAAGCAATATTGATCATGTTGCATATATTTCTTTATAGATAAAAATGTATATTTAAAAACATAAAGAAAATATATCAGTACATAAATTTCGTATTATTAATAACTTATAAAGTTGAATATAGCCCATGCCAACGGTATAATTTTTTGGTAGGAACATGTAAACATTTATCTAATTAAGTAGGTCAACTAATAAAAAAATATACTACAAAAGGGTCATTATAATAGCTGGGCAAAGATATAGTATATTCTAAAAAGCAGCACATATCTCTTTGCAGATACATATAGTCCTCATAAACTAGCTAGAATTAATCCTAAGGATTTTTTTATATCTTTAGTGCAACTTAAAGTATATTGTTAAACTATATATAATAAAAGGAAACATAACAACTGCATAAATTCTTCCAAGTCTCGTTCTAATTCTATCTCTCACATCTTGGCACCCCTAGAAATTAGAATGTCTCCATAAGCGACTCTCTGTTCCACCCTTATGAAACAACGGGTCGCCATAACTGTATGCATGTTCCATAATTCATATATATATATATATATATATATATATATATATATATATATATATATATATATATATATATATATATATATATATATATATATATATATATATATATATATATATATATATATATATATATATATATATATATATTTAAAAATATATAATTTTAAAAAAAGTATATATAATTAGGAAGAAAGTTAAAATACCACAAGTCTGATAAAATAAACCAGCAGCTGCTTTCCTGTTCAATCCCAATGCAAGCTGGTTAAGTGATTCCGTTTGAGGAGACCCCGGTGCATCAAAATGCATCTTCAGTTGCCTATATACACATATCAAAAACAGACATATTTTCATTTAATCTATATACTATTAAAAATAATAATAATAATAATAATAATAATATATAGTGTTGATTACATTCGGATAGAATCAGTTAACTGCTCCACTGGTTGATCAGGTATGGGGTCTTTTTGTGTTTGTGTTGGTCCTGTTCCAGTTTCTACCACCAGATCTGATGAAAGTAATTAAACAGATTAATTAGGTGTAAAAATAGTGAGGAGACATTTTAAAAATAGTTATATAGTACCATTTTGGTTTTCTGATAGTTCAGATAGCTTGAAAATTGGATCAGAGTAATTCCCATACAGCTCCTCTACAACTGGTTCAAGGTTACTCCCACTTCTTCGTCTAGTTGATGAGAAAAGTCTCTTCTTGTTTGACCTGAAAAACTCAAACGTCAAACCTCACACTTGACTTGTGGCTCTCTATCTCTAACTCTACTTAAATTTAAACCACACTCACCTTCCAGAGTTGACATCTGAGCCATGTGCTGCAATTTCTGCACTTGGCATGGATCTAACATCGTCACCTGTTGTTAAAATAATAATAATAATAATAATAATAATAATAAGATTAATGGGTTAAGCACTTAATCTAGATACACTATACCTTGATGTTTCTTTTTTGACTTAGCTTAATGTATTAATACACTAATATTTTACCTATCTGCCCATTTGACATTAAAGTTGATGAAAATTGTTAAACTTGATTAATTTTGTGAAATTTTGTTTTATGGAATATAAAGAGTAAAATGGTCATTTAGTCTTTCCTTCATACTATTTATCTAGTCCAGAAAAGAAAAATAGTTTATGTATACAACATTTTTATGCCTCATTCTGTATTAATAGGAAAAAAAATTACGAATTATAAAGAAAATGTCCATTATATAAATATACCTGAATTTGACGGTGTAACAGTCCCCCTGTTGACCGCAGATACACTTACTCCACTGTTGACATGGTTGGTTGTTGACTTTTCCATGGGGATTGAAGGAGGCATCACCTCATTGTTATCCATAATATTTACCCTTATATTCTCTATGGATACCCCTAATGATCCAGATCCAACTTCACCATGGTTATCTTCAAAAGGCTAAAGGTTCATGTTCATCATAAAAAATTTTATGTTAATTATATATTTATTGATTAAATGAATGAAAAGTGTTAAATGATTAGGCTTACAGGGCTTATTGGGTCATGATAATTGTTTCTTTCTGGGGGTGATGATGATGATGGTGCTGGTGGATGAGGTGGCGAGTTGTTCCCTAAATCCAATAGATGAAATTGTTATATTCATTATTATCATTGTAATAATTAACAAATTATCATAAGTATGCTTTTATATAAGGGTTATTCTGCAAATAACCCCTAAGCTGGCCCACACTGCAATTTTCCAAAAACATCATGCTAGAAGTATGTTAATAGAGAGTTCATACCTGAAGGAGAATCATGCAAAGGTTGAATGCTTTTTGTCCACAGTTTTAATATTGGAAGAGGATAATAAATATCATTGTTTCCAACCAAGCCACAAACAAGAGAAACTGGTGGTAGATCCATGAGTCTGGCTATCTTTACAGAGTGTGTGTTATTGCGCATGAGCTGTATTGATATTTAGATGCAGCAGTCAATTATTAAAAAAAAAAAGAACATGATAGTGGTAAGTACATTGTTATTATCGGTAAATAATTTGTTATTAAAGGCAAAAAATAAAGTACATTTCCCATCTTGGTAGAAAGGGTAAAGTATGTTCCTATTCTACACAATTTGCAGTTAAGAACAAAAAAGTACATGGATGAAAAACATACTTTTCTCTTCTGTCCTCTTCTTGAGACAATATCAGAAGTATTCTGAAGCCAAAATTGATACATTGGTCCAGGAATTATAGTTTGTCCATGATCCATTAAAGTAGTTGTGACTCTTCTTGTAGTTCTTCTGGTTGGTTTTCGCCTCTGTGGACTGTTGTGTGGACTGTTGTACTGTGCCTACAACATTTAATTATCATTTAAACCAACTCATATGTTTAAATGTTATTGTGGAAGTGAATTACTGAATGAATATTTTACCTTATCTTCATCAGAAACTTGGGGATTGGGAACTTCTCCTGGGTGTTGCTCATGGATCTCATCAGCTACAAAACATAAAAGTCAGTAACTTTTCTTACACATCACTACAATTGAGACAATAAACTGATACTTACGGTTTTGAATTTGGGGTTCTTCTTGTGGAGGTGGAGAGGGGATAAGAGTATTTGGTATGTCAGTATGATCATGGAAAGCTGAATTCACTTGTGTTTCTTCGTCCTCATCGATGTCAAACCTGTTCATAAGAGTGTTAAAGTTAAATTTACCGATTAAGGTATGCTCATTTTTTCTATGTAGAAAGTTCACTTAGCATCAAAACCTAGTAACCTACCTCTCAAAAAGATTGAAGAGACCTGCTTCAGTCTGGTGTGAATCAAATTTGTCACACATTGTGATATCATCAATATTAGCTGAGATCACATATAAATTTATCAGGAAAGGTTTGAGAAATCTGAAAATCTGTGATAATTTTTGATGAAGTTAAAAGACCTTGATGATGATCCTGAGGGATATCTTTCTTGCCCTGGTTGTGGCTGATGTAGGCTTCATTTATACTGTCAAGTTTCTGCACAAAAAAAGGAATAAATCTGTTTTTTGAACTTTGATGCAGAATAGAATAAAGGGAGATGGTCATTTTTATCACTCTATTGGACATATTACCATTTCAGTATAAGCACTTCTATGAAACTCTCTTTGTGTTTCTGAGTTAGAAAACTGAAGAGGTTGCTCAATTTCTCCTAGGTCTGTGGGTATGTTATCAGGGAGTGTGACATCTTCATATCTACATAATGTAACAATAAATGGAAATCAAAACTATGAGATTAAAAAAAGCAATCATCAATGTGTGAACGGAAATTACGACTTACTTGGCATGAGACTTGCCCTTAGGAAGTATGGTAGGATCTCGAACAGTTTTAACCTTCCATGCTTCATTGATTTCCACCTGGGTAATTCATATCTTTCAGTTTTCATCAAGTACATGGAAAAGCAAAGCGGGAATGTAGACAAACGGAATTGAGAGTGTACCAGAAAACGAGTCACATCCTCTGTAAATAAAAAAAAAAAATTGGAGTTTAAGAACAATTGCATTTTCTAGCAACAAATAATTCAAACAATGAATGAATTAAATCGAAGAGATTACCATAGAGAAGTTTTACTTTGCGCTCGTAGACAATAACGACTCCACCTGAGAATTACGAAAAGCAATTTGAGAAAAATCAATGTCAACAACAAAAATGTCGAATAAATTGTTTAACCAATTTACCCATGAGAATTCCAGATAATCTGAGAGCCATTGGAACTGATGGATTCAAAATTTCTTCACTGCAATTCAATCAGTGAGATCATCAACTAAAGCGAACTGAAAAAACGAAACATAACTGATGCTATTAATTAGGTACAAAATGAAGTGAATCAATACCAGATGTTGATGATGTTAAGCTTGTCGAGCTTCCTCCTATTGATTTTCGCATGCATTGTTGCCGCCATCCTTAATAAACCAAAAAAACGAGAATGAAATAAAATTAATGACGAGATTCAATCAAATCCCTGCAGTTACTCCAATATGAGAATCTAAAAGTTCATTCAACCTCGAATCAATAAAATAAATTAAGCTTCACTTAATCGAAAACACACGTAGGGGATTATTACTATCGATTCCATACCAGATTTGTCCGAGAGGAGCTTTGCGAGCAAGGAGCTGGTGAGAGTAAAACATTTTCTCTGAGTTGGTTGCAGAGATGAAAACGAACAGAGAGTTGTTAATGGCGGTCGTTTGCTTATGTATCTGTGTGTGTCTGTGTGTGTGTGAAGAGGAAATTCTCACATACAAATGAGATTTGAGAGTGAGAGTGTGCAATCGCAATAACGGATTTTAGGCGGGAGGGTGGAAGCATGTGGAAAGAATGTCGTGGTTCCATTCTAGTGCTACCGTTCACATCATAGTTTTCCATGCTACCCATCTGTTTAACCTGCCACGTGTACTTTCCCTTAAATGTATGCTTCCAGTGTTGGTACGTTGTGCATCGATATATAGCCCAATTTTCTAATTTATCTTGTTACATCTTATTATTACTATTGTAATTTATCTAAACGAAGGAAAGAGAAAGATGATCACGTAAACATGTTAACAATTATTGGATTTATTAATTTTCGACATCCATAAGTAATAAGTTACAAATAACAATATGGTTGTATATTCGTTAAATTCTATTTTTTTATAATAAATATGTTTAAAAGTATAAGACTAAGTAAAAAAAAAGTCTTAATGTTAATGTATATCAACAAAAGTATTAACAATAAATTGATAATTTTATTATTTATTTGAAATACAAACATTACTTTAAGTATATCTTATTCTTATTCATTGCCTCCTAAGTTATCTATATGGATGTGTATTTTTATTCATCATGTATCTTGTTTTTCTTTATCATTAAACAATAATGAACATAAGTATTTTTAAATTTAATATCCGGTGAGCTGAATGCTTTCTTTAAATATCACATATGAGTGAGGCAAATAAACAAAATGTTTCCGATTGCTAAAAAGAGGCTTTGTCGGGTAGGCGTTTACTTGACACCCAAGTTGGCATAGACGTCTACATCACATCCGCTACAGATTATTCCATATTTTTTAGTTTGATCTATACTTATATATAATTACCTATAAGCGTTTGGATGTTTGGAGCCTAGTAAATTTCTTAATCTTTATATAGAACACTCTTAGATACACAACTGTAGTCGTTAGATCGAAATAATCTTTATCGTCCATTGAGGATGAGGAGGTGTCTAAATATGTGAGGCCTTTATTTGGCCAAACCATACAAACATTTGTAAGCTTCTCTCTAGTGCAATACATGTTTCTATATTCCCCTAACTCTCTCTTGTGTGCTTTCGGTCTTATCCTGTTGTTTCTTTTAGCTCACTATTCGGGTTAGACTAAATTAGTAACCAATAAAAGGTGTTGAAGCACTAAGTACCGCACAGTTGACTTAGAATCGTCTAAGGTCGTGATAGTTTGCATCAAAGCTAAGGTTACGAGGTGGTCATAATAAAGGAAGATTTAGGTCTTGTTTGTTTTTTTTGAAGCAAAAATTCATGAAATCTGCGGATCACCTCTGCAATAGAAAATGTGGATCAAACAACTCAAGACTGTAATAAGAAGCATGCCTTTTTTTAACATTTGTATGCTGCTGTAGATATTAAAAAATTAAAATAAACTGATTTTATAAACCGAAAATAGTTTTTTAATACTTAAATTTTAATAATGTATGACATTTCAGCAAAAATTTATGATATTTCAGCAAAAAATAATGATACTTCAACAAAAAAATAAAGATATTTTAGCAAAAAATAATGATATTTCATCAAGAAATTATCATTATTTAATATAAAAAAACAGGAAAAAAAATTCAACAAGAATAAAGAAAAAAAACGTAAAATAAGATTTCAGCAACATATAATTAAGATTTCGGCAAGAAAAAAGAAGAAGAAGAGGTTGGAAGAGACAATACACGTGATGTGCCAAACAGAAAGTATTGCGCGTCAGCGCGTGTGTTGCGTCGCACAACAATAAGAGGTCTGAAGATGTTTTTTACAAAAAACAAATAGCACCTTAAACATGATGTCAAGAGTCATTGGCGAATTTGTTTCTTCTCATGTTAAGAGGAGACAAAAGGTCGTTGCTTAAGATCTTGCCAAGAGGCATAGGGGAAAAGCAAGTCATAAGATGGCAATGTTATATTAGAGGGACGTGGCATCGCTAGAGTAAAATCTAGATTATGGCTCCCATAAAAACCATGGGCTTTATGTGGAGCCCTCTATCTGAACTTAAGCTTCCCGCTCTTATTTCTTTCCATGCGAGCCAGAATCATAACAACAGTGTCCATTGTGTGATTTTACTATGTTTTTTGGCACTTGACTGGGTCGAAAATTATCTGGAAGAAAACTTAGATTTGCATGACTAGCAAGCGGCTGACGTGCTTATCTTGTGTGACAACAATATAGCTCAAAACCTGTGACAACCCGATATTTCAACTCTTTGTAACGACCAAAATGGGTCAAGTATTGTAACCACTTCCGAATAATAAAAAGTTACCTTCATAATAACATGTATAAATAAGTTCTACTTAATTTCCTTCTATGATTAAATGTCTTTGAAACATAATCGTACGTGAAAAGAACGCCCAAATCCGACTTCATATATCGAAGATGTGATTTTTTTCAAGTTCGGCTTAGCAACAGACAGCTAAAAACTCGAATCGGAGATCGAGCGACTTTTGGCTGGAATGACCTAAACGAGAATCGAAGGTCTCGACAATGGTATTCCAGCGGTAAAAAGTCTGGCAAAAACCGACATCAGATAAAGAAGTTATGAATTTTCTAAGAAATTCCTTAAACACGATGGATTTTTAATAAATAATAAAAATATAATTTTGGAATTTGCCGACGGAGTCTAAACGAAAGTTGTAGAGCGTAGTCTCACCTACGCGAGGATATAAAGACCATCGAAAACGGAGTTCGTATGAAGAAGATATGGATTTTTGAAGTTTATTAAATAAATTATTTATTTATTTAATTCAAAATTCGGATATTATCCGAAGGGGAGTCAGCATCCTCCTCCGAAGTACGCGCTGCGTACTCCTGTACGCCCCGCGTAACCGAGAGGATTGGCCTCGGATCGTCCACGTCGCCATATCCGAGGAATCCGATCCATCCGACCCGCCCGACCCGTCCGACCCGACGTCCCATCCGACCCGGCGTCCCATCCGACCCACCTCCCCAGCAACCCGTCCCATCCGACCCGAGAACCCAACAACCCGTCCCATCCGAACCGAGGCAGTCGAGGCTTCGGTCATGCATGACGTACGCGTACGCAACGCGTACGAGCGTACGCCCCGCGTACCGAGGCAGACCAGCCTTCCTATAAATAGAATGCGAGGGTTTCCAAAGAAAGGGTTCATTTCTCTTCTCTCTCTCCCAACTTTGCCTCGTTTTCCGTGTCCGTTCAAACCCGAAGCTCTGGTCTTTTTGGCTCAAGTCCCGAAGGTCGATTTTACTCCCGAGATTCCCGAGAACCCCGAGGAAAATCCGTTTCCCGAGACGAAACTCTGCCCGGTTTTCCATCTCGCTATCTTCAAACTTTCAAGTGAGTTTCATACCCCTAAATCAACCTTTTAATTAGTCTAAATACTTTTATATGCTTTCAAAGGGGGGGATTACAAGTAAAACACACGAGTATTATCGTGCGTTACATAAAGAAATTCTTTTATACACTGTTATATATATTCAAATCACATGCGATTTATAAACATTTAAAGGAACTTATGTATATATGTATATATGTATATATATAACATATGTCACAATAGCATTTTCCCTTTTAAAAATATAACGTTGTTGTAATGCATGTATAAACTAATCTGTTCTGAGATTTTTCTTGTCTATCCTAGACTCTACACCCAAAAATCTATACTTTCATAAACAAGCGATTCCTTTTCTCAATGTTTCTAAACAAACAAGACACGTTTTTTTGGAAACTATAATAGGTATGGTTTTACGAAACAAATTTCTAACTCTTATATAGTAGAATCACATATTTCAAGAAGTTCACTTTCGTGTACAAGAACAAACGTAACATTTTAACAAGTAGATCTGTTTTTATACCACGGATTTGTGAGACACTAACTTCATGTACGTTCGAGTACACATTTCAAGTCCTGTATTATATACCAGAATCCCTTGGAGGGGGAGCATGGTGTTTGTGTATAGATCTATACGGGCTTGACAAACCCGCGCCCTGACTGTTAGCTGCAGTCCACCGTTTGGGGTGACAAACGTCATAACATTTCAACGCCTGAAGAACGTTGTGTATTGGCATTCAGAGTCAATAGTATGGTTATAAAACTCACAAGGGGTATTAAAATGCATTGATTTACAAGGTTTTCAAATTCATTGGTTCTTTTACATTTACATACATTTTAGAAACAAACATTGGTCTTGAGTGAAGGCTACTTTTATACTAGTAGAAAATATTGGATTTTCTAACCACAAACAAACGAAGATAAAACATTTCAGTTCATTCGAACATTGTCACTTAAATACTTATGAAATTCACCAGCTTAAATGCTGATCTACTCTTTCAAAATTACTTGTATGTCCCAGGGAATCAGTAATTTCAGGTATTCATTTCGCTTTTGATGAAGGGATGCTGCGGCGCCAGTTTAATCTCGTATTTTGACATCATATTGTAATTGAGTTTTGAACATGTAACTTTTGACAAATGTAAACTTTCAATTATATATATGATGGTTGTATTGCTTTTTTTTACTATGTATTCATTTGTTACGTTACCACATGAAGTCATCCGCCCCCGAACGTTTCCGCCGTTCAGGTTTGGGGGTGTGACAGATTGGTATCAGAGCAATGTTTATAGTGAACTAAGTATATCGAACCACATAAGATATACAAACTATAAATGCTTAAGGGACTAATACTCTCTGACAAAACAAATTTTCTTTTTACACTTAAGCAGCATTTCGTTCAACTTAAACTGGTAGTTCATTTAAGTACAAATACATACATACCACGAACTATTTTCATGTTATACAACTATACAAGTATTTAGACAAGTTGACACTACGATTGGGACTCGATATATGTAATCAGATTTTGGACAAATATAGCATGATCAACTATATTTGCCCAAGATTGGACCAACGTATATCGAGGAATGATCGTAGTAAGCAACAAGTCAAAACTTACCAAACCATTACAAGAATCAAACACAAGCACTTAATTACTATAGGAGTATTTGCTATCTAAACTAGTTTAACTTACATGTTTTACATGTTCCGGCTTTACTCAATTCTTATAACCCCTTTTTCTCGTACAGTCAAATGGCTGGATTTCACCACCCTGGCGACCCCTACTTTCCCAACCAAGGCAACGGAGGATGGATCGAAGATGATCCCGAAGAGGACGAGGAACCCATAGAAGTGGGTGATGACTCCGGTACCGACTCAGAGCCGGAAGTTATCGATCCACCACCCATTCAACCTCCCGTCTTCGTAAGGAACTTTCAAGGACCGACTCCCGTCTGGGGAAGTCACCTCCACCATTGGAGCCAACAGCAAAACCTACGCCCTCCCTACGGCATGTGCCGGGACTTCTATGATGTCCGCGGCGGAGGTTCGGCTGATCGAGCACTCCCGGTAATGGTGGGTAAGTTAGCCAATCAGTCCTATCAGTCTGGAGTACAAGCTAGTCGACTCCGGGATATCAACGTGGAAGTGCAGGTTCACACTTCTGACATCCGTAGGCTGGACAAGATGCAAGACAACGCCCAATTCCAAGCTGAATCGTTTCAAGCGCAAATGATTGCAGTCCTCGCCGAACTAAGGGAACAACAAGCCGCTTTCGATAGGCGTCTAATGGAGTCAAAGCAATCAGATACGGAGTCAAGCTCCAAGCGCAACCTTCGACGCAAGTAGTGCTTGTCTAGGACTCAAATTTTGTTATAGCTTAGGACCTCGGCTAAAAGTCTTTAAATTTCTCGAACTTTGTAATCGGAGACCCTTATGGGGGTCAAATTTTCATGATCGTTGTAACAACTTTTATATTAATATAAATGGCACTATTACTACTATGTAGAGTATTTCGTTCGAACATTGAATGGTCTTTGTGAACCCAAACACTCGTTTCATACCTTCAGTCTTACAAATAACTTTCATTTTTCTATTTTAAGACTTATACTTTCATCTGTTGTTGAACTATAGCGATTTAGTTCATGAGACACATACATTTTTTTCCATTCTATGAAATTCTTATCCTTGTCTTTTCAATCTATAGTTGAAGGATGCCTCCGCGTAGGAATCCAAGGCGAAACAATGGTGAGGAAGCACCTATACCACCACCACCTCCACCACCTCAATTTGATGCTGTTATGTTTCAAGCAGCAGTCACCGCGGCAGTGGCAGCTGCCATGTCACAGATCAATAACTCGAGTACTAATGGCTCGGGATCTGGCACACACCTATCCAACCATGGAGAGAGTCATGGACCACCTCGAGAATGCACCTATAAGGACTTCACTAATGCCAAGCCCCGGATGTTTTATGGTACTGGTGGTGTGATGGCCCTGAGGCAGTGGATCGAAAGGACGGAGGCAGTCTTTGAAATATGCTCCTGCCCCGAGCACAGCAAGGTCAAATTTGCAACTTTCACCCTTCTCGATAAAGCTTTAACTTGGTGGAATGGCCACGTTAAAGTACTCACCCTAATCGTGGCAAACTCCATAAGCTGGGAGAACTTGAAGGCCATGATGATGAGAGAATACTGCCCACGGGGAGAGATTCAAAAGCTTGAACACGAGCTATGGACTCTCGGAATGGTTGGTACCGACATCGCTACTTATACCAACAGATTCTGCGAGCTGGCAATCCTTTGTCCAGATATGATTGCTCCCGAGAGCAAGAAGATAGAAAGGTACATCTGGGGACTGACGCCCCAAATGCGATCAAGCGTGTTAGCTTCTAAACCTGACACCTTTGAAAGTGCTAAGGAACTGGCACAATCTCTGATCGACTACGGAGGTCATCAGAACTCAACCACTTCTGCACCAGCCCCACAGAAAGCAAACAACAACTACAACAACTACAACAACAACAATGGCAGGAAGAGGGCATGGATTAAAGGGAAGGGTGGATCTTCCCAAGAATCCGCAAAGAAACAGCTGGTGTCAGTAAATGCGGCCACTGTACCTGCTACAGCCCCTACAAATACCTACCCAACAAAGCCTTATATAGGCAACCTCCCAAAATGCACCAAATGCAATTACCACCACCATGGACTTTGTCGAGCTATGCAGTGCGCCAACTGCAGCCAGAAAGGGCACACAGCCCGTTTCTGCAAGGAACCCGCAAAGCCGATCACTCAAATTCCCGGTGCGGGTGTAGGGCAGGCTTGCTACGGTTGTGGCGAGGTGGGCCACTACCAGAGAAACTGTCCTAAGGCAGCAGGCACCGGAGGTGTGAGACGAGTTTTGGCAATAGGCCATAACGAAGCTGTAGCTGACCCAACTATTGTTGCTGGTACGTTCCTTCTCGATAATTCATACGCATGCATATTATTCGATAGTGGAGCGGAGAGAAGTTTCGTGAGTCAAAACTTTATTCATTTACTTAAACCTAAACCTAGCAAGTTAGAAAAATCATTCACTATAGAGATGGCCAATGGAAAAACCGAAAACACAAATTGCATATACATGGGCTGTACGTTAACATTAGACGGCCATTCTTTCCCAATCAATCTCATGTCGGTTCAAATTAAAAGTTTCGACGTCATAGTCGGCATGGATTGGTTGAGCCTTCTTCGCGCCGACATCATGTGCTTTGAGAAAGCAGTCCGTCTTAACCTCCCAAACAACGAAACATTAGTTATCTACGGCGACAAATCTAGTGCAAACCTTCGCATCATTTCGTGCATCCAAGCTCGAAAGTGCTTGCGGAAGGATTGTCGAGCATTCCTAGCGCACATCGTCGATACAAGTCAAGAACTGAAGGACATCAAGAGCATCTCGGTAGTACGCGACTTTCCCGATATCTTTCCAGAAGAACTGCCAGGATTACCACCGCAACGCCAAGTCGAGTTTAGAATCGACTTAATTCCAGGAGCTACCCCAGTAGCGAAGTCGCCTTATCGTCTTGCACCAGCAGAGATGCAGGAACTTTCCAGCCAACTTAATGAACTCCTTCATAAAGGATTCATAAGACCAAGTTTCTCACCTTGGGGAGCACCGGTCTTGTTTGTAAAGAAGAAAGACGGATCGTTCCGTATGTGCATCGACTACAGAGAGCTAAACAAACTTACTGTCAAGAACCGCTATCCTCTACCCCGTATCGACGACCTATTCGATCAACTTCAAGGGGCGAACTACTTCTCCAAAATAGACCTGCGATCCGGATATCACCAATTACGAGTTCTAGAGGGGGACATTCCAAAGACAGCCTTCCGAACTCGTTATGGACACTACGAATTCGTGGTGATGCCGTTCGGATTAACCAATGCACCAGCAGTATTTATGGACCTAATGAATAGGGTATGCCGCCCTTACTTGGATCAGTTCGTCATCGTCTTTATCGATGATATACTTATCTACTCTCGAAGTGAGGAAGAGCATAGTCAACACCTACGAAAAGTCCTAGAAACACTGCGAACGGAGAAACTCTATGCGAAGTTCTCTAAATGCGAATTTTGGATTCGAAGAGTCGAATTTTTAGGTCACGTTGTTAGCGAGAAAGGTATACACGTGGACCCTTCCAAAATTAAGGCTATTGAGAACTGGTCGGCACCAAAGACACCTACAGAAATTCGTCAATTTCTAGGTCTAGCTGGCTACTATCGCAGATTCATAAAGAACTTTTCGAGCATTGCGAAACCTCTTACTTCATTAACCCAGAAAGGAGTGGCCTTTGACTGGGAAGCGAAACAAGAGAAGACATTCCAGACACTAAAACAGGCCTTGTGCACCGCACCGATACTATCCCTCCCCGAAGGGATAGAAGACTTCGTAGTGTATTGCGATTCTTCAAATCAAGGACTTGGTTGTGTTCTTATGCAAAGAGGGAAGGTTATCGCTTATGCCTCCCGACAGCTTAAGACACACGAAGTGAACTATACGACACACGACCTCGAGTTAGGAGCAGTGGTATTTGCTCTGAAGATCTGGAGGCACTACTTATACGGAACAAAGAGTACTATATTCACCGATCACAAGAGCCTTCAACACATTTTCGATCAGAAGGAACTCAACATGCGACAACGACGATGGGTTGAGTTACTGAATGACTACGAATGCGAAATTCGTTATCATCCTGGCAAGGCCAACGTAGTAGCCAACGCCCTCAGTCGAAAGGAATACACTGGTCGGAGGGTCAAATCTCTGACCATGACTATCCATTCCCACCTATCCACACAAATTAAAGAAGCACAAATGGAAGCTTTGCAACCTGAAAATGTGGCGGGTGAATCCCTGCGAGGAATGGAGAAGAATTTAGAAGTCAAGGGTGGCGGAGCCTACTATCTCATGGACCGAATCTGGACCCCAAATCATGGTGGTTTCAGATACGTAGTCATGACCGAGGCTCACAATTCAAGATATTCCGTTCACCCGGGTTCAGATAAAATGTATCTGGATCTTAAGAAACTGTACTGGTGGCCTAACATGAAAGCAGAAATTGCTACCTTCGTGAGTAAATGTCTTACTTGCGCTAAGGTTAAGGTCGAGTATCAGAAACCGTCAGGACTACTACAACAACCCGAGATACCGGAATGGAAATGGGAGCGGATTACTATGGACTTCATAACCAAGTTACCCAAGACGACAAGTGGACTCGATACCATATGGGTCATTGTCGACAGATTGACCAAATCCGCACATTTCCTACCCATCAAAGAGACTGACAAAATGGAGAAGCTTACAAGAACTTACTTAAGGGAAGTAGTACGACTGCATGGTGTTCCAATATCCATTATCTCCGATCGAGATAGTAGATTCACTTCAAGATTCTGGCAGTCACTACAAAGTTCCCTGGGAACTAGGCTAGACATGAGTACAGCCTACCACCCACAGACAGACGGACAAAGTGAGAGAACAATACAAACTTTAGAAGACATGCTGAGAGCCTGTGTGATTGACTTTGGAAAGGCATGGGATATTCATTTACCCCTTGTCGAATTTTCATACAACAATAGTTATCATACAAGCATAAAGGCTGCTCCGTTTGAAGCCCTCTATGGTCGAAAGTGCAGATCCCCTCTGTGCTGGACTGAAGTTGGCGATACCCAGTTAGCTAGAGGAAGAGTTCCTGAAAGCACTCTCACAGGTCCGGAGATCATACGTGAAACAACAGAGAAGATCGTTCAGATTCGTGAACGATTGAAGGCCTCAAGAGACCGACAGAAAAGCTACGCTGACCAAAGGAGGAAACCTTTAGAATTCCAGGTAGGAGACCACGTCTTATTAAAGGTCTCACCGTGGAAGGGTTTAATACGATTTGGAAAGCGGGGGAAACTAAATCCAAGATACATAGGGCCTTTCGAGATTCTTGCCAGGATCGGCCCTGTGGCTTACAAGCTTAACCTACCGCGCGAACTTAGTAACATCCATCCAACCTTCCACGTCTCAAACTTGAAAAAGTGTCTATCCGACGAGACTCTTGTTATTCCACTCGACGAGATCGAGATCAACGAGAGCCTCAACTTTGTGGAAGAACCAGTAGAAATCATGGATCGAGAGGTCAAACAAACAAAACAAAGTCGCATAACCATCGTGAAGGTTCGCTGGAACGCCAAGCAGGGACCTGAATTCACATGGGAACGCGAAGATCAGATGAAACAAAAGTACCCTCATCTCTTTCATGTTCACTAGCATCTTTGCTACTTTAAATTTCGGGACGAAATTCTCTCTAACGGGGGGATGATGTGACAACCCGATATTTCAACTCTTTGTAACGACCAAAATGGGTCAAGTATTGTAACCACTTCTGAATAATAAAAAGTTACCTTCATAATAACATGTATAAATAAGTTCTACTTAATTTCCTTCTATGATTAAATGTCTTTGAAACATAATCGTACGTGAAAAGAACGCCCAAATCCGACTTCATATATCGAAGATGTGATTTTTTTCAAGTTCGGCTTAGCAACAGACAGCTAAAAACTCGAATCGGAGATCGAGCGACTTTTGGCTGGAATGACCTAAACGAGAATCGAAGGTCTCGACAATGGTATTCCAGCGGTAAAAAGTCTGGCAAAAACCGACATCAGATAAAGAAGTTATGAATTTTCTAAGAAATTCCTTAAACACGATGGATTTTTAATAAATAATAAAAATATAATTTTGGAATTTGCCGACGGAGTCTAAACGAAAGTTGTAGAGCGTAGTCTCACCTACGCGAGGATATAAAGACCATCGAAAACGGAGTTCGTATGAAGAAGATATGGATTTTTGAAGTTTATTAAATAAATTATTTATTTATTTAATTCAAAATTCGGATATTATCCGAAGGGGAGTCAGCATCCTCCTCCGAAGTACGCGCTGCGTACTCCTGTACGCCCCGCGTAACCGAGAGGATTGGCCTCGGATCGTCCACGTCGCCATATCCGAGGAATCCGATCCATCCGACCCGCCCGACCCGTCCGACCCGACGTCCCATCCGACCCGGCGTCCCATCCGACCCACCTCCCCAGCAACCCGTCCCATCCGACCCGAGAACCCAACAACCCGTCCCATCCGAACCGAGGCAGTCGAGGCTTCGGTCATGCATGACGTACGCGTACGCAGCGCGTACGAGCGTACGCCCCGCGTACCGAGGCAGACCAGCCTTCCTATAAATAGAATGCGAGGGTTTCCAAAGAAAGGGTTCATTTCTCTTCTCTCTCTCCCAACTTTGCCTCGTTTTCCGTGTCCGTTCAAACCCGAAGCTCTGGTCTTTTTGGCTCAAGTCCCGAAGGTCGATTTTACTCCCGAGATTCCCGAGAACCCCGAGGAAAATCCGTTTCCCGAGACGAAACTCTGCCCGGTTTTCCATCTCGCTATCTTCAAACTTTCAAGTGAGTTTCATACCCCTAAATCAACCTTTTAATTAGTCTAAATACTTTTATATGCTTTCAAAGGGGGGGATTACAAGTAAAACACACGAGTATTATCGTGCGTTACATAAAGAAATTCTTTTATACACTGTTATATATATTCAAATCACATGCGATTTATAAACATTTAAAGGAACTTATGTATATATGTATATATGTATATATATAACATATGTCACAATAGCATTTTCCCTTTTAAAAATATAACGTTGTTGTAATGCATGTATAAACTAATCTGTTCTGAGATTTTTCTTGTCTATCCTAGACTCTACACCCAAAAATCTATACTTTCATAAACAAGCGATTCCTTTTCTCAATGTTTCTAAACAAACAAGACACGTTTTTTTGGAAACTATAATAGGTATGGTTTTACGAAACAAATTTCTAACTCTTATATAGTAGAATCACATATTTCAAGAAGTTCACTTTCGTGTACAAGAACAAACGTAACATTTTAACAAGTAGATCTGTTTTTATACCACGGATTTGTGAGACACTAACTTCATGTACGTTCGAGTACACATTTCAAGTCCTGTATTATATACCAGAATCCCTTGGAGGGGGAGCATGGTGTTTGTGTATAGATCTATACGGGCTTGACAAACCCGCGCCCTGACTGTTAGCTGCAGTCCACCGTTTGGGGTGACAAACGTCATAACATTTCAACGCCTGAAGAACGTTGTGTATAGGCATTCAGAGTCAATAGTATGGTTATAAAACTCACAAGGGGTATTAAAATGCATTGATTTACAAGGTTTTCAAATTCATTGGTTCTTTTACATTTACATACATTTTAGAAACAAACATTGGTCTTGAGTGAAGGCTACTTTTATACTAGTAGAAAATATTGGATTTTCTAACCACAAACAAACGAAGATAAAACATTTCAGTTCATTCGAACATTGTCACTTAAATACTTATGAAATTCACCAGCTTAAATGCTGATCTACTCTTTCAAAATTACTTGTATGTCCCAGGGAATCAGTAATTTCAGGTATTCATTTCGCTTTTGATGAAGGGATGCTGCGGCGCCAGTTTAATCTCGTATTTTGACATCATATTGTAATTGAGTTTTGAACATGTAACTTTTGACAAATGTAAACTTTCAATTATATATATGATGGTTGTATTGCTTTTTTTTACTATGTATTCATTTGTTACGTTACCACATGAAGTCATCCGCCCCCGAACGTTTCCGCCGTTCAGGTTTGGGGGTGTGACAAAACCCGATCTTACCTTCTATGTTTTTAGTAAAGACCTTTTCAAGCTCGAGGTAGGCGATCAGGTTTTTTGGTTTCCTTAAAATAGTAGATTAAAAAGTTGGTAAAGATCTACCCCTTGATGTAGTTGAATGTATAGCAGTCCCTTTATAGCCTTTGATCAATAAATTATTTATAACTTTGGAATATGGTCATTGTAGCTTGCTTTCAAGACATTGCATTATATGCACATTTAGTAATAGTAGTCGGCCACAATGCCTCTAATTTATACTAAATTACTATTTCATATGAATAGGGAATTAATTCATTCTTTGATCTGTAAAATAAGGCCTGTGAGCACTTTTTTTATGACAAAGATCTCTTCATAAGAAGGGACCAAATCACAATGCATTGAACAACTAGAAATGATAACATAATACATAGGTCATTGTCCAAATAAGCATATAAATATAGCATGCTTTACTTCTTTTGTCTATGAGGAGTAAATTAAATTGAGAACCCCATGAATATATGCAAAATGTTCATTATTGTTAGTCAGAAAATGGTGTGTATCCCCAAATTCTTTTACATCATGTGAATAAAGGACAATTATTCCATGAGAACAACATAAAACCACATTTGATCAGTCAGTTCATACATCATAAAACACAGTAAATATTTACAGCATTCATAACTAGAAAGATGTTGACCAAAAGTTCAAACATAAAATGTTTGCAATGGTTATGATTATATATATATATATATATATATATATATATATATATATATATATAGAGAGAGAGAGAGAGAGAGAGAGAGCTAGGTTCAAATGTTTCTAGTAACTATTGTGTGCATGTATGCACCAATGAGAATTGAGGAAATAATAAATAATTAAATAAATCATTTAAGGGTATTATAGTAATCATGACATATTTAATTATGGTAGATAATTAATATAACAAAACTATAATGGTAATTACACATTATTACTATTTAATTAATTAGGGAAAATAATAATATCCTATAAATTAGCACAAGTCAAAAAGTATATGATCATCTCCTTCTAAACCTAGACCCAATTTTCTTTTCAACTGCAATCCAATCTCACTGTCGGCGTCCCTCTCTGTCAACCATCGTTACCGGCCGCTAGAAGGCATCTTCCGCCTGGTTCTCCGACACACAAGCAAAATCGACGTATGGCGAGGCTTATCTTTGCATCTTTTATTGCTCGTTTCAGGTTTATTTTTTCTCACCTCATATATGTTCTCTTCTTGTATCAGCACCACCAAAGTAACAACACCATATTTACCTTGCTGTGAGCACCATCGGCCATTGCCGCCTTTGCTTCTGTTAATCCCGAGTACGAGAGAAGAAGATAAGTAAGAGATATACATAAATCCAGATGGAAAAACTTAGATTTTTCCAATGTTTACTTTGTCTGATTGATTTTTACAGAAACTAAAATTAGATTTTTGCAATCCTATTACGCTTTCATGGTTTTCTAATTCAGCATTGACAGAAAAAAAAAAAATCGGGTGGTTCTTTCTTATTAGACAAGGTAAATACTATATTTGAGATATTTTGTATTTAAAAATGTGAAAACTTTTTTATGCTAATCGATTATAGTGGAATTGTTCTTTTTTATGAGAATTTCTAAAGCTATTTGATTATATTGATGCAGTCATATTTAGGACTACTTTATTCACTTTGCAATGCTATTTGATTTTATTACTATGCACTTAAACTTTGAGGTTCTTTAATGAATTTATGTTTTTTTTTTTATTTTGCTTTCGATTACCCTAAGCCTTTCAAAGGATTTTGGATTGTTTGATGAGAATGTCTAACAAGTGTTTGTTGAAATGTCTGAAAGAGAATCTTAAGAATTTAACCTTGTGGTATGCATTCTGTTAGAATACTAGCAACACATGTTCTAAGTAATTGTTTAAAAAGGTAATTAATTTGTTTGTGTATTATTTTGGTTCAATTTGTGATTTTGAATTCCAATTTCTATTATCCCTCGTTATTGTATATTTGGAATAAAAAATTATATTAGCAGTAAAAACAATACTTTTGAATGTATTATATGTATTATGTCACAATGTATTCTGCCAGAATAAAATCTATGTATTCTCTAAGAATGTATTCTATGTATTCTGTCATATTCTATGTATTCAACCAGAATATATAAAGTGATAATTAATTGCAAGTAACATGTTTTTAACCATTATTAGTTTTTGTTGTATTTGTGATAGGAATGACTGGAAGAATGTGTTGAAGACCTAATATGAATAACTTGAAGAATGAATAAAGTTTGATCATACTTATGATTTAAGAATGTTGTTATTTTTTAAGAGTTTTATTCATTTGTGTTGATATTCTTTTAAAATATGTACAATTATATTAAAATATATAAGACTTTTAGTCTGTAAGAATATATATAAATTTGTATTTAAGTTCGGATGTATAAGAATATATTAGAATGTTGTTATTTTTCAACCTCAGGTTCAAGAATTTTGTTATTCTTCAATAATATTCTAATAAAATAAAATTATGAAAGAACATCATTCTAGCAAAAAATATTCTGATAGAATAAAATCGGTTATGTTTAGAAATTACGTTAGAATTAAAATTGAATTAATTAAAAAAAAATCACATTTTTAAAATTAGGAGAATTAATTATCCCTAAAAATCCGAAAATTTCCTTTTTTTAAATGTAGTTAATTGTCCAAAATACCCTTTTGTTAAAATTTGTGTGATTATATGGTACATGTTATCCCATTGTAATATCATACATACTCAAATCATGTCCATTGATTAATTCTATCCGTTGGTCCAGATTTGTGCATTCTGGCACACAATAGTTAGTATAAACAAAATAACCTAACCCTATATATATATATATATATATATATATATATATATATATATATATATATATATATATGTAATACTAAAGAATTTACTTTTCAAAAACATAGGTATCATAACTGAACTCAACAATATATATATATATATATATATATATATATATATATATATATATTATTGCGCTCGACCTTCAAGTTTTCTTTATTGATATAAACACCCTTGTTTAAAGTCACAACCACATGTTCACGCCCACCAAGATACTTATTGCTTATCGACGTCTGAGATCTAGAGGCATAATTATCATCGCATTACCTCCTACTTAGTTTTAGTTATATGGGGCATGCAAGGGAGCTACATGGTGGTTTTGACTATTTTCCTGTCCGCTCAGACCACCACCACGATTTGACCCCTTCTGTAACGCTCGGTTCCTGGTATGTATTTTAATAAAGAATTATTCATTTTTGCAAAAGGACTTGACGAGTTGGAGGCCCCAGACTCGTCGAGTAGGAATGAATGATTGGACGCGGAACTTGAAGTCTACTCGACGAGTCGAGAGGCCTCGACTCGATGAGTAGGGCTATCAGGTTGAAACCCTACTTTTCAGGGTTGGCACCCTATTTAAACGCCTTAATTTGCCTCAACTACAGCCTCCATCACCTCCAATCCTTATTCACGAAACCCTAATCCATTTTGAGTGTTTTTGAGCCTTTGTTGTGTGTTCTTGGTGATTTGATGCTTGAGAAGGAAGATGAAAGCTTGGGGACTCAAGAGGAGGCAAGTAGATCCAGAGTTTGTGCTGCATTTCCAGCACATTTGAGGTATAAAGTTTATACCTTGTCTATTCATCTATTAGATCCCTTCATGGAGTAGTTTAGGGCTTTAAGGAACCATTTTTGGAACCACTCATGGATGCAAGCATGTTTCGGGTCAAGACTTCAGATCCAGAGTCTTTGAGAGAATCCATGGCATAAAGGTGCCAACTTTATGGTCATGGGAGTCCCATGCATCATAAGAACCACTTTTTAGGGCTATTTGAGCTAAATAGCCCATGCATGAACATAAATTTTGTAACTTTACGTTTTATATCGACCCTAGGAAGCCAAATCTATGTTTTGGATGCATTAAGCCTGACCAAAATCGACTGTGTGGATTTAGACTATGGGGGACTCGACAAGTCGCTTATACGACTCGGCGATTTGGGTCCCAACTTTTTCTGTTACTGAGTAAACTTGTTGAGTCTAGAAGACGACTCAGCAAGTTGGACGTGTTTATGGACTTGAAGATCAAAGAACTCGACGAGTACAAGGATGAACTCGACGAGTTGATGGCAATGTCCCAACATCTATGAAGAGGAACTCGACGAGTTTATCCTTGAACTCGGTGAGTTGCGAGTGAAATGTTCCGACTTGTATGAAGGGGAACTCGACAAGTTCATGGAAGGACTCGACGAGTTCAAATGGAAATTCCCGATTCTGTCTTAAGTAGAAACTCGGCGAGTTAGAGGGTAACTCGGCAAGTTAAATCACAAGTTCGGGATTCTCTGAATCATAGAACTCGACGAATTGACGGACCAACTCAGCGAGTTGAGTCAACCATAATGTTGACTTGGACCAGAAGGTTGACTTTGACCAGGGTGTTGCCCTTTGACTTGACCATTGACCACTGTTGACCCTTAAAGGGGTTATAAGTTTGAAAGAGTAAGTAAAAGATATGTTGTGTATAGGAGTTTGAGGAGAGTTGATCCCAACACCGAGGACAATTCAGCAACTTTACGACATTGAGGTGAGTTACATTCCAGTAGAAGTGGGTCTAAGGCCACAATGTTGGCCCACTAGCAGGAGTTTGTTTGTTAGATGATTGTCTTTGTGATAATTTTCTGGTATGCCACTATATGCTATGCTTTTATGTGCTAGGATGTTCTTATATATGTGTTAGTAGTAATAGGGGTGAAATAGTCCCCGGATACCGGTTGAAAGATACTGAGGGGGTAGACAGTACCCATGCATGCTTAGCAGTATGTTCATGTTATGTTATTATATGGTAGTGGTAAGGGTGAAATAGTCCCTGATTATTGGTTGAAAGATAACGAAGGGGAGGCCAGCTCTCGGTTACTGGTTGAAAGATACCGAAGGGGAGGCCAGATCCTGGTTACCGGTTGAAAGATACCAAAAGGGAGTCCAAATTCCAGTTATGTCAGTCAGATATCGGTTGAAAGATACCGAGGGATAGGCTTTATGTGTTTATGGTATGTGGTATGATGGGGGAAATCACTAAGCTTTGTGCTTACGGTTTTCAATTTTGGTTTCAGGTACTACCTCTTCGAATGGAAAGGAGCCGACACGGTAGCAGCGCGACACACACACACGATTTTCCGCATATGAGATTTCCAGGATTTGTACTCTAACATTGTTTTATCAATGATATGATTTGACCACTGATACTCTGGTTTTGATATGACATGATTCTATGGTTGTCTTCAGACACATGGTTTTATAATTATTATATTTATAAATGAAAATTTTTGGATATGATTTATGGCATGTTACAAGTTGGTATCACGGCCTTGGTTTGAGGGATTCGGACACACCTTCAGGGGTGTCTAGACTCAAATCGAGGGTTTGAAAGATATTTCAAGAAAATAGTTTTTCTAACAGTTAAAATAAAGAGTTTTGCAAAAGAACAAGGTGTGTGATGTGTGCAATCATCCGATCTCAAGTAAGTTTTCCCCAAGATACCCATACATGTTTGTTATGATATATGATATGAGTTCAAGGGTGACTCGACGAGTTGACTGGAGAAGTCCTGATCGTGTGGATAGGAGGAACTCGACGAGTTGGATCGTGATTTCAGGATTTAGTATTCATGGAACTCGACGAGTTGATGGACCAACTCGGCGAGTTGAGTCAACCCAGGATGTTGACTTTGACCAGAAGGTTGACTTTGACCAGAGTGTTGACTTTGACTTGGACTTTAACCAAAAGTTGACCCTTAAGGGGTTATGAGTATGAAAGGGTAATTAAAGGAGATCCTTTATGTGTAGGAGTCTGATTGGAGTTGATTTCAGAGCCGAGGATAGTTCAGCTACTTCACGACATTTGAGGTGAGTTACCTTCCAGTAGGAGTGGGTCGAAGGCACGAATGCCCACCCACTAGTATTTAATTATAGTGGAGATGATTGTCTTTGTGATAATTGTTTGGTATGCCACTATCTGTTAGTATGTTATGTTATTATGCGATAGTGGTAGGAAGGGTAGGATAGACCTTGTTATCGGTTGAAAGAGATCGAAGGGGAGGCCAACACCCATATATGTTAGGCAGTATGTGATTTATATGTATATGCTAGGGTATTATGTGGTAGTGGTAGGGGTGAAATAGTCCCCATTTACCGGTTGAAAGAGTCTGAAGGGGTAGGCCAACACCCGGATATGCTAGGCAGTTACCGGTTGAAAGAGACTAAAGGGGTAAGACAACACCCATATATGTTAGGCAGTTACCGGTTGAAAGAGACCGAAGGGGAGGCCAGCACCCAAATATGCTAGGCGTTATGTAATTGTATGGTATGTGGTATGATGGGGGGGGGGGGAATCACTAATCTTTGTGCTTACAATTTTCAGTTTTGGTTTCAGGTACTTCCTCTTTGAAGGGAAAGGAGCCGACATGATCGCTGCGCATCACACTACGTTTTCCGCACCAGAGATCTTTGGGATTATTACTCTGATGATGTTTTATTATGACATGTTTTGACTATCGATACATTGGCTTTTGATATGAGTGATACTATGATTGTTTCAAACAAATGATTTTATAATTGTTTGATTTAAAATGAAATTTTTGGCATTGAATTTTGGGATGTTACAAGTTGGTATCAGAGCCTTGGTTTGAGGGATTCGGGCACACCTTCGGGGGTGTCTGGACTCAAATCGAGGGGTTGGAAATTTTTTACAAAGAAAACAATTTTTTTCAGAAATTAAAATTAAGGGTTTTGAGAAAGAACAAGGTGTGTGATGCGTGCAATCGGCTGAGCTTAAGTAAATTTTCCCCAAGATACCCATACAAGTTTCTATGATATATGTTATGATTATGAGAACTGTATGCTAGATTAAGGCTAAGGATCTAGGAAGGATGCCTTATAGGCCTACTGTATATGTATGAGAACTGCATGCTAGAATAGGGCTAAGGATATAGGAAGATGCCTTATGTGTCTGTTGTATGTGCTTATTGAACTTCATGATAGTACTGACTAGTCAGTGATATGATAACCTGATAAGGATATGATTGGTTTGGGTTACTCGGCTCTAGGTTCCAGTTGTCTTAGGTCTCACGCCTAACGATAGCCTCACAACCCCATACCTTGATATATGCGAGTGAGGGAGGTTTTCCACTCCACATTTCTTGAGGTGTTTTGGAAACCTTTTTGGTAGGAATGACATTTAGGATATGGATGACAGTCTCTAAGGCATACCCCCATAATGATATAGGAAGTGAAGTCCGACTCATCATGGAACAAACCATGTCTAGCAAGGTTTGATTTCTCCTCTCATCAACACCATTAAGTTATGGTGTTCTAGGTGGAGTTAGTTGTGATATAATTCCACATTCCTTGAGATAGCCGTTGAACTTGATACCAAGATATTCTTCACCCATATCGGATCGGAACATCTTTATCTTCTTACCCAATTGATTGTCTATTTCATGCTTAAACTCTTTGAACTTTTTAAAAGTTCCTGACTTATGTTTAATCAAATAAACATACCCATATCTACTGAAATCATCAGTAAATGTCATGTAGTAGTGGTTAGCATCTCTTGTGGTGGATATGTAAGGTCCACACACATCAGTATGAATAATCTCCAACAATCCCTTACCTTTTCCGCAAGTCCTTGTGAAAGGTGACTTAGTCATCTTTCCTAACAAACAATATAAGCATTCATCATTCGAACTTAAGTCAAATGAATCCAATACTCCATCATTGGGAAGGCTGTGGTATGCTCGGGATTGTGGTCATGTTGCTCAGGTTGTTTGGTATGTCAGGGATGGAAAGGAATGATTTCGAAGATGAAATCTAATTTAAGTAGGGAAGAGTTGTAACGCCTTGTTTCGAATTGTTTCCCGTTTTAGGGTGGTAATTATGGTTTGGGTATTAGCAGGCTTAGGACCCTTGAAGAATTGAGTTTTGGGCTCATTTGGGGGTGGATGATGTAAATTGGATGATCTGGGTATTCGGTTTGTGCTTTGGAGCCAAAGGGTATTTTGGTAATATGTTAGCTCGGGCTTTTATGTGAATTGGATGCTTGTTCGGGATATGGTAAGGCATGTAAGAGTTGATAAAAGCTTAAAGCCTCTCGATACCTTTTCTTGGATATATGTAGGGGCGGATGCAGGATTTTACAGTAGGGGTTGCACGGGAGAGTTAGGGTTGCACGGTAGTAGAAAAAATAAAATTTTCGAAAATTTTCCCACTGCGGCCGGAAAAGTTAGGGGTTGTCGGTGCCACCATGGACCACCCCTAGATATATGGATCGTTGGAATTGGATTTATAATGAAGAAGTTATGGTCTTCAGAGTGTTAAGGGTTTAAGAGGAAACCCTAGTACGTCAGGTGTACCTAGGGAGTATGTGGGGCGTATTGATGCGAAGGGCATTACGTTGGGCGTAATATGGTGTATTCTTAGCGTACTGCGAGGGTTGGATCGGGGTGTGAGACCTCGTACGCGGGACGTACGAGGGGTTAAGTGAAAACCCTAAATTTGATGTTGTACCCTATATAAGCACATTAAGTCTTTAGGGTTGGCCTCTTTACCAACATCCAAGTCCCCTAAACCCTAGAAATCACCTCTTAGCCCCCATGGTGGTGTTTTTGAGCTTAGTATGTGCATTTTGGTGTTTTTGGGTCATTTTCAAGAAGATGGAGTTTGGTGCAAGGCTGTGGATTAAGGAAGAGTTTGTGGATCTTGATTATGTGCTTCATTTCCAGCTTGTTTGAGGTAAAAAGCTTTGATCTTTTCTTTGAGTCTTAGATCTATTTTTATGAGTTTTGGTCCCTTATTGGCCCCAAGAATGATGTCTAGTGGGTTGGTACAACTTCAGGAGCTATGAGTTGCCACTCATGGTGTTTCTGAGGTTCTAGATGCATAAAGTTGTCTTTGTAACACCCATAAAAATCAAGCCAATTTAAAAAATTTTAAAACATTTAAAACCACTTAGTTATTACAATTTGTTTTCAAAATAGTTTAAGCATCAAAGTATCCCCATAATCAAATCATGAAAGTATAAGGAGGTACACGATCACGCCTTTGCCTTCTCGAAATCCTCAGAAGTACACGAAACAAACGATAGACGTATGCTCGAAGGCTTAGTGAGTTACCCCCAAAATACCAACGCCATACAGGTATAACCATATCATATAAACATACAGGAAAACACAGAACAAAATGCATAATGAGCCATCAGTCTGACTGGACCGATTCTCGGTCCTCAGTCTATCTAGACCGCTCTCCGAGCCCTCGGCACGTCTAGACCGCCCTCCTCGGGACCTTCATCCTATCCGGACCGCTCACCGGGCCTTCGGCCTGACTGGATTTTCCCTTCCCAAGCCTCCAGTCTATCTGGTCCGCCCAGGGTGTCTTGGCACTGCAACACACAGCAGGATCTGCCTCAACCCTTTCCCCAAACCAACAAACATGTGTACATAAAATCATACGCTAACTAGCAAGCAATAACAGATAGTCATTCAGATCTAACTGATCACTGACATGGCAACCATCCTATAACCAGGATATCGAGCTAACCGATCTCTAACATTGCAACCATCCCACAACCAGGATATCAATCTAACAAATTACTAGCATAACAACCATCCTAAATCCAGGATGAAATCTAACATAGCAACCATACTAAAATAGGATGAAATCTAACATAGCAACCATCCTAAACCAGGATGTAAATCATAAAGGGCCGACCTTGGTGTCGTAGACCCTGTTGATATAGTGAGGAGAACTTACCTGGCACTGCTGAAGTCCTGCAGACAAAACTCCAACTGCTGGTTGACAGATTCCCAAACTGTCAACATCAAACAACACCCAATTAATAATTGGGTTCCAAGCCCAAGATCCAACTTACACTACAAAGCCCAAAAGTCAAATAATGGGCCCAAGCCCAATATAGGGCCCAATTTTCCAAATTGGGCCTAGACCTGTACATGCTCTTTCCTTAAGGCTCATCCAATTATTCCAATCCAATTCTCATGGCCCAATATCACATAATCATTATGGCCCATCCATGGCCCATTTTTCCAAATTGGGCCCAAGTCCTCACATGGGCCTTATTCTAAAGCCCATCTAATTATTTTGGCCCATTAACTTGTTCTTGGATAGCCCATTGATAGTCCAATCGCCAAAGCCTAATAGTTAGGCCCAACTCAAGGCCCATGTGAAATTAGGGTTTTCACATGAAATGACTATTAGGGTTAAGTGTTCCTACTTAACCCGTTAAGGACTTAATCCACTAAGGACTTAATCCATTAAGTCCAATAATACTTTAGATTAATTTTTACCAATGATTATAATTTAATATTTTAAGTTTAATAATTCCAAGTGCGGGTCTCGTTATTTCCTAAAATTAGGGTTTTCCAAACCCTAATTAGGGTTTCCAACCCAATACTAGTCCATTAGTCACATGGTTGGGCTTTTAGGTCCATTGGGTCTTCACTGGGCCCATTAAGGTCTCATTGGGCCCACTAGGGTTTAGTGGTCCCTTTGTCAAAACATCCAACGAGTCTCAACCAAGCAAGGCACACTACCACCTAACACGGCGGCCGGTGGCGATAGGAGGCAGCAGCCACCACCTTACGGTGGCGGTTTAGAATTTTCTAATTATTCCGATCAATACAATATTACAACGAGATAACCAAACACACACACCAACACACACTAAGCTACACACACTCATAATGACAGATACACCTAATTTCATTGTAAAACGCACACACACAGCCGCACCGTGGCGGTAGGTGGTGGTAAAGGGTGGCAGCCACCACCTCACGGTTTTTCTTCCGGTTTACACAACCACACTTAATACACCCTAGCAATGGAAAAACCCAAAAAAACTTCTGTTGCGAAGTAGATCCAGCTACCCACCTTGTGGCGTACGGTGGCGGCGGCGACTCGAAGTAGCGGGCAGCAACGGCGGCTACCGTTGGCAGCAGCACTCCACAGCCACACAGATGGGCGGGACGAAGACGCATCAACAGAAAGGGCAGTGAAGATGAAGGTTCTTGTTCTCCCACCAAAATAAAGGTAGCAACAACTACGGCCATCCCTCTTGTCGGAAACCACGACCGGAGACGACGATAGTTCCAAGTCCTCGGCGGTTATGGTGCATCGAGGGTCGCCATGTTTCCACAAACGAAGAAGAAACGTCGAATGTATGCTTCAACTGGAGATAAAAAGAGTGGCTCCACCACAGTCTTGCTTCTCTGTGTCACACCCCAAAACCAGAACGGTGGAAACTTTCTGGGGTGGAGGACGTCATGTCAAGTATCACAACATATGCATTATAGAAATCAAAGTACAACAACCATTGCATTAATAGTAATAACTTTGCATAGATTACATTTAGCAACAACATCAAGAGTAAAATATAGAGAATAACATATAATGCAGCTCCGTACAAGGTTGTCTTCGCAAAAGCTCCCAAAGTGTACCTGTTTACCGATGACCTGAGAATACAAGTTGTTTTGTAAGCGAGTATCAACATTTTTTTAAATGCTGGAGAGTTCATAAGTATTTAATGGCATCGATATAAGTACAAGTTTTTCTTCAAAATAATCTCATAAAAGATGATGACTTGAGTTTACAGAGTATTAGAATCCTTTCCAGAAAATCCTATATTTTCTAATAAAAGTAGTCTTATACCAAGACCCAATTGTTTTATGTTTAAACCAAGGATTATCTCTATTAAAAGCAGTCTTCTACCAAGACCCATCTGTTTTATGTTTAATAAACATTTTCCCCTTAAAGGTACTATCATTATCAAAATATGATTTATACTTTAAAGAATGTGTGAGAAGATCATAATCACAAGTAATAGGGAAAATAATATTTTTACCTCAGCAGTAACGCTGCTGGCTAAAAGTAAATAAAACATAGACTTCGGGTAGTATTGAATGAACAACACACCTAGCAAAGTCTAAAGGTAAACAAAACATAGACTCCAAGCGGGACGCCTCGCAAAGTCTCAAAATAGGTAAATAAATACAGACTCCAAGTGGTATTGAATGAACAACACGCCTAGCAAAGTCTAAAAGGATCAAATACAGACCCCAGGGTGGTGTTGAATGAACAACACGTCTCGGAGGGTCTAAAGAATAAAATATAGACTCCAGGATGGTATTGGATGAACAACACGCCTCAGAGAGTCTAAATTAGCCTTTAATCCTATGTGGGTTGATTTAAAGGTTTATAACGTGACCTGGTATATAACTAGGAAAATAGGTTATGATGGTTTCATATATAGAAAATATCGAGATAATACTTATTACATTAAAGCCATGAATTATAAGGTAAACGTAAAGATACTCGTAACCATACTAATTGACAATCGAATACTTGACGACCTGTTGGCGTTGGAATGAATGTGACATTTGTCACTCTTTGGCTTAGTCGGCCGGGACTGTAGCTAGCAGTCAGGATGTGGGAGTGTCTGTCCCGTATAGATCTATACACACAATGCTCACTCTCCCTCTAGGAGACTCTGGTTACCAACTTGACAACGGTGGAATCCGCGTCATGAGGATGTATCTCGTGTTTTGATTTCTATAAACCTTTCCTTTTACTAAAAATTATATGTTTTAGAATATAGATTTAACTAAGTTCTCCTTCATGAATTTCATGGATGGTGTCTAAACTATACCTATTATAGTTTACTTGAGAGGTTATCTAGATGCCTTTTCTACCCAAAGGTGATGAATTGCTTGATGAAACTTTTATGACTATATATGTATACATGATATATAACTAATATTTAATCAAACTTCGGACGGATAACCGTTACCCTAAAGCCACATCCAAACAAGGAAAAGGAATTAAAGCGAATTAGCATTCCTAAGTCCTTTAAACATTACTTATATAACTATACATATACATGCATGCATTTGACAATGTAAAAGTTTAAAAAGATGTGTTGGTAAAACCTTTGGAAAATCTATAAATAAGGATTTATGACTTGATGTCAGTTTATAAAAACAAGATTTGAAAACCTTTAGCTGGATAAAAACAGTTTAACATGCAGAAATCTATTTGCTAGCCAGTTATTAATCGCATGTGATTGATCTAATAACTTACTAGTTTAACTTGTATTCCCCCACCCCCCCCCCCCCCATAAAAGCATTAAAAATCATTTAAAATGTTGATTAAGGGGTATGAACTCACCTGACGTGGGTAACTCGAAAGAAAGATTGATATAGGATCGTCGCGTGTCGAATGAAGTCGTGATCACAAACGGATCCTAGTTTAACATGTAATAACACATATATGAGAACACTAATAGACACATGGATACACTTTAGGGACATGAGAACACTTAGAAATGAGTGTTACAAACACCCATTGAAGTCCCTAAATGAGTGTAGGGCATTAGATTTGAGTATAAGGCCACCAAACTCAACCTTTGTGAGTGTGCAGCCTGGTGTGCGGCCAGGCCTGTGTGCGGCCGTACACTCCCACCCAAACGTGCCCAAATCGATTTTCCAAGGATTGGGGATGATCCTAAGAAGGTGTTTTGGGTCGTTGCTATGCTTAAGGAGAGTTTAGGTCCATTTTAGGGTTAAAGAGGTGTGTGCGGTCACACACAATGTGTGTGCGGCCGTACACCTTCAAAGGGTGAAGAACATGAAGAACATTGTGAGTTTTAGGCTTAGATTCAGGTGTCTTACCAATATAACAAGCTGAATGGAGGAGTACTTCTCGTTTTTTAGGCCCTTAGAGTGTTCTTGGATGAAGATTCTAGAGAGAGAAAGTTCCAGCTTTGAAGGAGTGGGAGAAAGGGGGTGTAAGGTTGGCTAAGTGTTCAATATATATAGGGTCGAGGGTGAGGCTGGAGGGTGTGTGCGGCTGGGTGTGCGGCTGGCTGGCCGCACACGCGGGTATGCGGCCGCACACACCTTCTTTGGTGTGTTTGGCCTGATTTTGTGATGCTACACACTTTCTAACCCTTCTTAAGACTCATATCTAGCTTATACTAAGCCTAGAACACTCATATAGACCCACATTTTCGTTAAAAGATAGCAAAACGAAGGCTGACACTCGGCTGAGTTGAATAGTTGGACTTTACAAGACAAGGATCTTCGTGTTGCCACATTATCCCCCCGTTAGAGGGAATTTCGTCCCGAAATTTAGAATATTAACGAATACTCAGGGATAGGTGTGAAGAATGTGGATACTTCATGCTCTATCCGATCTACCCATTCTGTTGGGGAATCAGATCTATACTGAGTCCTAACGAACAATCACTACGAGGTATGGCTTTTTCCTCTGGCCTCTAGGCTACACGGGATAAGGTTTCATCAGTTTCCTTCACCGAGACAGATTTCACCTGTTTCCCTTAACGAGCGTGACTCTGGTATTTATGGATCTAGTCGAGAACGTGAGAGTTTTTGTTGGGTACTACTGGTTCATCTGCTGAGACGCGGACAAGTTAGGGTGGAACTTATGGAATCCCTAAAGCAGTTGGGGTCTGACGGATGTTGGGCCGGTTCTTATCAAGAATCTCTGATTGTCCTTAATTCCTTGGAAAATAAATTGTTCCATACCCAAAACACAATGTACTTCCTTGGTGAGATCATCACTTGGCGTGATCACCATTCTGAAGTTCCAAAAGTTTTCTCTTACTGGAGGTGTAGTCCTTCTGATTGGTTCCTAAGAGTTTCAGGTCGTATTCGGATGCCTATTTCCTACTGATTGGCCTTCGAAGGTTTTCTGGATTATTGAAGATGCTAGCTATATGCTGGCATCTGTTGGTTGCGTGGCATCTACCTCAGTCCAGCGTAGAAAGGACCTGCACTTTCGACTCATGAGGTCATGTTTCTAACGGAAACTCTCAAAATCGGTGTGATAGGGGATTTTACCAGACGATGCTTAGAAAGTTTAAATTTTCATTATCATCTAATAGATGTTTTCACAACATGATCTCTAATCGGGAAGAATCATGCTCTTACTCGCTTCGTGTCACACCCCAAAACCGGAACGGCGGAAACGTTCTGGGGTGGATGACGTCATGTCAAGTATCACAACACATGCATTATAGTAATCAAAGTACAACAAGACATTGCATTAATAGTAATAGTTTTACATAGTTTACATTACAAAGTATCAAAGTAATATAGGCAAATGTAATAAGTACAGCATGGTATTAAGCTATCTTCATCAACAGCTCCAGGGATGTATCTGTCTAATGCTGACCTGAGAATACAAGTTATTTGAAAAGCGAGTATCAACATTTTTACAAATGCTGGTGAGTTCATAAGTATTTAGTGTCATTTAGTCAAATAAATTTATGAAGTAGTAGTTTAAGTGTTTACAGTGCATTAGAGTTCTTTCCAGAAAATCCTATATTTTCTTTAATAAAAGCAGCCTTCTACCAAGATTGGTCAGTGTTATGAGGTAAAAAGTAGTTTTCCCTTAATTGCTATCATTATCAAAATACTGAATTTGATTATTAAAGAAGCAAGAGACAACAGGGAAATAACATATGCCTCAGCAGTGAGGACTGCTGACTAAGGCAAAGGAATCATAGACTCCAGGAGAGTATCGAACGAACGACACACCTGGCTCAGTCTAACAGAAAGAGACACAGACCCCAGGCGGTACCAAATGAAAGGTACAACTAGTAAGGTCTAATACAGTGAACACAGACCCCAGACAGTACCAACTAAATGATACGTCTAGCAAGGTCTAAAACAGTGAATACAGTGGATACAGTGAATACAGTGGATACAGACCCCAGACAACATCAAATGAATGATGCGTCTAGTAAGGTCTAAAACAGAGAATACAGACCGCAGACAGTATCAAGTGAAAGATACATCTTGCAAGGTCAAAACAGTGTGACTCTGAAAAAATGAGTTACCAGCATATAGTGTAAATTGCCGGTGAATACCGTTACCTTAAGACCATGAATTATAAGGTAACCCGGGATACTCGTAACCATACTGACTAGAGTTCTAGACGCCCTACAAGCGTCTATAAAATGTGACATTTGTCACCCCTTGGCTTGGTAGGCCGTGGACTGTAGCTAGCAGTCAGGGTGCGGGGGTGTCAATCCCGTATAGATCTATACACACAATGTCCGCTCTCCCTACAGGAGACTCTGGTTACCAACTAGACGACGGAGAAGGCCGTGTCCTGAAGATGCATCCCAAATAGTGGGTAGAGACTTCCAAATAGTGGGTTTCTAATGTAAGTGTTGAACTAGAGGTAGAGATTTATAACTGAATTGACTGAAGTAAACCCATATGTCTATGCTTGTGTACATAATATATAACTAATGAATCAAACGACCTTCGGATGGACATCAGATCCCACCAGACCACATCTCAACGAAGAAAAGGAAATAGGGCGGACAAGCCTTCCTAAGTCCTTCAATCATTATTTATATGCATCTATACAAGCACAGACATACATCTAACTACGCTTGAGTGTGTATCAAGTGGAATCATATCGTGAAGTATAAGTGTACAGTGGAATAACCCACTTGTGAAGTATAAGCGTACAGTGGAATATCCGAGTTGTGAAGTATAAGCGTACAGAGTGGGATAATCGAATTGTGAAGTATAAGCGTGCCAAAAGTCAGTGTATCACGAAGTAGAAACGACAACAAATGAAGTAGGAGCGTATCGAGTTTAAGTGAAGTAGAAGCGATATCAAGTATAAGTGAAGTAGAAGCGACAACTGGTGAAGTAGGAGTGTCTATCGATATAAGTGACTACCAGTATAAGTGAAATAGAGGCAATAACAAGTATAAGCGCTTCAAGAAGTGAAAGCGTTAAAGTAGAAGTATAGAATAAGTAAAAGCGAAGTAGCAGTAACTAACAAGTAAAAGTATACGTTGTAAAAAGGGAACTTCGATGAAAGCCTTGGAAAAACCTTTATACTCAAGGAAAATCACATTTGGTATTCTTTGGTAAAAATAAGTTTGAAAAGCTTTATAAATCCTTGGAACCTTTATAAACCAGTTTAAAATGAATTCAGATAAAACATACTAAGTAAGAGTTTTGAATAAGTGAAAACATTTTAGAAGACCATTTATAGCGTCCTACTCGGTAAAACGGTTTAGAGTGTGGTAAATCATTGTGCATGCGGGTTATCAATCACATGTGATTGATATGATAACTGGCATGTTTAACTTGTATTCCCCCCTATAAAACATGTAAAAATATTAAAAGGTTCATTCAGGGGTATGAACTCACCTGGTGTAAGTAGGTCCGACGAAGGTGCTGGTTGGGCGTTCGGTGTCACGTAAGGACTTGGACACACTTAGAGACCTATTTAACATATGACAACATATTTTCACATACAGTTAGTATATTATATACCAATTAAACAAGTATACGCACTCTAAGGAGCGGAAAACACTTTGGTTAAGTGTTTGGGGTGTCCCGGGTAACATTTAAGGGTGTGTATGGCTTAGGAATGGAGTTTACTCTCCGAGAGTAAACTCTCAACACCATGTTTACGGCCCAGGGACTACTCACCATGATTTTACGGCCGTAAACTCATGGTGAGGGGTTCTAGTGTGTTTTAAGGTTTCTAACTTGTTCATGGAATTATTCTAGGTCCAAAACTATATAGTATGAGTGGGTTTAAGGTCTTTAAGGGCATCTTAATGGAGTTTACATCCCAGGGACAACTCCTAAGGGAGTTTACAGCCGTAAACTCTCATTCCTTGAGTTTATTGAAGTTTCAAGCCCCTAATACCTTGCTAGTAATTTATAATGAAGTGTGAGGCCATTTGGGGGATTTAAAACTACCTTTTTGGCATGTTTAGGGGTGTTTACGGCCTTGACACATGTATGGGCCGTAAACTCCCTTTACCCCTTCATTTTATTGAGTTTAATTGATCTAAACCTAAAAGGACAAGCCCCTAATTTATGTATTAAGTCCAAGGGTAATTTGGGAGTGTTTTTGGGGCTTTTTGACATGATTAAGAGGTGTTTACGGCCTTGGCATATGCCTGGGCCATAAACTCTCTTTTACCCCCTAAAATCATGTGATTTAATGTTTAAACACTCCTAGGCAAATCCCTTAATTTATTTCCAAGCCTTTAGGGACTTTTGGGGTCATTTTGGCCTTTATTTAGGGGTTTACGGCCTAAGGAGGAGCTTAGGCCGTAAACTCCTCTTCCTTAGCTTCTAAGTCCGATTTTTAAGCTATAATCACGAATCAATATGTTTAGAACAAGCTAGGATAAGCGGACTTACGATTTGGAAGCGTTTGGTTGCAGATTTGGGGCGAAAACGGGTCTAGAGAGAGAGTATAGAGAGAAAGAGGGTGGAAAAGCTCCAAATGGAGTTTACTCCCCCTTATATATGGGTGGGAGTTGGAGCTCAGTGGAATTCTACCCAATACTGTCGTTATACGGGGATTTTGGTCGCACCCGATTTAGTGGCGGTAATAATAAAAACTAACTTTTTTTCCAATTAAATGGAAATGTGTGTTATGTGTTTTTATTTCCTTTTATCATGACTTAACGACATATTAAACATAAACAACTGAAATGTTTATTTAATTGACGGCCTCTAATTAACGGAACTTTTATAAACTGGAATATTCCGTTAACGGTAACGGGGAAATGTAACGGGACAACTTGGGTTGTCACACTTCGCTGTTTCATGGATAGCAGTCTCCGATCAGGGCTAACTTAGCCCTTAGAGATTTTCTGAAGCGTTGGACTACTGCTGAGATGCTTAATTTGTGGGATTAAGCACGAATGGATGGTCGTATTCGATGTTTTTGACCCTTACGACTTGAGTTACTTTCCTAACCAAGGGTGTTAGCTACTATGTTGGCCTGACCGAGATGACAACAAATTTCCCATTTTTGGTCATTTTAGTAGCTCAACCTGCAGTGGTTCTCTTGACTCCATCTCCTTTTCTATGGGATAGGATGAAGGGTCTTATCATAAGGTTCGTGGTCGACCTCATACTCGGCTTAATCACTAATACCCGGTGTATGCGAGTCGTATATAACTGAGATTTGACGGGATGTTCAAATGTGTGGCCCCACCCCATACCCACACCCAAATGAGGAACAGGGAGGAAGCACACATCTTAAATCTTATTGATCTAAATTATATACCACTCTAATGCATATACTCAGTAGTAGTAAGTTAATCCCATGAGTTCTTTCTCTTGATTCACGAACCTGATTGTGCGATGTGGACAACCTTTCTGGGGGAATCTACTGAGTAGGTTTCGGGCGGTTATTGTCTTCCGAAGAATCTGCGGTGTCTTTCGCTTCTGATTTTAATGTCTATGTAGGGGTTAGTTAACAATGTGTGGTACCCTTCTCTTGGTTACTTCGGAAGGCTTGGATAAGAGAGACGACTGACAGTTCGCATTAGGTTTTCTTATTAGTTTTGGAAGGATATTTATTTGACGCATAGGCTATGGTGAAAGTTCTCTTTGATGGGTTTTGGCCATAAGAACATCCTATGTGGTCATACAAACCCTAATGCTTGGATCTAGGTTTCTCTATTGTACATGCAATTCATCCAAGACTATAAACCCTAGATCTAGCATATGATCACTACTAGAAAAACAGCCTTTTACGACGCTCATTGCGCGTCGTAAAAGGCTCAGACGACGCGCAAATGCGCGTCAAGGAAGGCCCTGTCATAAAGAGAGACGACGCGCATTTACGACGCTCATTTACGACGCACAATTACGACGCGCGTTTACGACACGCAATGCGTATCAAGGAAGACCCTGTCATAAAGGAAGACGACACGCATTCGTGTGTCGTAGCCTTACGTCGCACGTGTTAATGACACACAATGCGTATCAAGAAAGCCCCTGTCAAAAAAGGCCATGTCATAAATGAAGATGATACACATTTTTGCGTATCATAATTTTCTTGTTTAAAAAAAATATTATTTATAGATTTAATTATTTTCAAATTAAATTTGTATTTAATGTTTCATAATAGAAAATAAAATATCATATACAAAAAATAGAATCCATTGTATAAATGTAATGTCATACAAATAATCATTCATTGTAAAGATAAAACAAATCAATAGAAGTTGTAACAAAAATTTACAAACTAATAGTTCTAATAACCTAATGTGTGCCTCATTGTAAACAAGATTTGTGCTGCTTTTTTTAAATGTGTGCCTCACTTGTCTCCACTCTTCCTTAGTAACACCGCTCAAGGACTAAATGTATGAACTTGCTCAAAGTATCTATATTGCCTGCAAAAAAAAAACATTACTACAAAATAAGTGTGAAGATGGATTATTACAGTGTAAGAGAAGTAAAGAACCTTGAGCTTCCTCCAATGGGACAAATGGGTAGTCAGACTTAATAAACTTTGCAACACGTATATCTCCCAATGCAAGATCAACATTAAGGTAATGGGGAACATCACCACCTAAAATCATATAATATTTATATACCCCTAGACTAGATAGAGCTTTGCTACAAATAACAACCTACTTTATTTACTCTGTTTACCAAACCAATGTATAGGAATGGAACCTACTTTACTTTACTCTCTTATGGTATATGAACAGGATTAGGATAGGTTGTGTTTGCTATATTTTGGTAGAGGGCATTCATTCATTCATTCTCATGTGTTTTGCAAATAGAAGACATTAGATTTAGATGAGAGCTTTTTGGATTTGGATGATAGCCTAAAACTTAATAAATGAATGAATGAATGAGGATGACCTTTGATCTAAACTGAAGAGCTGGATCGGTACTTCGGGAAACAAGCCTAGCAAGTGGAAGCATCTCATCAATTTCAGCACGTGGAACCTCAAGCCTCATTCTCCAGCAACCCATAGAAGATATCACACTCCCTAAATTACCAGTCATTGCTCTTCTTAGTAAGCCTCATTCTCCAGCAACACGTATTCACCTTGAAGCTCATACTGGCTATTGCTTTGTTCCAAAACAACCTTCTCAACAGTTACCTGAACCAAACTAACATTAAACTCTCAAAGGGAAAATTAAATATATAACTATTATTTGAAACAAAACATCTGATTTAACTCAACTAGTAACCAACTGTGGTGAAGTAGAAAGAGAGCATTCTGAAAAAATCAAAGAGTTGACCAATACTGTAGACGTCCCTACTTAAAACTTGTTCTCTATTTCCACCCGCAACCTACATATGTAAAAAGATTAGACAAAAATTAAATAAAATTCTTTCATTTATTTTTCTTTTTCATAATCTTGTTATGCTGCCTCAACAAGGTTTCTAATTTGAGCCACCCGTCTGTTCACCAACTCCCGTGTGCTTCCATCACCATCAATGGTGGTTGTGTCTTTGGTCAACACCTACCTCCTCTTTGATTACAGTTCATGTATGCAATAGAAATTTTAAAAGTTTAGGGACCAAATGTAGTCATAGCGAATAGTTGAAAGACAGATTTCAACCAGAACCCTTTGTTAAAAAACAACATATGAAATACTTGCCTCCAGTAAGAATAGCAATATCATCAAGATATTGACTTTTTCTGTCACCAAAACCAGCTGCTCTACAGAATTGGTCAACCTTCAAACAGGGCAATTTGATTTAACCCAACGTCTCTTCCTTTACCAACCTACATATGTAAAAATATTAGCCAAAAATAAAATATAATTATAAATTATGAATATTTAGCAGCATAGCATTGTGATGAGACAAACCTGTATGTATTCATGGTGCGTGAGACAAACCTGTATAAATAAATATTTCAGCATAAGCAGAAGCAAACAAAACAACCAGAAACGACAATAGTAAATACTCTAATGGAGACCAGGGATCTTCAAGGAGCAGTAGCAGCAACTCTGAATTTGAAGATGCAACTGAACCAAATACTCTAATGAAAGCTATCATTGACTTTTCCCTTGATTCCTTTTTCATTAATCAAGATTTATACCAATTCTTTCAGTCTTCCCTTCCTAATTTAGTCAAAGGCTGCAGATGGGTTGATATGGACATATTTAGTTATAAAATTCATGCATTATCTTAATATTTTATGTTGTTTTTGTCTCATTTAATGAAAAAAAGGTGCTTAATTAGTTTATAATTTCATTTTTTAGCAACAATGACATGTTCGGGTGGAAAATGAAGCGGAACTAGCGATTGGAAGCTTGGATCTTGGATTTTGAAGAAAGAAGGATGTTGTTGGACAGCTTGACCCCTCGTCAGTGTTTTGGCCATATCTCATGAACCGTAACTCCGATTGACGAGGTTCAAAATGTTATGAAAAGTAGACACAATTTCGGACGACTTTCGTGTTTTGAGAAAATGCTGATTCGAAACATACTTGGCGAGTAGGGTCGATTACTCGCCGAGTTGGTCAGAAGTTTCGCGATTCTGGACGCGCTGACTTGCCGTGCACGGGTTTTAAGTGACGGACTCGCCGAGTAGGTCACTGGACTCGCCGAGTAGCGTCTGTTTTGTGAAAATCTATATAAAGGGACTTTCAGATCGATATCAGAGGATGGAGAGAAACCCTAGGAGGCTGAGAAACGATTGAAAGTGCTGCTAGGTCGTGAGGAACTGAAGAATCAACCCTATATTCAATTGTGAAGAGAATCAAGACAATTTTGGTTTATTCTTAGTAACTTTTTGATTTGAATCATGTTTACATACTTTGATTTCGTTTTTAATTTTATGTTTACTGCAACCATGAGCTAAAAACTTATTCTTCTGTTAGGGTAGACAATTTTGTGAACATGGATTGATTATTTGAGTAGGATTAATTTTAATTGGTAATTATGTTTAGTTAAGCTTGTTAAAGAACCTTATGTGTTGACAATAACTATTCTTCTATTAATAAATCAATAATTAAGTTGTATGAACATCTCTTAGTTATTAATTTCATATGATTTATTGTGACCACATAGTTGTATGTCTAGGAATAACGAATGTGAAACTAGAATTAACTAGAAGATAGGTAAGTTAATGTGTGAGATTGTTTGATGAACATCAGCAATAGGTTAATTGAAGGGTCAATTTAATTAACCATTACAAGTCTTACTTAACCCGAATCAATAATCTAGGAAACCCGTTAATTTAGACAACTGGCCATTGCTTGAGTTAATTTGTTTTCTAAGAATTAGGAATAGCGAACGTGAACCTAATTATCTTAATCGGTAGCCAATGAAGAATTAATCTGATACATTAAAATCATCCATGGGAACAAATGAGTCGTACCTAAACAGAAGTCCTCTTTACTATTGAATTTAGTTAGTAATTAATTGTTTTAGTTGCTAGTTAGTTAATTTGTGTGTTGGTTATTCTAATTAAGTTCCTAGTCTTGTAAAACTAGAGAAAACCCCCTTTTGTTATTTGTTTTATTTAGATAATATTAGCATTTATTTTAATTGTTTACCGTTCCCTGTGTTCGATACCCTACTTGCTTGAACTATATTACTAATCGATAGGTACACTACCTTTCGTGTGTTTATTTTGTGTCTGAGTTAGTAGGATTAAAACTAGTTGGTTTTACACACATCATGGGTCTTGTTTTATAGGTAATAATATCCTCTTAATTGGTACAAAATTTTCCATTTTTAATCCATTTTTAAATTTGTATTTACTTTTTGTTTCCTATTAAGAGAAGAGAAATACATATTTTTTCTAACCTGTCCTGCATAGCTCGTGAGGCCTTTAATTGATCCCTGCGTACAAGTAAATGTACATGTCTTGCATATTTAGTCAAATATATTGCTTCCTCAGTTCCTGTATCACCTCCTCCAACAACAGCAAGAACTTCACCCTTAAAAATTGGTGAAGCTCCATCACAGATTGCGCAGGCACTAATTCCCCTACTCCAGAACTCATCTTCACGAGGTAATTTAAGCGTTTTGGCAGTCGCCCCTGTAGCTCCATCACAAATTGCACCGCCTATTTGATATCCCTTGAACACTACAGGCTTCAAAATGATTGGATAGCAATTCTTCCTGCACTTGTGATATTTCCATCATACCTGATTAGAATTATGAAAATTAGGTGTAAGAGTCAATGAAGATGACCACTTTTAAGTTTAATAAGATCAATCCACTACTAATAATAACATCAGTACTTTGGAAATTGAGATATGAACTTTGAACAACTATCACGGAATCCAGCAAGATTTGAACAGTCTAAAAGGCTAAAACACTCCACACGGTTTCCCGTTATCAAATGCTTCTATATAGGCTTCCTTAGGTCAAATTCATTGCAATACTCTATTTTCCCATCTGCATCACATTATCACAACACAAAAGATGTTTACTTTTTATACTAAAAATCCCCACAATGGATAAAAAGATACAAAATTACCTCGCTCCTCGTTATGTTGCTTATTTTCCCCAAGGTACTTCTTATATTGCCAAGCAATCCGCAAATCCTTCTACAAGCTCATAAAAAGGCATAATTTACATTAATACAGTTGTAGTTGTGAAGAGAAAGATGCATGTTCCTAAGGGCAAAATGGGAAAAAGTAAAGTAGTACCTGTTCTGCATCAGTGTTACGAGATTTGTCATCTTTGGGGACTAAAGTAGTTGGCAAGGTTCCAAGAAAGGCTCTAGGGTTTTTGACTGGGCTTGCATAAAGAACAGGTTGGTTGTGTACTAGTCCCTGAGACATGAAAGTGCTTAACAAAAGCATATGATGAGGTGCTTCAGTGTCTTCCATGATCATTACCAGACTTCCTAAATGGAATCCCCCACCTAAAATCTCTAGATATTACAGAAACAAATCATCCATTAAGAAATTGTTGTGATACTTGTTTAGATGCTTTAATAAAATATAAAAAGGGGGTATTGGGATTACTATCAAGATCCGGTATGCCTGATGAAAGAAAGATTGTTCCATTTGGTCCATACTTGAGACCAGGGACAGAAGAGGTAGGTGCAGCTGAAAAGTTCTTTGAGAAACTACTTGTCCGGACTTTGCCAGTAGCCATAAATATCGGACAGTTTTTTAATCCTCCTGAGAAATAAGAACAAACGGATCAAACAGGTAAACAACATATATAATGATTTTGGAGTAAATGATTTTATTAACAATCATATATAATGTTTGTAGAATACTTGAACAACATCAATTTTGGAAGGAAACTACCAAAGCCGGTATGCAATCTATTCCACATCGCTCATTAGTGTAAACTAGAAGTTCTCCAAACAGGATTTGAAGATAAATTAATTTAGAACTCTCTGAACCATAGTCCGCGTGAACTCCATGGCAATCAGCGTCTTCGTGATTCCGAAGGAACGAGACAAGATCGATTCTAGCTCTGCCCAAAAACCCTAGCTTTCGTGGCCCTGTGAGCATTCATTGACAAACGAGACCCTAACCCTTTGATCATGATGACCAGAAACCCTTCAATTTCAATTGGAACCGAAACCGAAGTTCCAGAAATATTTGATTTTGTTGCCCTGTGAATGTAAAGTGTTCAATTTCTTGTGAGAAGTGAAGCAATAAGGATCGATCTATGGAGGATGTGGGTCGTAATTTGAAGGATGAAAAATACCCTAATTTGAGGATGTGGGTCGATTTCCGGTATACAAAGCCGACGGGGTGCTTATAAAAAGCTTTGAGAAGCAACTGAGCCAGTGTTCTTATCAAAAGCTTTGAGAAGCTTCGAGAAGCATCATAAGTCGTAACAACGATAGGTGCATTCTTCATGTTTCTTTCTCTTTTCGTCTCTGCCTAAGAGGGAGACTAGGGCTTGAAATTTCTTGGTCTTCAGAGAGACATTAGAGCAGAGATCCGATGAGACGATTAACAAGTAAGGTCAGGAGTAGGGGAGAAGCAGATTGGAGAGGAGGGAGAGGAGAGAATCGATTGTGAAGATGAAAGATAGAAAAAAAGGTAGAAAAGAACAAGGCGGGTTTTCAAAATTTTGGGGATTTCATTTCCCCCTATCTACTAAACAAACGCGCGTTCATTAAAATTATAAAGCGACACTCACAAACGACGCGCGTTTAAGATACGGTGCCCTCTGTGTTTTTTTTCTTATAACACTAAATTAAGGGCACGCAATAATGCGTGACCTAAATCCTTAAATTTTTTGAAGAGATGACACTTTTTTAATGTCGATCTCTTTTGCGTAACATAGATCAATGAGCGTCGTGGTTTGCGCGTCGTAAAAGGGTCTTTTTCTTGTAGTGGATAATCAATATAACATATAAATTAGGGTTTAGATCATACCTTGATTGTTATGTAGCAATAACAATCTCAAATCCTTCTTGTATTGACTTTAGAAAGCTTAGAGTCACAAATGTCACTCCTCTAATGGTTCACAAACACCAAGAGCAAGATGATGAAGAAGAGAAGAAGAAGGAGGCTGCCCAAAACGTGTGGAAACCCTAAGGAGTTACTTGCCCACGTTTTTGGTGCTCTAGGGATCTTTAAATAGTGCAGCTATTAGGGTTATCAAACTAGGAAACCCTAATTTGGATGCTTAAGCCCTAAGCAACCCATGGGCTCCTTCCTTAAAGGCCTAGGGACGATTTCTAATGGGTTTCCCCATAGAATTCGTCCACCCCTTTAATATGGATTCCATTAGCTCAATATTCAACTATCATACAATTGACAATTCTAGTCCCTTAAGTTTAATTAATACCTTTTAGTCACAAACTTAATTAGGAATTAATTATTGACTAATATTAATTAAACAATATGATTTCTCCTTTAAGATATTATTCTCATAATATATTAATAAATCATATTTAATCCTTTCTCTCCATAATTCATCCTATCAAGTTGCTTTGGTGAAGGCAACCCAAAAGGACCATGCACCATAGGGTCAAGTACATACCAAAATAGTTATGGACTTAGACACTAATCCAACAGTCTCCCACTTGGATAAGTCTAATAACTATTAAGCGTATGACTTCAGATCCTGATCTGCAATCGTACCTTTCCAAAGCCGCTGTCAACTCTGATCTTATCAGATACGCGTGTCCTTAAGATAAGGGATCATATATTCCTCCATTCTAGATATCGTATAGACTGAGACATGGATCTAAATCATTCTCTCTGTCTATGTGTTGTTTCCCGAATTCATATTTATGACGACTGACAACAGACTACAATTGAACACATCAATTTAGTCCCGGCTTGGCCAAGCACTTAGGTGCCATCACTAAATCATCGAGGGGACCACATATATCGTTTTTATCCTACTTTGAATAAAAGGAACGGATAAACTTTGACTCAATGCTCGCTTGCACTCACTCACCGAATCACACACAACAATATATTTTATAACACCCTATTACTGGTACGTTTACATATTATCAATGTGCAACCGACTCGCAAGATACAACTTACACATCTTGGTTTCAAGAATATAAGATGTTATCATCTCACCAATCACCCGTGATAAAATCCATGAAGTGATCCAAGTGAGCGTGGGTTTAATCCAATGCTCAAATCATATTCATAAGCACTCATGAACGTTGCAACAAACATTTGCTTATGTCTAATACTCTTTATACAATCCACACACCAATTCACGATAGTCTTCTTTCATATCTACTTCCAACATATGAACGACTATGGCCCATTCGAATAATTTGACTGTTCTCAACCAATTAAATTATTCAGGAAGTCAAAACATGCAAAGTGAAACAAAAGAATAATACTAATCCCATATGGCCACAAACCTTTGAGTATAAATAAAACACCTTTTATTAATCACCATATCGATTACTCATTATTTGTCGTTTCGGGTAATCAACTTCTTACTTGAAATATTACAACACTTGTCCCATGCTCTTAGTATGCACACAATGTTTACCTATGGTTCTTACTTTGTGAAATAGATCAAATGAACATATTTCCAATCATACTCATTTCACAACTCCTAATCCTTTTCACAAGTGAAAGAATATCAAATTCTTGCCACTTATAGAATATGTTAGATTCTAACATTTTATGCAATGATCCTTTCGTAATGTCACTGCACTAAAGTCACAATGACTATTGCCAATGAAGTTACAAAGTCCTCTATCAGAGATTGTTATAAGACAATTCCATAGATGTGATGTCTCTCACTCAAAGTACACTCCTTTGAACATCCTTTTGCATAAAATTTCTAATCTAGACATAGATTCTCATTATCCAACTCCCAATATGGAAACGTTTCCATATTTTCCATATGACAACTCATTCTTAGTAGAATTTTTTCTATTCATAATAATGTCGATATGGTCCATCCAATACTATACTTCCAACTACTCACAAGCGACCAATCCTCGGCAAACTTTGGATTGTCCTTTGATAGTTGTTTAATTATCTTAGTCAAAACCGATTCTTGTCCTTTTCCCTCTAAATGCGCTAGACATTTGGAAAATTTTAGAATGGTCAAATATTATAGCATTTGCAATCAATCCTATACCCGAAGCGTATGGGACACGATGCATAATGTCTTACATGAAGATTTAATACTTTATCAATCTTCTGCCAAAATATTTTACGTACTACGTTCTCACAATTCGAACTATGAAGAGGAATGCCGTAATCATAATCGAAATTTAAGAACGCACTATGTATCCTTGACTAAGTTTATTAAATTCCACAACCTAAGCCTTTAGATTTGAAACGAAGCATAATATTCTCTCCCTTAATTATAGCAAAACAACTTTTCAACCATTGTGACTTTGCAAAGTATAACTCTTGTTTTCTATAATTAATATTGCTAACTTGCAATACTTGCCTTAATAATCATATAATCATAACATTTATGCTCCCACTATCACGATGATTATTATTATAAACATAACACTTATGCTCCCACTAGCTTTGACATGTATTCAGAAACAGCTTAACTTTCAGAAAAACAATGCCTATTGAATTTCTTTAAGTTCATATTTCTAATACCCAATGCTTCGATAATCTTTTATCAAGGCTTCTTAAACTTATACACCTTTGCCTTAGATAGTTTATATGTGTGTCTTAAACAATTAAGACTAATTGCCAAATCTCATAATTCGAATCATGGAAAGGGATACCGTAACCATAATCGAATTCGAGAATACAATTTTCACAATCACTATCTTCTTAAAATATTCCTTAGTGAAAGCATTTCCTCACAGTCATTTTCATGAATGAGGGAATCTTATGACACTTAGATTTAATGGTGTATGTGTTCCTATCCATGTGAATTTGTTAAAACCAAAATTTATAACACATTCAAACTCATATGGACTGAACTCTTAATCTTGATTTCTTGCCTTGTGGTAACACGGCTGCCCACCATGTCTTCCAAGTAGTTAAGCAGCTCACCCTTTCATATCAATGTACTTTCAATTGATCAAGGTCCTTGCCTTTTATACATTCAAATGAGAACTCATAGGGCTCACATGCATAATTAACTCAATTGGAACGGCACAGAAACAAGGTAATGTCAACACGATAGGTTGTAAACCTCAACTCATGTGCTAGTCATGATCGACAAGGTTTATTCTCGATTAGTTCTTGAACTTTTTCAAGACCATTAAGACTCCCACTGACTCCTTGACATATAAGATTCTCTTGTCAATAAACATTTGACAAACAAATATTCAAGAGTTAGTGTAGCCTTTATCAAGACAAAACATTTCATAAAATTGGTCCTAGTTGGTCTTTGTCTTATCCAAGACATCACAACTTTCCAATTTCAAATGTGCGAGAATAGGAAAGCCTTTTTCCAAATTCTACATTTGATGAATGTTATTAACCTTCTTAAGACTTGTCACTCAATATTACAATCTTAACTCTAAGACTTGTTTTGGAATGAAGTATGATTGACTTCTTGATTTAACCATTTCTTCAATTCTTGATTCCTCTTCTTATACATACACTTGTACTAAGACTTATTTAGAGGATCAATTGAAATATGGTTCTTAATCATTAAGACATATCATAAAGTATAAAAGGTACTCTCCCTTCTTCTTAGAATAGAGAAACTTTTATCTTTCCGCCTACTTGATTCTTTTATTCGTTCTGCTATTGATTTAAACCTTTTTCAATCAATTCAGAATCACACTTAATCTTATAAGTATAATCATATTTACTAATCCTTTAGTAAATTATGACAAATATCTTTGTTACCCTTGTGGTGGACTTGACCAATACACAACTTTGTGTACTCGATCTCCTGGTCCTTCACTTGACACTTTGTCAACGAATTAGTCTAATTTCCAAATATGAAATTTCTCATTCATCGTGCAACCAAGTTGCATGATTCCAAGTTTCTGTCCAATCGAAACTTGGGCGATGAGAAACTCTTCCTATTTGGTAAATTCTTGACATTTCCACTATTAACATAATTAAGAATCTTATCCATTCGTTGTAGAAATATGCAAACATCAATTTTTCATAACGATTTCATTGCAAGGAAATAAATAAATAAATAAATAAGTCAAATCAAAATTTTATTTTATTCATAAAAGCAGCGGAAAACATTTGTCCTTACAATGCAAAATCAACTGAAAAACTATGTAGTCAAAAAGAAAAATTTCTAACAACTCTATCATAACTTTCTAAGCTCAAAGTCTAATCTTCAAATCCATGCGATCGAGATCCATTTCTTCATGATTAGACTCATCTTGCTCTTCCATCAAGCTTCCTCTCTTTTTCACTGATCCTGCAACAACATTCAAATGCAATCTTATCACATCATGTATTAAGAATCAACGAATAGGAACTTAATGGAGTTAGATAGTGGATTTTACCTGAAGCACAGCCATACTCTTTGACTCTCCCATCTTTTGGACTCTTCAGGCTCTTATGGCAGACTTGTATCCAATGCCCTTTCTCTTGGCAGCAAAGGCAGGTCGATTCTCCTAGAACATCCTCGGAAGCATGGTTGGTTGACTTTCCCCACAAATATGCTCCATTGCTTTGCCAAATCATTTCTGATTCAGCAGCAATGAGCATGTAAGTTAGGTCAATGAGGTTTACGTCATGATCCATCATATAATACTTTCTTTTGAACTCATTATATGATTCAGGAAGTGACTGTAGAACCCAGTTCACAGCCAACTTATCAGGGAATGACGCACCCAACATTATCAACCTATCGATGTGTGATTTCATTCCTAGAACGTGGGCACACACGGGTTTACCATCTTCATGTTTCATTTCCAGTAGGGCTTTAGTGACATTGAACCTTTCAATTCTTCGATCTTGTGGGTTAGGTAGAATAATTGGAGGAGGTGGAGGAAATGAAGCATGATTTCTTGTTCCTCGATCGAATCGAGGAATATCATCTTCATGTGGAATGCTTGTTCCACGGGAATTGGGAAGACCATAGTTGTCGTACCTTGACATCTACGAAACGGGAGAAAAACAAATTCAAGTTAGTTGACTGATTGAGTCCTTAATAAATCACCCAAATGAGATATTAAGGCTAGGACCCAACACAATACGCTACAACCTAGAAAAGGGATGTCGTAATCTATTTGCAGAATATTTGAAGGTAAGTGAATGACGATTCACTAATTTCCACCATGAAAAACGAAAAAGAAATTTAAGTTTTAAATCTATGAAAACTCCTAGATCCTATGAGATTCATTGAACATTTCAATGGTATGTTTAAATCTCGATATGCCCCCTCTAGTTTGTGACTGGGATGCCAAGGATCACAAAGCGGGTGTGAATAACCATGCAAACTTACATGGTGCCCTCACATGTTACACTCTCCTATTCGATGTGCCGGTAAACCACACACGCTCCAACGAACTATGACAAACATTGAGTCACCCTTTGCTACCTTTGCTTAGAACCATTTAGTGTGCCGGTAAACCACACACGCTCCACTAACTTCTTCGCAAGGGCACAAAGTGTAATTTCATGGAATTGCATCAATTCACTTTTGCCTAAGTAACTAAGATTGGGAATTTGAAAAACATTTAGTTACTTTTGTACTTCATTATACTTATAATGGAAGGTTTCTGTCCTATCCTACCAGTTCGGCTAACGACCCTCCACTAGTCAAGAGTGCGGTGGGTAAGAGTGGATACCCATTCAATCGCCATTTATAGGCAATTTCCTTAAACACCCCTTATAGACCAGTTTCGTGAATGAGGCCTATTAACGCTAAGACTGACTTTTACTCATACATATATATAATGTTAGACTTTTAATGTTATATATATAGTATAGGGTGTATTTTATACTTTTAAAATATTATGTGGTCAAATTTAACAATTATACTTTTAATCCAATTAAATTGTAAACCAAAACTTTATGGATTTATTAAACCTCTTTTAATTATACACCTTAATTAATTAATAAAGCCATAAGGTTATGATATGAACTTTTCAAAACAATACTAGGGTTTTAGAATTTAACATTCCTAAATTAAACCTTTAATCAACTTTTAAATTCCAAAACTTGAGGGCAAATTTTGAAACATTTCAAAACACTAGGGTTTAGAATTTAAATATTTCAAAATCAAACTTTTTATTCAAAATTTAAATTCCAAAACTTGAGGGAAAGTTTTGAAACCTTTTCAAAACATTAGGGTTTCAACTATTTAAATTTCAAAACAAAACTTTTGAGTTCAAATTCAAAATATAAAACCTAAAGGGGAAAATTGAAACTTTTCATAACACAAGGATCAAATAACAAATAATATAAATTAAACAAATAATTTCATCATTATCTATACTTGACCTAATTTCAATTTCTTGCAAAATAAGTTACCCAATTAATACAAATAATCAAACTTTAATCAAATAAGGAAGTTATTATCTAATCAATTGTAATTATCTTTTGTTTAATAGAGGATACACTCAAAATACGATTAAAATTCGAATTTTGATGACCCATAACAGTTAAGGCAAGTATCCATGAGTAAAACAGCAAGAAATCCCGAAAATAGCTCCATCTGACGCTCGAACTCGCCGAGTACCACACTGTACTCGCCAAGTACACTGTGGTACTCGCCGAGTTCATCAGGCAGGTTGGCCAAAAATCGATTTTGTAGCTTGAATAAACACACAAGGCATCAATACAATAGAAACCAATCAAGGCTCTGATACCACTGATGGGTTTTGGCCATAAGAACATCCAATGTGCTCATATAAACCCTAATGCTTAGATCTAGGTTTCTCTATTATACATGCAATTCATCCAAGACTATAAACCCTAGATCTAGCATATGATAATCAATATAACATATAAATTAGGGTTTAGATCATACCTTGATTGTTATGTAGCAATAACAATCTCAAATCCTTCTTGTATTGACTTTAGAAAGCTTAGAGTCACAAATGTCACTCCTCTAATGGTTCATAAACACCAAGAGCAAGAGGATGAAGAAGAGAAGAAGAAGGAGGCTGCCCAAAACGTGTGGAAACTCTAAGGAGTTACTTGCCCACGTTTTTTGTGCTCTAGGGATCTTTAAATAATGCAGCTATTAGGGTTATCAAACTAGGAAACCCTAATTTGGATGCTTAAGCCCTAAGCATCCCATGGGCTCCTTCCTTAAAGGCCTAGGGACGATTTCTAATGGGTTTCCCTATAGAATTTGTCCACCCCTTTAATATGGAGTCCATTAGCTCAATATTAAACTATCATACAATTGATAGTTCTAGTCCCTTAAGTTTAGTTAATCTCTTTTAGTCACAAACTTAATTAGCAATTAATTATTGACTAATATTAATTAAACAATATGATTTCTCCTTTAATATATTATTCTCATAATATATTAATAAATCATATTTAATCCTTTCTCTCCATAATTCATCCTATCAAGTTGCTTTGGTGAAGGCAACCCAAAAGGACCATGCACCATCGGGTCAAGTACATACCAAAATAGTTATGGACTTAGACACTAATCCAACACTCTTTACACAACACTAGGACTTTTCACATGGTCGCACCAAGTCGAACCATGATTGATGGCAGTGTCGAATTTAACAAACATCGACATGATATGGAATGAATATCGATAGGACCATGCGCTGAACATGGCACACAAGTTCTTAGCGTCTTGGGTTTCATCCATGGTATCACTACCACAGATACTTGGATCGACGGAATTTACACGGAACTCTAGGGGGTCGTAATGTTTCGGAATAATGTACTTTTCAAGAATGGATTTCTCATGAGGCCTCTCCATAATCGCCTAGTATACACTAGTCAGGCATAATTAAGATTACAAGGACTGTTGACTGAGCGACTCCGCCCTAAATCCACAACCCAACGAGGAACAGGAGATGAGGCAACATCACTCACTCGAGGTCTATCAATCTTAATTATAAATGGCCTTAACGTATATACTAAGCCATCATAGCTTAATCTGATGGGTTTTTGAGTGTTACAACAGTGCTGCGACTTTCGCCTTAACGAGGGAGTAATTACAATTAGAATTAATCATTTAATGTTTCCGGTTAACTACTCAGGATTAAGAGACGTACCAAAATTTCTACCGGGTTCTTTGATGTTCCTTTAGGTATTAGGGTTAGACTTCTCCTACGTCCTTGTCATTTCTTTCAGTTGGGCGGTTCCTCTTGAGGTGCCCAATCTCACCACATAGATGGCATATTGGATTGGTCCCCACATTTGTAGTTGATGTAATGAACTCAACCAGAGTTCTGCAGCTGCGAGCGGTATGCCCCTTCATGTTGCACCTAACACAAAAGGGTTCCCGACATATACCATGATGATGGAAGTCACACTAGCTGCAGTGGGGAAGGTTTCCTAGGTATGGCCTTCTCGGAGTCGAGACGGGAGGGTTGACAGAGGCATTGACCACTTTAGCTCGTTGTCCTTCGGAAGGTCCTTGAGTCGAGGTGCTTCCCTCCTCATTCTTAAACTTTCTTTTCAGCGGGTTTAGTTGGGGTTCTTGGGTGGCTGTACACACCGGTGTTGGTTGTTGCTGTCCATTGCTTTGATCGGGATTCCCGATAGGGATCCTGCTAACATCGGCGTTGTTAGCGTTCAGATGAGCCATGACAGCCGCTACGGCTGCCGAAACTGCAGCTCGAAACGTAGCTTCATCGAATTGAAGGACCGGTGTCCTACTAACGGGTTGGTTACGCTTCTTCGGAGGCACGGTTTTTCCTACACGAAAAGGAATACAGGTTGATGAGAGACGATGGTTAACTCTAGACGTATCTCTCTTTACTATGACAGGCATAAATTTTCCCGCTCCTCGAATTATGGTTATCAGAGTGTCGACCTACATCCCTATGATGCAGTCTGGGTTAACAGGACAGGAGTAAGTGTATTGGAAAGCCATAAAATGGGTGTCGTTCCCACCGAGTTATCTTTACATCGGAGAGGTTCACTCTCCGGCTTTGAAAAGATTTAAGAGAAGTTTGGAACGAAGGCCACGAAAGAAAAGGCTCATGAAAACTTATGGCTACACACTCTAAATTGAGGTTTTGAGATCCGATTTATTCGTATTTAATCGCAGCGGGAAAGACGATTTGTCTAACACATAGTGTGAGTAGTGTAATCACTAACTCACTAAATTGTATTATTTTATGGATTTATTAGCGTGACGATAAGGAGGAAAAGACACTTCTCGAATTCCATGTATTGACTCCCTCTGTCCACCTCTTATCCTTGACTGGAACCGGCATTGGTTTTCTTCGGGTACTTACCTAGGGTTCTCTTCTCTTGTAGACATATTGAATTTCTGCTCCGCCTTAACTCTAATTCCTATTCTAACTCTGAGTGTCATTATTTCATGATGGATGACTGGAATCTCGGAAGTTCAGGCGAATTTCCCACCGATGTCCCTAAAAGGTATATGTACATGGTGATTCCAATAGTCTTGTCCCTGTTCATTTATTTCCTAATCAGAAACCTTCTCAATGAACCTCTTCTGGGTCTGAGTCGAATCTTCTGCCGATCGCTGAAGTGGATAAGGTTTTCTAAAGGGTTCGTGCGAGAATGGAAATGTCTAAAGAATCCTAAGAGATTATTAAAACATTTCACTAGGTGATCCATATCGAGTCATGCTGCAATTACATATGGTACACAAATTATATATAACTTAGATCTAATAGGCCTTTGAATATGTGATACTACTCTATATCCACATCCAAACAAGGAAAAGGAAGTAGAGCGAAACCACACATTCTTAGACTATGAGATCCTCATTATATATAACCTTGGGAGTATACACTCTGTAATCATAGGTATATCAATAAGGATCTTTTAGTTTTTCACACAAGGTTATTTATGGTTCCTAAAATACTCCTATAGTATTTTAATTACATGTTTGATTCTTAACTTCTGAATATGCTTCTGGGAGTAATATTGTGACATCGCCAATTTCACGGCCAGAAAAGACCGATTTGTTTATGCTTTATTTTATAAATCAGAGTGATCGTTCAAAGAAAACGGTTGCTGAATTTGTTCCCAAAATAAAATATGATAACCATTTATCAAAACATTTCTCGAAAAGAATGTATTTTCATTAAATAATAAAAACTCGGGATGTCATGTTCGTTACAGACCAAAAGCATAAACAATATAAAATAGGTCTTACAATGGTTAATTATAACTACAGATCTATAATCCCAAAATCTCTCGTCAAGTCCACCAACTTATACCCTTGTGCCATTACCTGTAATGAAAAGAAAACTGAGTGGGTCAGGCTTGGGAGCCTGGTGAGCATATAGGGTTTTCAACCCACAATAATATAGTCATTATATTTAATCAGCAAACAATCAACCCAATTACCCATCCCCATTATCTTCTTAAGGTTTTACCCTAAGAACCAACTATCCTTCATTCATTTATTCGTAAGAAATTTGGCACGAATTCCATTGCTGCCAAAGCTTATTTATCAAGTACTAAATCCATAGTTATCTGGTGCTAACTCCATAGTCACCAAGGTTCACTTAACAAGCGCTAACTCCATAGTCGCCAAGGTTCATCAAATAGGCACAGAGTCACATCGTCGCCAAGGTTTATACAATAGGCACTAACTCCATAGTCACCAAAGTTTACTCAACGTGCGCTAACTCCATAGTCGCCAAGGTTCATCAAATAGGCATGAAGTCACATCGTCGCCAAGGTTTATATAATAGGCGCTAACTCCATAGTCACCAACTATTCCATCTACCTATGTTCTACCCAACAATTTTGTAGATATAAATACTTACACAGTTTAAATCATTTAACACCTGTATAAAACTCCAATTTCCATGCCCATCTCAAATAGACAAATAACATATAAACACATAGCACGTATTTCATAGCAAATACTTCATATTTATGTGTTAGAAGAAAGTAACTACACACCCACACATATAAACAACAATATACTTAATACACTCAAACCATACTTGTATTATTATCGTGTTTATGAAAGGTAGTATACACTCACTTGATCAGAAGCTGATCGGACAACACTACGACTTGCAGAAGTAGTATTCTTCGGTAGATCTGGAAGATCTCCACAAAAATCGAACTTCTCGCGGGCAGAGCTTCGGCTCGAGAACCGCACTTCTCGGGATCTTCGGGATCTCGGGACTTGCTTCGGGGCTCGAGAATAAGACCGAGGCTTCGGGGTATTTCTGGCACGCAAATCGATGCAAAACGGGAGAGAGAAGAGGGAAAATGAACAAAAGAACCGGCTGCCCTCGCATCCTATTTATAGGAGGCTGGAGCCTCGGAGTACGCGGGGCGTACGCGTCCGAATTCGTCACTGCATGCGTCATCCGAAGAAATCGAGTGCAAAGGTCATCATGCTTCGCTGTACGCGGGGCGTACTTCGGATGAGTCCGATGACTTGCCTTCGGATAATACCGGGATTTAATAATTAAATTTAATTATTAATTCATTAATAAACTTCGAAAATTCATATCTTCTTCATACGAACTCCGTTTTCGACGTTCTTTATATCCACGCGTAGGTGAGACTACGCTCTACGACTTTCGTATAGACTTCGTCGGCTAATTTTGACTTTTATTTTAATTATTTATTTTTAATAGGTCGGGACAGAAAATTTTGTTATAAATTCATAACTTCTTCGTCTGACGTCCGTTCTCGCCTAACTTTTTATCGCTTCGATACCAACAACGAGATCTTCGATTCCCGTTTAGATTGCTAAGGCTAAATATTGCTCTAACGTAAATTCACTTTTTACGTCGCGTTGTGTCGTGCCGGTTCTGTCGCGAAACTTCGACAGGTCGTAACTTCTTTGTTATAACTCGGATTTTGGCGTTCTTTATATGCACGGAAACGTTGTAACATATACTACAACTTAGTTAGGATTATTCATCCTAAATAATCTTCTATCAAAAAGTCATTTTTGACGCTTATTGTCTCTAAATTGACTAGCCCTGATCTACAGGCGTTACAATTATCTCCCCCTTAGGATGATTACGTCCCGGAATCATCAACGAAATAGGATTCGTATACTGACTCCATAAGTTATCTCTCCATTCTAAGTAATAACCTTGATGCTCAATCCTGCATCTGCTCTTCGTACTACGTTGGACTTTAGATCGACATCTTTAAGTTACAAAATAAATCCTTATTGTGGACTCCTTCTTCTTCTAAGGATAAATACATTCATTTATCTATAGTAACTAACCAATGGGTCGTGTCCCGATGACCTCTCATCGTAGTCGGACTCAATTGATATGACCACTAGGGTCGGATTAACAATCGTCTTACTAGTCATTACCGAAACAATGGTAATGACATGCTTGAATAAAATGGAATCAATTACTAGCTTCTTGGTAACCTTGCAACTTCCCATGATCCAAGCGTGAGTCCTGTGCTTCCGGTAGTATAGATCTCTACTACCATTCACACCTACTCATACTCGTCCCAGGTATTGTCTCGCAGTTAACCAAGTCACCATACATAAATCATATAATCATTCAACACATCAGATAACAAAACCAGGGTTTATATTAATTCTTGAAACTATTACACAAAAGTTCAAGTTCACCCTATACTATGCCTCTAACAGGCTATGCTTCCTGATACAGACTTTATATATATTAATATGAAGTCTTCATCTTTTAATCCTCCCATCCTTTTCTGCTTCGTTGAGGAACATGTTGAATGCCCTTGGCTGTGGAGGTGTGTTTTTCTGTGGGCAGTCTTTAGAAATATGACCTTCTTCGTTACATCTATAGCACACCTTCTTGATAGGTGCGCACTTGTTGGTGTAGTGCCCTGTCTTCCCACATTTGTAACAAGTCATCTCCTCGCTACATTTCCCGAAGTGTTTCTTCTTACACTTCTCACACCACTTAGCTTCATCTCTTCCCCCAGATTTCGAGAATTTACTTTCTTTGTCGATTATTGAAGAACCTTCACGCTTCCTTTTCTCTCTAACTTCAGCTCTTTCCAGACCCTTTTCTTTTCTTTGGGTCTCAACATTCTTGGCTGCCCAGATGGCGGCTTTTAGAGTGGTTGCTTGTTTGACTATCGGACCAAAGTCCACTGGTAATCCATTGGCAAACTTGTTGACCTTGGAAAGTTCAGTTGGAATTAGGTGTGGAATAAGCTTCATTTTCTCCGTAAAGCTCGTAGCGTATTCAGTAACGCTCAATTTTCCTTTCTTCAGATTCTGGAACTCATTGTTAATTTCCAGAAGATCTTGCTCAGAGCAGTATTGCAATTTCAGTTGCACCACGAATTCTTCCCAAGACATCTTGCTAGCTTCCCCCTTGGGCATCGAACCAGCCAGTAACTTCCACCAGCTCAATACTCCAGATTTTAACAGAGGGATTGCAAGAGTAGTCTTTTGTCTGTTGCTACACTCGCAACTTTCAAACATTGTCTCCATTTCGGAGATCCAGTCCATGACTTGCACCGGTGTCGGGCCCCCAGAAAGACATGGTGGTTTGGATGCCATGAAATCCTTGTACTTGCATCCACGTCCATCATTTCCTTTATCCTGGTTGTTTTGGCGAACTATTGGTGGGTTGGCTTGACCAACGGTCCCACTGTAGTTTCCTCCTTCAGACTGACCTCCATTTACTTCGGGCTCTTCAACTTGAATTGACAATTCCTCGCTATTCTGCCTGATCAGACGTCTGGTTTCTTCCATCTGATTATTCAACATTGCCTGGATCATCACTTGAACTCCGGCCATTGTCATTGGTTCAGGCGCTGCTGCTACAACATGTATTTGTTCAATTACTGGTATTTGATTCCTGTTTTCATCAGCATTTCCAACTCCACTCCTCGTTCTCACCATTTTTGATCTATACACCGAATAAGGTGAAATTAGATCCTTAGTCACGATAGATATTCAAATCATCCTTATCACTCCGAAACATTTACATGCTAGTTCTAATATCGTAGACGCACGCTTAGAATCCTAAACACATAAGGTTTCCAGATCCGGTCGGCAACAGACCATAGATCCGAACAATTAACATCATATATGGCAAACATATAACAATTAGCACATAATAGCATTTTAGGCAATTTTCCTAAAATAAAATAGTGCCTGTGTCAATTTAGGTGTACTACCTAAAATATAATGGACACACTCAACTCACAATCATTGCTTTGCATTCTAAGTTTAAGTCTAGAAATAAATCCATATTCCTAGTTCGCTTAAACTAATGCTCTGATACCAACTGTGACATCGCCAATTTCACGGCCAGAAAAGACCGATTTGTTTATGCTTTATTTTATAAATCAGAGTGATCGTTTAAAGAAAACGGTTGCGGAATTTGTTCTCAAAATAAAATATGATAACCATTTATCAAAACATTTCTCGAAAAGAATGTATTTTCATTAAATAATAAAAACTCGGGATGTCATGTTCGTTACAGACCAAAAGCATAAACAATATAAAATAGGTCTTACAATGGTTAATTATAACTATAGATCTATAATCCCAAAATCTCTCGTCATGTCCACCAAGTTATACCCTTGTGCCATTACCTGTAATGAAAAGAAAACTGAGTGGGTCAGGCATAGGAGCCTGGTGAGCATATAGGGTTTTCAACCCACCATAATATAATAATTATATTTAATCAGCAAACAATCAACTCAATTACCCATCCCCATTATCTTCTTAAGGTTTTACCCTAAGAACCAACTATCCTTCATTCATTTATTCGTAAGAAATTTGGCACGAATTCCATTGCTGCCAAAGCTTATTTATCAAGTACTAAATCCATAGTTATCTGGTGCTAACTCCATAGTCACCAAGGTTCACTTAACAAGCACTAACTCCATAGTCGCCAAGGTTTACTCAACAAGCGCTAACTCCATAGTCGCCAAAGTTTACTCAACGTGCGCAAACTCCATAGTCGCCAAGGTTCATCAAATAGGCACGAAGTCACATCGTCGCCAAGGTTTATACAATAGGCACTAACTCCATAGTCACCAAAGTTTACTCAACGTGCGCTAACTCCATAGTCGCCAAGGTTCATCAAATAGGCATGAAGTCACATCGTCGCCAAGGTTTATATAATAGGCGCTAACTCCATAGTCACCAACTATTCCATCTACCTATGTTCTACCCAACAATTTTGTAGATATAAATACTTACACAGTTTAAATCATTTAACACCTGTATAAAACTCCAATTTCCATGCCCATCTCAAATAGACAAATAACATATAAACACATAGCACGTATTTCATAGCAAATACTTCATATTTATGTGTTAGAAGAAAGTAACTACACACCCACACATATAAACAACAATATACTTAATACACTCAAACCATACTTGTATTATTATCGTGTTTATGAAAGGTAGTATACACTCACTTGATCAGAAGATGATCGGACAGCACTACGACTTGCAGAAGTAGTATTCTTCGGTAGATCTGGAAGATCTACACAAAAATCAAACTTCTCGCGGGCAGAGCTTCGGCTCGGGAACCACACTTCTCGGGATCTTCGGGATCTCGGGACTTGCTTCGGGGCTCAAGAATAATACCGGGGTTTCGGGGTATTTCTGGCACGCAAATCGATGCAAAACGGGAGAGAGAAGAGGGAAAATGAACAAAAGAACCGGCTGCCCTCGCATCCTATTTATAGGAGGCTGGAGCCTCGGAGTACGCGGGGCGTACGCGTCCGAATTCGTCACTGCATGCGTCATCCGAAGAACTCGAGTGCAAAGGTCATCATGTTTCGCTGTACGCGGGGCGTACTTCGGATGAGTCCGATGACTTGCCTTCGGATAATACCGGGATTTAATAATTAAATTTAATTATTAATTCATTAATAAACTTCGAAAATTCATATCTTCTTCATACGAACTCCGTTTTCGACGTTCTTTATATCCACGCGTAGGTGAGACTACGCTCTACGACTTTCGTTTAGACTCCGTCGGCTAATTTTGACTTTTATTTTTATTATTTATTTTTAATAGGTCGGGACAGAAAATTTCGTTATAAATTCATAACTTCTTCGTCTGACGTCCGTTCTCGCCTAACTTTTTATCGCTTCGATACCAACAACGAGATCTTCGATTCTCGTTTAGATTGCTAAGGCTAAATATCGCTCTAACGTAAATTCACTTTTTACGTCGCGCTGTGTCGTGCCGGTTCTGTCGCGAAACTTCGACAGGTCATAACTTTTTTGTTATAACTCGGATTTTGGCGTTCTTTATATGCACGGAAACGTTGTAACATATACTACAACTTAGTTAGGATTATTCTTCCTAAATAATCTTCTATCAAAAAGTCATTTTTGACGCTTATTGTCTCTAAATTGACTAGCCCCGATCTACAGGCGTTACAAATATAAATCTTTTAGTATCATAAAATACTCCTATAGTATATTTAAACTTTATGTTTGGCTCTAGCATTCCTATTTGGTAAGTTTCAGACTTGTTGCAACATCACCATCACTCCCAAGCACACGTTAGTCGCATCTCGAATAAATGTAGTTGATCATGTTACATTTATTCCAGCTTATGATTACATAACTGCCCAGGTTTGACGGTAATGGTCAACATCCAAAGACTTTTATTCTTGTTCTTCTTGTGATACTTTATTCTGGTTTTTATATTCTAGATGTTCTTATACTTTTGTAAAATATGATTATATTTTAAAGTATAATTCTTGGTCAGAGTGTTTTATCCCAATGTATTTATAGGTTGTATATCTTTTATGATTTGATATACTGAGCTCACTATAAACAATGCTCTGATACCAATCTGTCACACCCCAAAACCGAAACGGCAGAAACGTTCTCGAGTGGAGGATGTCATGTCAAGTATCACAACATATGCATTATAGAAATAATTTTACATAGGTTACATTTAGCAACAACATCAAGAGTAAAATACAGAGAATAACATATAATGCAGCTCGGTACAAGGCTGTCTTCGCAAAAGCTCCTGAAGTGTACCTGTCTACCGATGACCTGAGACTACAAGTTGTTTTGAAAGCGAGTATCAACATTTTTTTTAAATGCTGGTGAGTTCATAAGTATTTAATGGCATTGATATAAGTATAAGTTTTTCTTCAAAATAATATCATAAAAGACGGTGACTTGAGTTTACAGAGTATTAGAATCCTTTCCAGAAAATCCTATATTTTCTAATAAAAGTAGTCTTCTACCAAGACCCAGTTGTTTTATGTTTAAACCAAGGATTATCTCTATTAAAAGCAGTCTTCCACCAAGGCCTATCTGTTTTATGTTTAATAAACATTTTCCCCTTAAAGTTACTATCATTATCAAAATATGATTTATACTTTAAAGAATCTGTGAGAAGATCATAATCACAAGTAATAGGGAAAATAATATTTTTACCTCAGCAGTAACGCTGCTGGCTAAAAGTAAATAAAGCATAGACTTCGGGTATTATTGAATGAACAACACACCTAGCAAAGTCTAAAGGTAAACAAAACATAGACTCCAGGCGGGACGCCTCACAAACTCTAAAAATGGGTAAATAAATACAGACTCCAGGTTGTATTGAATGAACAACACGCCTAGCAAAGTCTAAAAGGATCAAATACAGACCCCAGGGTGGTGTTGAATGAACAACACGCCTCGAAGGGTCTAAAGAATAAAATACAGACTCCAGGATGGTATTGGATGAACAACACGCCTCAGAGAGTCTAAATTAGCCTTTAATCCTATGTGGGTTGGTTTAAAGGTTTCTAACGTGACCTAGTATATAACTAGGAAAATAGGTTATGATGGTTTCATATATAGAAAATACCATGATAATACTTATTACATTAAAGCCATGAATTATAAGGTAAACGTAAAGATACTCGTAACCATACTAATTGACAATCGAATACTTGACGACCTGCTGGCGTCGGAATGAATGTGACATTTGTCACCCCTTGTCTTGGTCGGCCGGGACTATAGCTAGCAGTCAGAATGTGGGAGTGTCTGTCCCGTATAGATCTATACACACAATGCTCGCTCTCCCTCCAGGAGACTCTGTTTACCAACTTGACAACGGTGGAATCCGCGTCATGAGGATGTATCTCGTGTTTTGATTTCTATAAACCTTTCCTTTTACTAAAAAGTATATGTTTTAGAATATAGATATAACTAAGTTCTCCTTCATGAATGTCATGGTTGGTTTCTAAACTATACCTATTATAGTTTACTTGAGAGTTTATCTAGATGCCTTTGCTACCTAAAGGTGATGAATTGCTTGATGGAACTTTTATGACTATATATGTATACATGATATATAACTAATATTTAATCGACCTTCGGACGGATAACCGTTTCTCTAAAGCCACATCCAAACAAGGAAAAGGAATTAAAGCGAATTAGCCTTCCTAAGTCCTTTAAACATTACTTATATAACTATACATATACAGGCATGCATTTGACAATGTAAAAGAATAAAAGATGTTTTGGTAAAACCTTTGGAAAATCTATAAATAAGGATTTATGACTTGATGTCAGTTTATAAAAACAAGATTTGAAAACCTTTAGTTGGATAAAAACAGTTTAACATGCAGAAATCTATTTGCTAGCCAGTTATTAATCACATGTGATTGATCTAATAACTTACTAGTTTAACTTGTATTCCCCCCCCCCCCCTAAAAGCATTAAAAATCATTTAAAATGTTGATTAAGGGGTATGAACTCACCTGGCGTGGGTAACTCGAAAGAAAGATTGATATAGGATCGTCGGGTGTCGAATGAAGTCGTGAGCACAAACGGATCCTAGTTTAACATGTAATAACAAATATATGAGAACACCAATAGACACATGGATACACTTTAGGGACATGAGAACACTTAGAAATGAGTGTTACAAACACCCATTGAAGTCCCTAAATGAGTGTAGGGCATTAGATTTGAGTATAAGGCCACCAAACTCAACCTTTGTGAGTGTGCAGCCTGGTGTGCGGCCAGAGTGTGTGGCCAGGCCTGTGTGCGGCCGTACACTCCCACCCAAACGTGCCCAAATCGATTTTCCAAGGATTGGGGATGATCCTAAGAAGGTGTTTTGGGTCGTTGCTATGCTTAAGGAGAGTTTAGGTCCATTTTAGGGTTAAAGAGGTGTGTGCGGTCACACACAATGTGTGTGCGGCCGTACACCTTCAAAGGGTGAAGAACATGAAGAACATTGTGAGTTTTAGGCTTAGATTCAAGTGTCTTACCAATATAACAAGTTGAATGGAGGAGTACTTCTCATTTTTTAGGTCCTTAGAGTGTTCTTGGATGAAGATTCTAGAGAGAGAAAGTTCCAGCTTTGAAGGAGTGGGAGAAAGGGGGTGTAAAGTTGGCTAAGTGTTCAATATATATAGGGTCGAGTGTGAGGCTGGAGGGTGTGTGCGGCTGCACACACCTTCTTTGGTGTGTTTGGCCCGGTTTTGTGATGCTACAAACTTTCTAACCCTTCTTAAGACTCATATCTAGGTTATACTAAGCCTAGAACACTCATATAGACCCACATTTTTGTTAAAAGATAGCAAAACGAAGGCTGACACTCGGCTGAGTTAAATAGTTGGACTTTACAAGACAAGGATTTTCGGGTTGTCACACTCCGGCAGCAAACGATGGTTGCTCCATGGCTTCACGACCCCACAACAATGGTGGCGCGGCGGCAGAAGTTGTAGGAGTGAAAGAGGAGGCTGTTGCGGTAGGGAGTGGAGATTATGCCTCCACCAGAGCACGACAGCGAGGATAACGACGCCTTGAGTGGTGTTGGGTTGCCAAGCCTAGGAGCGACGGCTGGCAATGGGAGCACCGACTTCATTAGGGAAGTGGCGGCGGTTGAAGGTGAGAGGGAGGTACAAGGGTGGCGGTTGCACCTTCTCTTAGGGTTAGGGTTTAACGGATGCAAGGTGATAGGTTTAATACCCGTGCATACAAACTTCATGTCCAAAGTATAACTATGGTCCCTCCTTCCCAACTTCTTTTCAATATAAGGCTAAAATTTACAAAACAACCCTCAACATTCAAGATCCTTTCAATTCAAGTCCTAAAATTACCATATGGCCCCTTCATGACAAGAATATTTTCAACTTAGGTACATAATTTACCCTTTTAGCCCCAGCCATCCAAAATCCTTTTATATTAAGTCCAATTGATACCAAACACCCCCTGACTACTGAAAATCTTTACAGAATAAGTCATGAAATTACGCTTTAACCCCCGAAACACCAAATCATGTCATTGGACTTCCCGAAACCAGCACCCCGCTAATTAATATTTAATTTGGACTATAAAATAATAATAAATTTTACTTCTTGGGGTTCCGGGTTTATTATTTAATTATTTTATTTAAATGGGATGTTACAGTCTCCTTTAGGGTTTGGAATCCCCATGCATGAGATGGTGTCCATTTGGTGAATGAATAATTCTTTATCTTGAAGATTGGTTATTTTGGGGCACGCAAAGTCATCAAGTCAGTGACTTTATAGTTCTAGACACTTGTGTGGACTCATATATGTGGTTTGGACTTCTGGAATTAAGCATTAAGAGCTTAATGTCGATTTTGGCTTAGTGGATGAGTACGATGGGCATACAAGTCAATACGTACACCGTACACACCAAATAGCGTGTACGCTTAGCGTACAGCTGAGTACGCCCCGCGTACTCAGTCAGGTGGGTCTTTGCATTTTGGGCTTCGAGTTTGGGCTTTCTTTTGGGGTTGGGTGTTTGAGTTATTAATGGGTCATCTGAGTACAAGTGTTTTGGACTAGGAAAATTGGTTGGGCTTTAAGGTAAGGCCCGTGTATAGTTTTGGGCCCAATTTGGAAAATTGGGCCATATTTGGGCCTTGGTTGATTATTTGGCTTTTGGGCCTTTCAGATCTTGAGTTTGGGCCTTAGTCTTGGACCAAGCTAGATTAGGGGTAAAATGGTATTTTTACCATGAGTATGGATTTATGGATATGGTTTGGGATCCAAATGTTGATTGGGTGATGTTTTGATATTGTCAGTCTGGGGATTTGTCAGCCAGCAGCCAAAGATCATCTGTGTGATTCGGCGGCGCGAGGTGAGTTTTCCTCACTGTACTTATGGGTCGAAGGCACCAAGGGCGACCCTTTGGATTGTTATCATGGTTTTTGCGTACTGTAGTGATCTATTAGATCTAAATCTTGGTATTTAGGATGATTCTATGTTTAGTGATCTGTAAGATCTGTTTGATTGTCTGTTGACTGGTTATATGTTTAGCTTTATATAGGTTGTTATGGTGTGGGTGGGTTGAGACTGTACTGCTTTGTGTTGTCATTCAACAAACCTGGTAATGTTTATATCAATATGTTGTTATGGTTATTGGGCTTATATGTGAGTTGGATATGTATATGTTGACATGTTATGTGTAGTTGGGTTGAGGCAGTTCCGCTATGTGCTGAAGCCCAACAAACCCAGGGCGTCCCGGATAGACTGAAGGCCAGTGGGGCGTACCAGTCAGGTCAAAGGCCTGGAGAACGTTCCAAATAGGTTGAAGGCCCAGTGAGGCGTACTAGTCATGTTGAAGGTTTTGTGAGCATACCAGATAGACTGTAGACCGGTGGGGCGTTCCAGTTAGACAGAAGGCTCTGTGGGCGTACCAGATATATTGTAGGCCGGTGGGGCATTCTAGTCATGTTGAAGGCACTGTATGCATATTGTTTGTTATGTAATCTGTTGTGTGTTGGTACTTTGGGAAACTTACTAAGCTTTGTGTTCACAATTTTTGGTTTATGGTTTCAGGTATTTCAGAGAATCGTGGCAAGGCGAAGGCGTGATTGTACACATCTTGATTTTATGTCATTGATCTTGGGAGGCATTAATTTTTAAATAATGTTTTGGGAACACTAACTTTGTAAACATTTTTATGAGTAAAAGGGTTGTTTTTAAAAGTTTAAAATATATAAAATTTTTGAAATTTTTGGGATGTTACAATAAAAAACGCCTAAATCTGACTCCGTATGAGGAAGTTATAATTTTTCGAAGTTTCATGATCAGCCTGACACAGCTATGTGTGTCATAAAAAGTGAAATAAAGATTGGTTACTTTTTAGCCAAAAAATCTAAACGACGTTGCTCTAAAAGAGACCAAGGCATTTGATCGAAGTTGCTCCACCCGCCGCCTGACACGTAAGGTGTGGTGCGCCGCCCTGCAACCTATATATGGGATAGAAATTGCTCATTTGCTCACACTTTCTAACCTAAATTCTTTCTAATTTTCCCCTAAGTTGAGTCCGAATTTCTTGGCATTTTGAGTACTTTTGGACAAACAAAAGAGGAGGGGAAATTTGTTGAGTAAATAGAACTTCTTCAATGAAGTTATAAAAAAAATATTCTAATTATTAAGAACTGAACGGGACCTTCTACCTCAAATCAGACAAACAAAGCAAGGCTTTGATTCACCAGAGAGCTGCCAAATAGAAGCTTTTGGTTTCGAAACTCTGCCCGCACAGTTACCAATTTCTCGCTAGAAAACTTTGTAAGTTAAGTTGTACTTACTATGCTTTAAGTGTAACTTATATTTATATTCATATTCGTTATTTTGAACCTATAAATAAGATTTATCAATGATTCCAAGTCATAATACTAATGGATCTACTTACGGGAGTGATGTATATGCTAGATTTAGTGATGTGTTTAAAGTGAATTTTCCAAATAGTAGACTCTATGTACCAAACGGGTCATACCTCCAATATGATCTTATCAGGTAATTTCTTATCATCTAGAACTTTAAGTATTCAATTGGATTATTGAGGAATCTAAACTATTGTTATTATAGTTTTGAGAAATAAAAAATATAGACTAAGACTTAGTGATCTTTACATCTAGGTCTTTTGAAAGGAAAAGCTAAGGTGTTGGGCGAAGCGTGAACCTAACCACCAATTATCCACTTTCAACAAGTGAGTGCATATTTACTTTCATCTTATAAATGGATACAAATTATTCTAAATGCTTAAATGTTATGTGCGCTATTTATTCGTATTTTCAATAAATGTGTTAGATAAAATAGCATGATAGGATTTTTGCCTAATTACTATGTTGGATTAAATTAGTGATGTGTTTTATATTATCACTTAAAAAGGTTTAAATGGATAGTCTGAATTATTCAACTCAATTAAAACACAATGGGAGGTGTACCTAGTCGCGTAGTAGTAAAGTAAAGTAAGTCAGGTATCGAATATAGGGAACAATATTTCTAATAAATGAAATAAATGCTAGAAATTAAACTAAAAGAAATAAACTTTAAATGGGGGTTTTATGTTTTTCAAGTTCATAAAAACTTAATTTAAACAATCAACTAATAATACTTCAAACTAAAACAAGCAACTAGAAAATGAGATTTAATCAAGAATTAAAAGATACTTTCGTTTAGCTTTGAATCCCCCTTTTTCCTATGATTGATTTCAAGATAATAGTTTAATTTCACTGGTTACCAAATTAGAGTTTACTAGATATCATGACGAGATTAACTAACATATATCAATTTATGAACTTTAATTTCAATGGTCAAGCAAATTAAGAATACCAAATTGATGTTAAGGATTATTTGGACTATGAATGATAAAATCTAAGAGTAACCTGTCTATGATCAAGAAAAGTAAATCAAGCACATATTATGATCAAATAATGCTTTGTAGCATAGTTATATCTGATGGGTTTTAGCCATAAGAACTTTCCTATGTGCGCATGCAAAACCCTAATGCTTGGATCTAGGCTTTCTACTAAACATGCTTTTGAATCCAAGACTTCTAATGACTAATTAGGTTAAATAACAACATTGAAACAGATCTAGAATCATACCTTTGAGTTCCTTGTTGATCTTGAGGTCTTGGAGCTTCTAGAGTCACAAGTGTCACTCCTCTAATGGCTTACAAACACCAATAGCAACAAGAATGATTTAGGAGAGAGGAGAGGGGAGGAATTCGACCAGAGTTCTCTTGCTTAATCAGAGGTGTCGAATTCCATCAGCCATGGGGTCTATTTATACTTGTAGACTCCTTAAGGGTTACAACCTAAACCCTAATTGGATAATCTTCTCTTAAGGCTATCCAAATCCATTCCATAGATAAGCATATGGACGATTTTAGCTTTCCTAAAGCTCTTAGAATCCGTCCAAACCATATCCCAATGGATTTACAGTCTAAAGCTTAACTATCAAACAATTGACAGTTTATACCCCTTTATTTAATTAATCTCTTTAAGTCACCAAATTAATTCTAATCAATTTTATGACTTATATTAATCAAATAACAAATATATTATTCATTATATTATTCACATAATATATTAATAATATTTACTCTCTCTTAATAAATCATCCTATCAAGTTGCTATGGTGAAGGCAACCCAAAAGGACCATGCACAACTGGATCAAATACTTGCCTAATATAGTTACTGCCTTAGACACTATTCCAACAGTCTCCCACTTGGATAAGTCTAGTAACTATACAAGTACAATTCGGTTTGCAATCGTAGCTCTCAAAGACGCTGTCAACTCTGATCTAATCAATCTTGTCCTTTAGATAAGGGAACGTACAGTCCTCTGTTAGATATCATGCTGACAATCCTATGGAATGGTTAGTCACGCATTTAGGTTTCTCGATCTCTGATTTATTTGACATAGAACTTAATCGAACACATCAATTCAGTTCTGACCGGGCCCGGCACATAAGTCAAATCAAATCATCGAGCGGTCAAGATATCGCTTTTACCTTCTTTGATAAAAGTTACAGATAAACTTCGACTTATATGCATTTACTTATTCATTAACCAACTATACACAACAATACGTTTTATAACACCAAGTTACTGATGCGTTTTCGTATTATCAATGTACAACCAATTAACAAATAATAAACCATATACCTAGGTTTTAAGACTATATGATATTATCGTCTTGCGATCACCTTTTATATCGTATTCGATAAGATGATTCCAGCAAGCGCGGGTTTATTCCAATGCTCAAAACTAGTTCATAAGCACTCATGAACGTTGCAGCAATCCTTTGCTATGTCTAACACCATTTAGACATTCTACACACCAATTCATGACAATCTTCTTTCATATCTACTCCCAACATATGAACGATTGTGGACCATTTGAATAATTCGATTATTCCTAATAAACTCAATTATTCTGGAAGTCAAAACATGCAAAGTGAAACAATAGCTAAACAATTAACATAAGATAGTATCATTACTTATAAATAACACTCCTTTATTTAATCATCAAATGTCAATTACATTTATCTATTACACGTTTCTAACACTATCTAATCTATGCTAATATCATCCTTCAGCCCAATACTCCTAGCATGTTGCAAGTGCTTAACCCTACTCAGTCCCTTCGTAAGCGGATCTGCTGGGTTATCTTCTGATGATATCTTATTCACTACGAGTTGTCCTTCTTCTACACGATGTCTAATGAAGTGATATTTTCTGTCGATATGTCTTGATCTACCATGATCCCTCGGTTCCTTGGTCAAGGCCACCGCTCCTTAGTTATCACAGAAAATCTCCATTGGCTCCTTTATGGCGGGTACAACTCCAAGATCACCGATGAAGTTCTTTAGCCATATTTCCTCCTTCGACGCTTCGCTCGCTGCAATGTACTCTGATTCGCACGTTGAATCAGCTACTGTTTCCTGCTTGGAACTCTTCCATGTCACTGCTCCTCCATTTAGGGTAAAGACCCAGCCCGACTGCGAACGGTAGTTGTCCCTGTCGGTCTGAAAACTGGCGTCACTATACCCTCGCACCTTCAAGTCATCACTCCCTCCGAGGACTAAGAACCATTCCTTCGTCCTCCAAAGGTACTTAAGGATGTTTTTCACCGCAATCCAATGTGCTTTGCCAGGATTCCCTTGATATCTGCTAACCATGCTCAAAGCGAAGGCTACATCAGGGCGAGTACAAGTCATAGCGTACATGATTGAGCCAACTGCGGAAGCGTATGGTACTCGGCTCATTTCTGCTATTTCAGCTTCGGTACTCGGACTTTGAGTCTTACTCAATTTGGCATTACTTTGTATCGGTAGTTCTCCCTTCTTTGAGTTTTCCACACTAAAGCGTTTTAGTAGTTTCTCTAAGTAAGTATTCTGACTAAGTCCAATTAGTCTCTTACTTCTTTCTCTTACTATCCTTATTCCCAAAATGTAAGAAGCTTCTCCGAGGTCCTTCATAGCGAAGCACTTCCCGAGCCAGGACTTAACTTCCTGCAGAGTCGGGATGTCGTTTCCTATGAGTAAAATGTCATCGACATATAGAATGAGGAAGCTTACTATACTCCCACTGGCCTTGACATATACACAAGATTCATCTTCGCTTCGTACAAATCCAAACTCTTTGACTTTCTCATCGAAGCAAAGATTCCATCTGCGAGACGCTTGCTTAAGTCCATAAATGGACTTCTCAAGCTTACACACTCTATCCGGATGCTTCGGATCCACAAACCCCTCTGGCTGAGCCATGTAAACATCCTCAGCCAACTTTCCATTAAGGAAAGCGGTCTTGACATCCATTTGCCAAATCTCATAATCATGAAATACGGCAATTGCTAGCATCACTCTTATAGATTTAATCTTCGCAACTGGTGAGAAGGTCTCATCATAGTCAACTTCGGGAGTTTGAGTAAAGCCCTTCGCGACCAATCGCGCTTTATATGTGTGTACGTTCCCATCCATGTCGGTCTTCTTCTTGAAGATCCATTTGCACCCAACGGTCTTGCGTCCGGGCATGTGATCAACCAAATTCCAAACTTGGTTATCATACATGGATTGGATCTCGCTATCCATTGCCTCTTTCCACTTTACAGACTCCGGGCCTGCCATGGCTTCCTTATAGCTATTAGGTTCATCAAGGCTTACTAGTGTACCATCACTAATATACGTGTCCCCTTCGGTAGTAATATGAAAGCCATAAAACTGGGGATGAACTCTAACTCTATCGGAACGTCTAAGAGGTAAGGATTCGTCAAACGGTTCAACCGGAGTTTCCTCCTCGGGTTGAACACCAGCGGTAGAGGTTCCTTCATCTATCGATTCTTGAATCTCTTCAAGTTCGATTTGCCTCCCACTGTCTCCTTGGCTTATGAGTTCTCGCTCTCGGAAAACTCCTCTCCTCGCAACGAAAACAACATTGTCCTTCGGTCTATAGAAGAGATATCCAAAGGATGTCTGCGGGTAGCCGATGAAAATACATCGCTCACTTCGAGGTTCAAGCTTGTCGTGAGTATCTCGTCTTACGAAAGCCTCACAACCCCAAACCTTGATATGTGCCAACGAGGGAGCTTTCCCTGTCCACATCTCGTGAGGTGTTTTGGCAACCTTCTTAGTAGGGACTCGGTTAAGGATATGGGCGGCAGTCTCTAAGGCATACCCCCAAAAAGAGATTGGTAGCGAAGCACGACTCATCATAGAGCGAACCATATCCAATAAGGTTCGATTACGCCTTTTTGCCACACCATTCAACTGCGGTGTCCTAGGAGGCGTCAATTGTGAAACTATTCCACACTCCTTGAGATAATCGTGGAATTCAAGACTTAGGTACTCTCCTCCTCGATCGGATCGAAGCATCTTGATTTTCCTGCCCAATTGATTCTCCACTTCATTCTTGAACTCTTTGAACTTTTCAAAGGTGTCTGACTTTTGCTTGATTAAGTAGATATACCCATATCTACTATAGTCATCGGTAAAAGTCACATAGAAGCGGTTCCCATCCTTCGTGGTTGATCTAAACGGTCCACACACATCGGTATGTATTAGGTCCAATAGACCCTCGCCCCTTTCACATGTACTCGTGAAAGGCGACTTAGTCATCTTCCCAAGCAAACAAGACTCGCATGTGTCATCTTCCCTAAGGTCGAATGACTCCAACACTCCATCCTTTTGGAGTTGGGCTATGCGTTTCTTGTTGACATGTCCAAGTCGACAATGCCACAAGGATGCTTTATCCATACTATTGGAAGAATCAATATTCAAAACATCATTTCCTAAGTTATCAACAATCATAACGGTTTCATATATTCCATTACATGGTATAGCTTCAAAGTAAAAGACACCATTTAGATAAGCCAAAATAGAACCATTCTCATTATTAAAAGAAAATCTAAATCCTTGTCTATATAAACCATGAAATGAAATGATGTTTCTTGCCATTTCCGGCGAATAGCAACAATTGTTCAAATCTAAAACTAAACTATTCCTAAGCACTAAGGAATACACTCCAATCTTGGTTACAGGCGACGATCTTCTGTTCCCCATGATTAGATTGATCCTTCCTTGCTCCACATCCCTACTTCTTCTTAGTCCCTGCACATTAGAACAAATGTGATAACCACAACCGGTATCAAGAACCCAAGAAATAGCATGATTAGAATCGTTAGATTTGATTGTATATATACCTGCGAAAGATGGCTTGATCTTTCCTTCTTTGATTGCTTGCAGGTAATTCGGGCAGCTTCTCTTCCAATGTCCTATCTTGTGGCAGTGGTGGCACTCTGCCTCCTTCGGGTTAGAGCAGGGCTTAGCGGGATCAACTTTGGTCCCACTAGAAGAGGCACCATCTCGGGCTTTCACCTTGCGATAGTTCTTCGATGAAGCTTTCCTCTTCTTTCCCTTCCCTTGTCCAATAGCCAAGACAGGAGCAGCGGGCGGATTGGGAGTGGATGCAACAGACTTGTCCTTGAAGTTGTTCTCAACAACCCTCAAGAGACCTTGGAGCTTGCTTAGGGTGACCTCTTCTTTGTTCATGTGGTAGGTCATCTTAAATTGGTTGTACATCGGAGGCAAAGAGTGAAGCACCATGTCGATTGCCAAGTCTTCACCGAAGTCAACATTTAACTTGCGAAGGCGGTCGACATACCTTTGCATCTTTTGCAAGTGCACGATAAGAGATTCTCCATGACCCATCTTCGCGGAAATCATGTTAGTGAAAATCTCGTACTTCTCTTGTCTCGCGTTTTGGTGGTACCTCTCCAATAAGTCTTGATGCATCTCGTACGAGTACATGTCCTCGTAGGACTTTTGGAATTCGGAGTTCATGGTGGCGATCATGATGCAATGTACCTTCGTTGCATCTCGCTCATGAGTTTCAAAGGCGGTGATTTCGGCGGGAGTAGCAATTTCGGGGTTGATTTTCTCGAGCTTCTCATCGAGGACATACTCCTTATCCTCATAGCGAGCAATGGTGCGAATGTATCTTATCCATTCGCTAAAGTTCGTTCCATCGAAGGTGACCTTTTGGCAAAGGCTCATCAACGTGAAAGAACTAGCAGCAACGTTGTTTGCGTTCGACATCTACAATTAGAAAAGGACAAAATAAGAATCCCTAATTATTACCCAATAAGAAAATTAGGGCTAGGATCCAACAATAACATTTACATACTAGAAAAGGGATGCCGTAATCTAACATGCAAATAAATTGAAGGTAAGTGAATGACGATTCACTAATTCTCCATCACAAAACTTAAACTATTAGTCCTAAGTGTTTTTGAGAATTCCTAGGTTCGGATGAGATTCATTGAAACTATTCAATGGCATGTTTAAATCTCGATATGCCCCTCTTGTTTGTGACTGGGATGCCGAGGATCACAAAGCGGGTGTGAATTACCATGCAAATTCACATGGTGCCTTCATTGTAACAATCACCTATTCGATGTGCCGGTAAACCACACACGCTCCATCGAACTATGATAAACAATGAATCACCCTTTGCCACCTTCGCTTAGAACCAATTAGTGTGCCGGTAAACCACACACGCTCCACTAACATCTTAGCAAGGTGCAAAGTGTAATTTCATGGGATTGCATCAATTCACTTTTCCTAAAGTAACTAGGATTGGGAAATTTTGGAAAAATATGTGTAGTTACTTTGTATTTCTTATTATACTTTTAATGAGAGAATTAGGTTGCCCTATCCTACCCGTTCGGCTAACGACCCTCCACCAATCAAGCAAGCGATGGGTGTGAGTGTACACCCATTAAGCGCCATTTTATAGGCCGCAACCTTATACCCACCTTATAGATCGGCTTCGTGAATGAGGCCTACTAACGGTAAGACTAGCATTTAGTTATACATATATATATTATTCTAGTAATATTATATATATATATATATATATATATATTGTTATGGAATCCCCAAAGCAATAGTCTACTCCTTTCTTACAGTGATCCCTTAGGATAGGTCCTCTGTAATCATCATACCAGGATCAGGGAGTGAGAATAATAGGAATGCGCTCACCACGCTCCTAAGCCTGGCTCACTCAGTTTCTTTGTATCACACGTAGCGGTATGAAGATACATGGATAATGATGTTTGAATTTGTTGAGAGATTTAAGGAATTTTAGGTCATAGAATAATAAACCATTGTAAGGCCTGTAGTGCCTACTTTATGCTTATGCTATTGTATTAGTGTTGACATTCAAAGTTTTTAATATTAATGAAAAAAGTTTCTTTGAATTTTTTTTATAAATGTTATGGGACAAATTCTGCACTAATAAAAGAATGTTATGTTTTAAATAAACATAAATAAAAGGTCTTTTCGGGCCATAAAATTGGAGATGTCACATTGTTCAAATGATAGGTTAAGGTAAATTGATCATAACAACTAGCCAAAGAATTAAGAACTATATCAATGGTCAACTCTTTGTCGAAATTCACATTGATTTTGCCAAGCCTTTCCATGTGTTTTTACATCTTCTGCACATGAGCATGTACAAATTCTCCTTCCTTTAGCTTACACACCGTTATGGAATTGACGACTTTAAATAGTTATTGTCTTGCTTTCTTGTGAAACATTTCAACAATTTGCAAGTTCATTTCATTTGGCCACTAGTCCTCATAATACTTTTGGAGTTCTGGCGACATAGTGGCTATCACTGTGACATCCCCATTTTCACGGCTACAAAAAACCGATTTGTTTATGCTTATTTAAAAATCAGAGTATCCTTTGTAAAAAATAGTATTGCAGAATTTGTTCCCAGAAAACATGATAAAGATGTTATCAAAACATTTCCGAAGAAATATATTTTTATTTAAAACATCGGGATGTCAGCGTCAATACAGAAGCCTTGCAGTAATTAAACGGGTGGCCTAATATTCATTGAATCTCTAAAGCAAAATGTATCTTTCATATAGCCACCTGTGATACAATAAACTGAGTGAGTTAGGTTGGGAAACCTGGTGAGTATATAGGGTTTTCAATCCACAATAATAAAGTTGATTTGTTTCTTCACATATTTCATATCAAACAGTTAACCCGATTACTCATGCTCTTTTGCAACTACTACTTGGGAATGGATTCTAAGGTGGTGCACCATCCTTGTTACTAATTTTGATACAATAAACTGAGTGAGTCAGATTGAAAAACCTACTGAGTACATATAGTTTTTAATCCTCAATAATATAGTTAATTTGTTTCTTCGCATATTTCATATCAAACAATTAACTCGATTACTCATGCTCTTTTGCAACTACTACTTGGGAATGGATTCTAAGGTGGTGCACCATCCTTGTTACTAATTTTGATAAGGTGGATGAGATCTTGGATTTCACTGCAATCTAGGGTCATTGCCCTAAATAGAGAAAGATTTTAGTGAGTATTTTGTATGGTGTTTTATGGTGGTTATGGAAAACAAGAAACAACATAATGCTAAAAAATCAATTCATCTCTTCAACTAAGGTCGATGATATCAAATCCTTGGTTTATATTTGGATTAGTGACAGGAGACCTAAATATTCATGTAATTGAGTAGATTGGTATGTATGCCCCTTTTTTTGTAAGTAAAATGCCCTTTGTACCTCTTTTTTCTCCCTCGTCTATTTGTTTGCTAGGCATGGGTTATTTTATTTTCTTTTAATAATATTTACAAGTTCCAAAAAAAAAAAATTCTCCCTCGACATAATTGGTAATAGATATAAATTACATTCGATGAATCAAAATTTGATGTAGAAGAATCACCTACTTCAAAAAAAAGTCCAATCCATAAATGCTCCCAAATTTACATCCCAGCCCTTAACGAGGTTACGAGGAAGCTTCGCAGTCTCCTTACACTGAACAGGAACACTATTCTTTATAAACCCCCAAAATTTCAAATTCTTATCAAAATTTACAAAAACAAAAACTATGAAGATCCTGGACCTCCTTCTCCTCTTCCTCCCTCTCTTCTTCGCCATTCCAATTCAATCTTCATCATCACAGCCACATTTTCTCAGATCATCGACAAAAACTTTCAGTAATCAGAGAAGTGGTGCCGCACCTCAACAGTACTTCGAAGTCACACACCCACTTCCCACCGACGACATTACTCCGGCATGCTCCGTCAGCGTACTCAATCACAGCTTCGGATACACCTACGGCAGTCCACCTGTCACAGTCAACTACACCCCGCCTCCGGCCACATGTGAATGGTCCCTTGCCGTACTTGAATTCCGAGCTGAATGTAAAGGTGAGCAGTACGACCGTATCGCCGGAGTCTGGATTGATGGGGTAGAGTTGTTGCGTACGAGTACTGCTCAGCCGACTGAAGATGGTATTTTCTGGAGTGTTCGGAAGGATGTGACTAGGTATTCTTCGATTATTTCTCAGCCCAATCTCACCCTCGCCGTTATGCTCGAAAACATTGTCAACGACGAATTCACTGGCGTTTACCACATTAATATATCTTTCCTCTATTACTCCGATAAAGTCGCTAGGGTTCCGTTATCTATCGTTCCGGGAGAATCAAGAGCTAACTCGTTCAATAGAAAATTGATTTCTATTAATTCACCTGAAAATGAGAATAATTTAGAGGTCGGTCGAGTTTTAAATTCGTTGTATCCGTATAATAAGCCAGCAGATTTGGTTCTACCTATATCAGGTGCTCTTGATGAGGGGTTTTGGTTTAGAATTCAAGATGAATTTCATATCGAAACGACAAATCTTCAAATTTCTCAGAAGACTTACAAAGCGGTGCTTGAATTGTATGTTTCGTTTCATGGAGACGATGAATTCTGGTACATGAATCCTTCAGATTCGTATGTAGAAACCAACCATTTGGCCACCGGAAGAGCTCACGGGGCATACCGTGAAGTATTGGTGACGATTGACGGTCAATTAGTCGGATCAGTGATTCCTTTCCCGGTGATATTCACCGGCGGAATTAATCCTCTGTTTTGGGAGCCGGTTGTCTCCATTGGAGCTTTTGATCTTCCTACTTATGATATCGATTTGACTCCATTTCTAGGGCTTCTTTTAGATAACAAAAAACATTCAATCGGGCTTCAGGTTGCTGATGGTATCTCCTTTTGGCTTATCGATGCAAATCTACATCTCTGGTTGGATCATACAGATGTAAACGCTGAAACTGTGAAGTATAAAGTCCCATCAATGCAGATCCAACGTAAATCTGAGTTCGTACTCCTTGATGGAGAATTCGAAGTAGAAGGAGAAAGGAGTAGTCAAGCTACCGGATGGGTAAATTCAAGCTTCGGCAATCTGAAAACCCAATGTACCGAAAAAACCAAATTCAAGAGCAAGCTCAAGTTCAAATCAGAGGGAACTAAGAAAGAACTCGACCAACAGATCAAAAGGAAGACGAAAATCAAAATCACAAATGAGATGGGTCAATTGATTGGAAGCTTAGAAGTAAAAATAGATTACCCTCTGAAGATCTCCATGGATACTCAGCCTGGAGTAGATGAAGACACCTCGTTGATGATCACGAAGGTGGAGCAAGAACGAAGTGAGCGGTTTTATGGTGAGAACAGTTCTAGGGTTTTGAGTCACAAACAGAATTGTAATGGTTCGATGGTGGTTATGGGTAATTCTGTTCTATCAGGTTCAGCCGATAATCATCAGAACTACAATTACCAGGATGAATTTGGTTGTTATTCTCGAAATGTTGGTGTCGTGGATGGTGATGTTGTTGGGGATCAAACATTCTTCACTTGTGAAGCTTAGTTCTCATTCGACTCGTATTGTTTAGTTTAGTTTAGTTTAGTTGTGTTTATGTAAAATTTGTATAAATAAGCTGCCATAGTTTTGAGGCATTTAGCTTTAGTTATATGTTTGGAATAAAAACTCTATGTATGGTTTTAAATAATTGACTTAGCTTGTTTTTATGGCAAAATAAACAGTTTAAGTTTTCTTATGGTTTAAATAATTGATGTTATGATTTATGGTTGATGACAATAATGTATCAAAATTGGAGCTTGGATTTAGAAAGGTAAGCAAAGATTATATCTGTGCATTTGAAGTTGAATGGGGGTGATTTTGATTGTGTAGGTATTTTGGTGACGTTTTTACAGTTTATCTGGATGATTTGAAGAATATTACCCAGCAATGTAACTAAAGGTATTTTTTTATTAAGAAACGTATAGTGTTTTAAAATTGGACAATAGAATAACTGAATAAGGTAATAAAATCAACATTATTTTCAAAATAAAATTTAGAATCGTGTCATTTTTAATAACTCTGTTAGTGTGTTGACAACCGAATTAAGTAAAAAGATAATATCTCTGTGAGTGTGTTGAGAGCAGAATTAAGGAAAAAGATTCGCCCACCGTGGGGCTCGAACCCACGACCACAAGGTTAAGAGCCTTGCGCTCTACCAACTGAGCTAGACGGGCTTTTTGTTAAAATTATTTTATGAATAATAAAATTATGAATTATGATAAATCCAAGTCCATAACCTTCAAATTTAATCATTTGAGAGATCGAATCACCTTTAGCCATACCTATTTATATATGTATTTATATGTAAATTCAAACTTGATTCTAATTTATAAAATTTTATCTATCTAATAAATAATACAAAACTAAATTATAACCCGTGGATACCACGGATGAGAAAATTAAAAATAATTTTAATTAAATTATAAGTTAACTATTGAGCAATGATAATAAAAAATTTAATAATTAATAAATATAGATGTTTTATGAGTAAGTTCATAATAATATAATGTTGGTTTGAATATCCGATCGACTATTTTTTATTTTCTCTCTAGTATCCATGGCATCCATATACTTGTTTGATAAATAATTAAAAAACTTTAATAATAAGTTATGAGTATTAATTAAAAAATTAATATAATAATATGTATTGGTATTAAAATGATCGACCAATGATAAGAAAAAAAAATCTTAATTTATAATGATAGATGTTATATATATATATATATATATATATATATATATATATATATATATATATATATATATATATATATATATATATATATATATATATATATATATATATATATATATATATATATATATATATAATCAAATACTTCAAACTACAACAACACACTGGTTTGATTCGATAGACATTTTGTATTTGTAGAAATTTTATAAAATTTTAATTTTGTATGTATAGATACTTTATAAAATTTTAATTGAATACTATTAATTAAAAAGTTACATTAAACTATTTAGTAAGAAAGTCATTTTTAGGACAAAAAAAATTATTGTTAATTCCTACAATAGACGGAAATTAAACCTACTCCCTCTCAAACACTTTCTAGTCAAGAAAAAACACATATTACCCCCCCCCCCCCCCCCCCCCCCCCTCTTCTCTCTTTGCAAGTCAGTATGGAAAATGCTTCCATTAGGCAAGGATCTGTTCGTCTATGTATCTCGGTGTAACTCGAATGCAAATTTGGGATTGGATGGCCAGGTATTATAGAAATCGATTTAAATTTTTATATAGAGTTTGAGTATATTCATGATTAAAATCGATCATAATATCGTTAGGGTTTTCTCAGATTTGGGCCTTTGTTTGTTAAAATTGTTTTTGGGTTTTGGGAAATTGGAAGAAATTGAACTTGATTACAAATCAATTACACTGGTTCATGTATTTATGACTGAAAATATCAATTGTCCAGAGTTAAAGGATTTCTTACATGTAATCGTTCAATCGGCGATATGAGATGACAGATGGAATCACGAATGCAAGAACTTTGTTGCATAAGTGTCGGTAGGAAATGACGTTTGAGGGGTTATGATATCATCATCAATAGATAAAGCATCTTTGCATAAAAAAGGTATCTTGGACTTGAAATAACACTCTCTTTCTCAAACTATTCAAGGTTTGTTGATGTTTTTCATATATATATATATATATATATATATATATATATATATATATATATATATATATATATATATATATATATATATAATGTTTTTTCAATTTATTACTTAATTATTCCATTTTTCTCCCACAATAAATACACATACACTCCATACATACACTAACACAAACACACAAATTATAGCAATGTGCTTTGAATGTATATTGTTATAATGATAGCTTGAATTTATATTTGAAAGTAAAAAACATAATTAAAAAACATTATAGCCGATAGAAAATTAACAATGGCTATTTTTCTATTAAAATGGCATATTTGTCATTTTTATAATATAAAAGGTCATAGTTGTCAGTTTATAATATAAAAGGACAGACTTGTTGTTTTTTAATATAAAAGGGCAATATTGCAGACACTGTTATAATTTAGGATTCCCCATCTATTTCAACCACTATAAATACACGAAATAGCTATGTACTTTTTATGTATGGATTTTATAGACTATTATGTTTTAGGATGCCCTATCTATTTCAAACACTCTATATGGATTCGTAATAATTAAATAGACTGTTTAAAGTAGAATACACTAATAAGAAAAATATGAAAACTTAATGCAATAAATAAGCAGTTTTTACCGAAGAAATTATAGCTTGGATATATAGTTTTTACCATTTCATAAAACTTTTTTAAAAAAAAAAGTTACCATGTCTAGTATATGGTATATGTCTCTAAAACGTAATACATATTTTCTGAAAAACCTTGCATAGACCTATTATTTTTTAATACAAAAATCATTTTTTTAAGTAGAATGTCATTTCAAGTACATCCTAGTAGCCATTTTGAAAGTAGGATGACATTTCAGCTCTACTCCCATTTATAAAACATTAAAAGTCTACTACTATACCTTTATCAATATATAAAAACATCATTAAAATAAATATGTTAACCAATAAAATAAAGCAGAAAAAATCAGATTATGAGAATAGAGGAAGTGAGAAAGTGAGAAAGAATTAGCCAAATTAGGCACTCTAAACACTGATTTAACATTAAATAGAATATTAGAGAACATTTGTACAGCAAGCAATGTAAATAGATTAGGTTTTTATAAAACCAACAATATTAACTGAATTAACATTCATATTAAAATTTTGATAAAACCAACAGCCTTACCTGAGTTAACATTAAACATGAATTATGCAGTCTAAAACACATGTTAATTAAAACATATATATATTTAGTAAACATCGATGCCTATAAGATGGTAGATAAGAACCGTAAGATAAGGAGAAGAAGATAGAAATAAGGAAAATAAAGAAAAATAATAAAATGATCAACAGTTGTTTGGAGAATTATGTATCAGATTCGCAGAGAAGAAGAAGTAGGCAGAAATCAAATGAGAAAGACGGCAAATCTTGGAAATAGTTTTAGGGGTTTGGTTTATATAAACGAAATCAATAAGCAAATATAATATTGTAATCATTATTTCATTCCTATTATGATGCAGGTATAAATGGTAAAAGATAAAGCAATTAAAAAACATTGCTGAATCTAAGGGATTTGGTGATATATGATACTTCAAATATATTTAAATGCAGGGGGATATAGTAACCAAATGCCTAATTAGTAGGAGATGATCAAGGAAGTTGATATCAATTCTTCAAAGAAGCATTGAGCGGGAAAACAATTCATAGGATGGCTAAAGCTAAGACACGTGGAATGAAGGAGGTGTAGAAAGGGGACACGTGACGCCTTAAAGAGTCTTTTATTAGGAAGAGATTATAAAGTTTTCAAGTTTATAATTTTCTCTTTTTAAACATACTTGACTTTGTTAGAGTTGATGTAACATTAAAATTATATTATATCTTTCTATTATTTTTTTTTAGGCTTATCGTTTAGGTAAGGCTTCAAGGAAAGAGAAATTTGTCACATGCTTAAAATGCAAAAACCTTAGTCATAACAAAAGGAGTTGCAAAGGTCATAGTATTGCAAGTGGTGCAGGTAAAAGCAGTGCAAGTGGTGATGGTGATGCAGGTCAAAACAGTGCAAGTGGTGTTGGTGGTGCAAGTCAAAGCAGTGTAAGTGTTGCTGGAAGTGTTGCTGGTAAGAAGATACCAAGTTGGGCTGGGAAAAGCAGTGCAATAAGTGTTGTTAATAGGAGACCAAGTTGGGTTGGGAAGGAAGGAAAGACAGTAGTTTGAAAGCATCCTAGTCGTTTTATTTCGTAGCTTAATGTAATGGCTTTTTACACTATGCAATGTGTTGATGTTTTTGTTAACATTATGATAATCTTTTGTTAACATTATGATGATCTTTTGATAACATCTCTATCTTTTGCTAAAATTATGATGATATCCTACTATCTTTTGATAAAATCCTACTATCATTTGTATTTCATTCCAATTACATTACAACAACATGACACAATTCCATTCCAATTACAATCACCACACAATTACAATCAAACCAAATTACATAACATTCCAGTCAATTACAATCCATTCCATACCACTACAATTACATTCCAATCAACTAAAATCCATTCCACTAAAATTACATTCCATTCCAGACAAAAAGCAAAAACAAAAGGGTTGAAACCAATTACATTGCAATTACAGTACAATTTGTAAATTAGAGTTGCTACAAAAAAAAAAACCTAATTGCACAGTAACAAAAGCCTCAATTTTTTATTTTCATTTTGAAGCTCTTTCATTTGTTGGCATGAGCGGAGCTATCTTCATCAACCCAACATAGAAACCCACATTATGGTCCCTAAAATTTCAATAATTAGGTCTAACTTTTATTTAGTGTTTAAAGCAAGTGAAACATCGATTAAACCTAAAATTACTGTTCCAGTACAACAGTACAATCACTTTCCAAGGCTTTTCTTGGTCGTCGAGGTTCGTATAACAGTTAGATAACCACAATCACACCTTATCACCATTAGCGTTGAATTGAAGAAGTTGCATAAAAGAAGAATAGATGTCCAAGTCGTAGAGAAGAAGAATGGATGCCACGTATTTGAAAAGCATTCTTATAAGGTTGATTATATTAAAAAGGAAAAAATACCCCTGGCCTGTTAGGCACGTGAGGCGTATTCACAGAGATAGCTAATGACAAATGGACGTAAGGACCAAACACGTATTAAAAGCAAATGTTAGGGATGCCCAACGTGCAAAATAAAACATAAGGACGAAACATGAAATTATTGCAAACCACAATGACCGTTTCAGTAATTTGTGTTCATCTAAAATGTTATCCACATGAATTTGAAAATCATTATCATCCCTATCAGATACGTCCTGAGAATCTGTAACATCCTAAAATCATGATAAAATTTTTGTTTTTCAGTTTAAGTAAAAATATTGTTCAATCAAACCCAAGTCATAAAAACCAAATATCCAAATATAGATATCACAAAATCAGAGTATCATAAAATCTACAAAATGTATCATTGAAGGATGTGTAAGATCACGTATTCGCCTTGCCACGATCCTCTGAAGTACCTAAAACATAACACTTAAACTGTAAGTCAAAGCTTAGTGAGATCTCCCAAAATCCCTCACGCAGAATAACATATACAAACATGCATGTTGGGTCCACAGTCATCAGACTGGATTACCCTCGGGTCCACAACCATCGAATTAGATTACCCCTGACCCACAGTCATTAGATTGTATTGCCTCAGCCTAATCAGTCGTTAGAATGGAATGCCTCGGTCTGTTGGCTTACATGCATAGCAGTAAAGCCTTAACCCATACCACACTATGCCCATACATGCAACAAATAAATCATATAACAACACAAATAATCATGCAAATCTACAAAGCACTATAGCATAGTAACATCCCATATACTAGGATACATAACCTAGTAGACCGACATTGGTGTCTTCGACCCACGAGTATAGTGAGGAAAACTCACCTAAATGATAGAAAGATAGCATAACCGAATGATGCTCCAACTACCGACTCTACGGGTCACCTGTATAACACCCAGGGACCCAACCTCAATCTACTACTAAAAATATTCTAAATAACCTAAAGTCAAACTTGGTCAAAGTTAACGGTCAACAATCAAAGTCAAAAGTCAATCCAGTTGGTCACCACATCGTGGCTACTAAATAACAAAATAGACGAGTCTTAGCCCACTTGTCACGCCGTGGAGACCTAGGCCATGTCGTGGGTTTTGGGTTCCTAACAACTTAATGGGTTAAGCTGTCTTTCTTTGATTCTAAGGGCTCTAAAGCTCAAATCTGGTCCATACTATGGTCTAAGTGGATAAAGCTTCCAACTTTATCCCTTTAGACTCTCCAAGGGGTAAGAGTTTCACTCCTAGGTCCAAAAAAGGCAAAACATAACTTGGCTTAATTCATTAAGCACTTAATCTTAAAGACTTCTAGTTCAACATTTCCAGAAATTTTTCTAACATCATAAAACAACATAAAAACCCTTACTTTCTAGACATGCATGTCCAATACATGTCTTGGGCTCTTATTAGGTAAAAATGAGGGTTTTTGATCAAAAATCCACGCATGATACAAAAATTCACTACAAATCCAGATCCAAAGCACCAAACACTTTTAAATGGCCTGGAGATTCATAAAGTTGCAAACTTTATGAGATCTCATCACTCTAACAATCAAGAACATGAAGATTTAGGGACAAAATTCAAGATCTTGCAACCTATCATGATAAAAATCGAGTCTTGGACACTTACAAAGGCCTAGAAGGATGCTACCGCAAAGGAGAAGGTCTCGCTTGTTGGATCTTAGCTCACTTATTCTTCTTTCTTCCTTTAATGGCTTCAAAGAACACCAAAACAAGGCTTAAAAAAGGAGGGGGTTTAGGGTTTTCTCATATCTCAAAGAGGCTGGTGGAGGCTGAGGGTGAGAAAAATCTAGCCTCCTCATTCCTTTAAATAGGGAGGAAAACCCAAAAATAGTGTTTTTTCATTTGCCAACTACCACGTCGTGGCCATATACTTCTTGATTTACTACGTCGTGGAACACCTTAAAATGCCAAAAATTGGAATTTGAATTACCTTGGGATCCAAGTGTTACAATTCTCCCTCACTTGAATCAGACTTCATCCTCGAAGTCCGATGTTACGAATAACTCAGGGTAGTTCTTCCACATCTTAGCCTCGGGTTCGTAAGTCCATCCGGAACCCTTCCACTGCTGCCACTGAACTTTGACCAATGATACCTCCTTGTTACGCAAGGCATTCGTCTTCCTATCATAAATCGTCACTGACCTCTCAATATAGTTCAGGCGATCATCAACCTGAATATTGTCTAAAGGGAACACTGTTGAATCATCAACTACACACTTCCAAAGCTGAGAAACATGGAAAGTGTTGTGGATTTAGCCAAGCTTGTCAGGCAGATCTAGTCGGTAGGCCACCCTGCCTATCCTGGCCACTACTTGAAACGTACCGATGAATCGGGGCCCCAACTTTCCCCACTTCCTGAAGCGTATTACACCCTTCCAGGGTGTTACCTTCAGTAAAACCATATCGCCGACCTGGAACTCCAACTCGGATCGACGTTTGTCAGCATAACTCTTATGTCGACTCTGAGTTGTCTGCAACCTATGCCTAACCTGCTAGATAAGCTATGTTGTATGAAGGACCACCTCGTTTCTCCTCATAACCCTATGACCGACCTTCCCCCCAACAAACGGGGTACGACACTTCCTCCTATAAAGAAGCTCAAAATGCAGTGCACTGACACTAGAGTGATAATTGTTGTTGTAGGATAACTTAGCAACAATAAGGTAGGAGTCCCAACTCCCATCGAAATCTAACACGGGATTTCAACATATCCTCGAGCATCTAGATTGCATGCTAGCTCTAACCGTCATTATGTGGGTGATATGCGGTGCTGAAGAGCAATGTCATACCCAATTCCTCGTGGAACTTTTGCCAAAATCGAGAAGTGAACCAAATATATCGATCAGATACAATGGAAACCAGAACACCATGATGATTGAGAATCTCACGCACATACTCATCGGCCAATTTCTCAACCGAGGAGCTCTCCCGAATAGTTAGAAAGTGGGAACTCTTTGTCAGACGGTCCACAATGACCCATATCACATCAAACCCCTTAGTTTTCATGGATAACTTGGTGATAAAATCCATGGAGATATGTTCCCATTTCCACATGGGAACCTCCAAAGTCTGCAATTTGTCGTGCGGCCTCTGGTACTCGGCCTTGACCATCCGGCAGGTCACGCATCTCTTAACGTACTAGACTATTTCCTTCTTCATACGTAACCACCAATAACTAAGTCTCAAATCTCGATACATATTTGTGGCCCCATAGTGTATCGAAAATTTGGACTTATGTGCCTCCTTCATCACAGTATGCCTGATCCCACCAAAATCTGGTACCTAAATCCGACTGCACTAGGTCAACAATCCGCGATTATCGGTAGAAAACTTTTCGATCTCACCCTTGATCCTCTCCTGCTTCCAATTTTCCTCCTTAACTCCCTCGGCCTGAGCCTCCCTAATCAAGTCCATAACAGCGAATCGATAGAAATCCTCATACATAGGCCCCCAACACAAGTACTAGCTGACTTGCAGTTCAAAGCATCAGCAACTACATTCGCTTTCCTGGGATGATACGGAATCTCGCAGTCATAATCTTTGACCACGTCAAGCCATCTATGTTGTCTCATATTTAGATTCGACTAATCTATGAGATATCTCATACTCTTGTGATCCGTGTAGATGGTACACCATACACCATAAAGAAAATGTCGCCAAATATTGAGGGCAAACACCACCGCCCCCAACTCCAGATCATGCACCAGATACCGAACCTCATTCGGCTTCAGCTGTCTGGAAGCATACGTAATAACCCCCCCCCCCCCCCCCCTTTTGCATGAGTACTACCCCAAACTGGTGATAGAAGCATCACAATATACAACAAAATCTTCACGACCTCTAGAAGAGTCAAAACTGGAGCCTTACATAACTTTTGTCTCAATGTATCGAACGCAACATGCTGCTTATGGCCTTAGTGAAAATCCACACCTTTCCTCGTCAAACGAGTGAAAGGTAAAACAACCTTGGAGAAATCCAGAATAAGCCTCCGATAATACCCTGCTAAACCCAGAAAACTCTTGATCTCCAAAGGGGACTTCGGGACCTCCCTAAGAAATGGACCTCCTATAACAAAAAAATCACACTTCTAGAACTTGGCATAAAGCTTCTCCCTCCTCAAAACTCCCAACATCTCTCAAAGGTGCTCTTGAAGCTTCTCCCTGGTCTTGGAATAGACTAGGATTTCATCAATAAAAATAATAATTGAACAATCGAGCATTAGATTGCATACATGATTCTTCAAATCCATAAATGCCACCGGTGCGTTGATGAGCCCAAATGGCATTACCAGGAACTCATAATAACCATAACTTGATCAGAACTTTGTTTTCTCCATGTCCTCCTCTCTAACTCTCATTTGATGATACCCTAGCCTCAAATAGATCTTGGAGAACCAAGATGCACCATATAGTTGGTCGAAGAGGTCATCAATCCGAGGAAGTAGGTAACGGTTCTTCACCCTTAACTTGTTCAACTCCTGGTAATCAATGCACATCCGGTATGAATCATCCTTCTTTTGGAAACTTGATAGCTTATTTTATTTCCTTATTTTTATTAGTTTATTTTATATTTTTAGATATTTTTATCAATATTGCATTGTACTTTATTTATTTTCTTTATCATGGATTGTACCGGGGACTTTTAATTTTGCATGAGGTATTTTGTAGGGTTTTGGAGGTTGTTGCGGTTATGGATTAGCTTGGAAATGGGCTTTGTGGGCTTCTGAGGCATTATTGGGCTTTGCGGATCCATTAAAGGAGATTTGGGCTTAAAAAGGTTAAAGACTTGGATGAAGTGGGCATGTGAGTGGATCATGGATTGCTATTTTGGGCTTGGAGCATCCATATTTGAAGCTAAAAGATGATTGGTTAGTTTGAAACAAATGGGATATGGAGGGGAGCAAAGGAATCTTTGGTAGTGGGATGGTTAGTAGAGGAAAAATGAGCCAATTGCATTTCAGCAGCACTTGCACGGGTGGAATTTTCATCGCGCGGGTACCCGCGCAACTGCCCAGTTTTGGGCATTTTGGTCATTAGGCTTGCCATTACCTTGGGGGATCAGATCTATCAGCCATAACTTCGATTTTACACCACTGGAGACGAGGAGAAGGCGATTTTGGAGCTCAAGACTCATTTCTTTTCATCTTTCCAAGTTATTGGTAGTTTCTTTATGCAATTTGTAGCACCTGGTTCCTGGTACGTAAAATTTATCTAAGTATTTTACATTTTTAGCCTTGGACTCGGCGAGTTGTAGGCCCGACTCGCCGAGTGGAGACGGGTTTGGGAGCACGTTTAAGTTGGCGACTCGGCGAGTCCACATTCTGGACTCGGCGAGTCCCAGCTATCTGATGAAACCCTAAATTACAAGGGTTTGCACGCTATTTAAACCCTATTATCCGCCCCCAAGCTCGCCCCCTTCACCCTCGGAGCTCTCTACTTCGTTCAAGCCTTGTTCCTTGTGAGTTTGAAGCATTTTGGTGTGTTTTCTTGAAGATTTGGAGAGGAAGGGAGAGTAGATCAAGAAGAGAAGAAGGAGGCCAGGCATCCTTGTGTTATCTCAGTGATTTCCTTGAGGTATAACTTAGTTTCCCTCTGTTTTCATGCTTATTGTCCCTTGTCGCTCCATGAAAGTCCTTCTTGAGCCTTTCGCCAAGCTTATTAGTGTATTAGGGTTTGTAATAAGTTGTTTAGCCTCTAGATCTAGGCATGATTGAGCTCCAGGAGCTTGGATCTACTGCTTTTATGGAGCCATATTGCATGAAAGCCCTAGATCTACTCTTTTAGTGCATTTTGAGCCCTAAAACCTTCATTGGTGTTTATTTACACGTAAAGTTGGAAACTTTACGTATTAACCAGGCCCTAGAAACCCAGATCTATGTATGGTATGAGCTGGATTCAAGCAGAATCGCGTATATAGTATTTGCATGTGGCAGACTCGGCGAGTCGAGTCGCGAGTCCCCGAGTTTTCCCCTTTTCGTGTTTGCGGAGTGGAGTAGTGAGTCATGGGGTGTGAATCAGTGAGTCAGAAGCCAGACTCACCCATGAAGAAACTCGGCGAGTCAATGCCCTGACTCGGCGAGTCCAAGGCAATCTTCTTGCCTCAAGAACAGACTCGGCGAGTTGTTCATACAACTCGGCGAGTCCCAGCATAGAGTGTTCTTCGGATGAGGACGAACTCAATGAGTTGTTCATACAACTCGGCGAGTAGGATGAAGGATGTTCAGACACCAGTTTAGAAGGAAAAAGTCGTCGAGTCAATGCCAAACTCGACGAGTAGAGATGGGACAATGGTCAGGCAAAGGGATAGGGACTCGGCGAGTTGGCAGGTCAACTCGACGAGTCGGGTCAACTAGAAGTTGACTTTGACTTTGACTCTTGGCTTAGTTAGGGGTAAATGGTCATTTTACCCTGAGGTCAATTAGTAGCTTTTAACTGAGTGTTTTGTGGGGATCATAGCCGGAGGATTTCCAGGGCAGCAGCAGTAGGAGACAGTCAGTTCCCACGCAGATCAGCAGCTACTTTGAGGTGAGTTACCTTCCAGTAGCGGTGGGTCTACGGCCACAATGCCGACCCACCAGTAGGATTGTATGTTAGATGTTTGTCTCTGTGATATTCATCTAGGTTGCTACTACCTGTGATATGTTATTGTGCTAGTATGATATGATGCTATGTGCTAGTGACAGTAGGGGGAGATAGTCCCCCAGAACACCGGTCGATAGGGCCGAAGGGGCAGTTATGCCCAGCCATGCTAGATAGTTTGAGATATATGTGTTATGTGGTAGTGGTAGGGGGTGAAATAGTCCCCAGTATCTAGTCGAGAGGACCGAAGGGGAGGCAAGCTCCCAGATATACTGGTCAGTATCCGGTCGAGAGGACCGAAGGGGAGACTAGCACCCAGATATGCTAGTCAGTGTCCGGTCGAGAGGACCGAAAGGGAGGCAAGCTCCCAGATATACTGGTCAGTATCTGGTCGAGAGGACCGAAGAGGTATGTCGGGCACCCAGATATGCCTAACAATATTTGTATGTTATGAGATTGTATGTTATGTGGTATGTTGGGGGAACTCACTAAGCTTCGTGCTTACAATTTTCAGTTTTGATTTCAGGTACCTCTTCTTCGAAGGGGAAGGAGCTGGCGCGGTAGTGGCCCATCACACACACGCCTTGTATTCCGCACTATGAGACCCTCCTGGGAATTTGTACTCTGACTTTATTATTTTTTTTATGAAATGTTTTTTTTTCAAGACATGCGATGACTTTTATGAAATGATATGATCAGTGAATATTTTATTTTTAAGGTTCGCTAAGAATATGCTTTAAAAATGAAATTTTTGGCTCGTATTTTTGGGATGTTACACAATTAGACTTTTGCGATTGTTATTCTATTGTCATGAGTGGCTAAACTATCTATTTTGGTAGACCTTAGCTAAAACCTTTGAGTATTTGTGGGTTTTTGAAGGATTTATGCTTATTTATCATTTATCTTATGTCTATGATTCTAGTTCATATTTCCTATGCTTGTTTAATGCTTTGATCATGAGCTTGGTACTTTAATAAGCAATTGTTCGTTTATTTTTTTGGTTTGGAATTGAATCATTGAATTTTACTTAGAACAAGGGCTTTATGATGATAAAATCATCTCTAGCTTATGAATCATAACTCCTTTATGGATGTGTAAGCATTGACATCCTCTAGGAATTGGGGATTCCTTCATTCTTAAGGCTAATCAACTTCTTGGGTTCAATTTGTTGATGGGTTTTAGCCATAAGAACATCCTATGTGCTCATGCAACCTTAATGCTTGGATCTAGGTTTCTCTATTGTACATGCAATTCATCCAAGACTATAAACCTAAATCTAATATATGATAATCAATATAACATATGAATTAGGGTTTAGATCATACCTTGATTGTTATGTAGCAATAACAATCTCAAATCCTTCTTGTATTGACTTTAGAAAGCTTAGAGTCACAAATGTCACTCCTCTAATGGTTCACAAACACCAGGAGCAAGAGGATGAAGAAGAGAAGAGAAGGAGGCTCTCAAAAACTTGTGGAAACCCTAACTAATTAGTTCTCTACGTTTTTGGGGCTTAAGGGTTCCTTAAATAGTGAGGCTATTAGGCTTATCTAACAAGGAAACCCTAATTTGGATGCTTAGGCCCTAAGCAACCCATGTACTCCTTTCTTAAAGGCCTTTGGACGATTTCTAATGGGTTTCCCCATAGAATTCGTCCACCCCTTTAATATGGAGTCCATTAGCTCAATATTCAACTATCACACAATTGACAGTTCTAGTCCCTTAAGTTTAATTAATGTCTTTTAGCCACAAACTTAATTCTTATTAATTCTTGACTAATATTAATTAAACAATATGATTTCTCCTTTAATATATTATTCTCATAATATATTAATAAATCATAATTAATCCTTTCTCTCCATAATTCATCCTATCAATTTGCTTTGGTGAAGGCAACCCAAAAGGACCATGCACCATCGGGTCAAGTACATACCAAAATAGTTATGGACTTAGACACTAATCCAACAGTCTCCCACTTGGATAAGTCTAATAACTATTCTGCATATGACTTTAGATCCTGATCTGCAATCGTAGCTTTCCAAAGCCGCTGTCAACTCTGATCTTATCAAATATGTGTGTCCTTAAGATAAGGGATCATATATTCCTCCATTCTAGATATCGTATAGACTGAGACATGGATCTAAATCATTCTCTCTGTCTATGTGTTGTTTCCCGAATTTAGATTTATGACGACTGACAACAGACTACAATTGAACACATCAATTTAGTCCCCGCTTGGCCAAGTGCTTAGGTGCCATCACTAAATCCTTGAGGGGCCCACAAATATCGCTTTTATCCTACTTTGGATAAAAGGAACGGATAAACTTTGACTCAATGCTTGCTTGTACTCACTTACCGAATTACACACAACAATATGTTTTATAACACCAAGTTACTGGTGCGTTTACATATTATCAATGTTCAACCAACTCGCAAGATACAACTCACACATCTCGGTTTCAAGAATATAAGATGTTATCGTCTCACTAATTACTCGTGATAAAATCCATGAAGTGATCCAAGTGAACGTGGGTTTAATCCAATGCTCAAATCTCATTCATAAGCACCCATGAACGTTGCAGCAAACATTTGCTTATGTCCAATACTCTTTAGACAATCCACACACCTATTCATGACAGTCTTCATTCATATCTACTTCCAACATATGAATGACTGTGGCCTGTTTGAATAACTTGACTGTTCTCAACCAATTAAATTATTCAGGAAGTCAAAACATGCAAAGTGAAACACAAGGATAATACTAATCCCATATGGCCTCAAACCTTTGCGTATAAATAAAACACCTTTTATTTATCACTACATTGATTACTCATTATTTGTCGTTTCGGGTAATCAACTTCTTACTTGAATTATTACCACACTTGTCCCATGCTCTTAGCATGCACACAATGTTTACCTATGGTTCTTACTTTGTGAAATAAATCAAATGAACACATTACCAATCATACTCATTTCACAACTCCCAATCCTTTCTATAAGTGAAAGAATATCAAATTCTTGCCACTTATAGAATATGCTAGATTCTAACATTTTATGTAATGATCCTTTCGTAATATCAATGCACTAAAGTCACAAGGACTATTGCCAATGAAAGTACAAAGTCCTCTATTGGAGATTGTTACAAGACAATTCCATAGATGTGATGTGTTTCACTCAAAGTACATTCCTTTGAACATCCTTTTGCATAAAAGTTTCTAATCTAGACATTGATTCTTAATATCCGACTCCCAATATGGAAACCTTTCCATACTTACCATATGACAACTCATTCTTAATAGAATCTTATCTATTCATAATAATGTCGATATGGTCCATCCAATACTATACCTCCAACTACTCACAAGCGACCAATCCTCGGCGGACTTTGGATTGTCCTTTGATTGTTGTTTAATTATCTTAGTCAAAACCGATTCTTGTCCTTTTTCCCTCTAAATGCACTAGACATTTGAAAAAATTTTAGAATGGTCAAATATTGTAGCATTTGCAATCGATCCTATACCCGAAGCGTGTGGGACACGATGCATAATGTCTTACATAAAGATTCGATACTTTATCAATCTTTTGCCATAATATTTTACGTGTCACATTCTCACAATTTGATTTATGAAGAGGGATTCCATAATCATAATCGAAATTTGAGAACGTACTATGTATCCTTGACTAAATTTATTAACATTCCACAACCTAAGCCTTTAGATTTGAAATGAAGCATAATATTCTCTCCCTTAATTATAGCAAAACAACTATTCAATTCTTACGACTTTGTAAAGTATAACTCTTGTTTTCTATAATTAATATTGCTAACTTGCAATACTTGCCTTAATAATCATACAATCATAACATTTATGCTCCCACTATCACGATGATTATTATAACCATAACACTTATGCTCCCACTAGCTTTAACACGTATTCAGAAACAGCTTAACTTTCAGTAAAACAATGCCTATTGAATTTCTTTAAGTTCATATTTCTAATACCCAATGCTTTGATAATCTTTTATCAAGGCTTCATAAACTTATACATCTTTGCCTTAGATAGTTCATGTGTATGTCTTAAACAATTCAGACAAATTGCCAAATCTCACAATTCGAATCATGGAAAGGGATACCGTAACCATAATCAAATTTCAGAGTACAATTTTACAATCACTATCTTCTTAAAATCTCTCTTAGTGAAAGCATTTCCTCACAATTATTTTCATGAAGGAGGGAATCTTATGACACTTAGATTTTAATGGTGTATGTGTTCCTATCCATGTGAATTTGTCAAAAACAAAGTTTACGACAAATTCAAACTCATATGGACTGAGCTTTCTTAATCTTGATTTCTTGCCTTATGGTAACACGGCTGCCCACCATGTCTTCCAAGTAGTTAAGCAGCTCACCCTTTCCTATCAATGTACTTTTCATTGATCAAGGTCCTTTCCTTTTATGCATTCAAATGAGAACTCATCGAACTCATATGCATAATTAACTCGATTGGAACGGCACAGAAACAAGATAACGTCAACACGATAGGTTGTAAACCTCAATTTGTGTGCTAGTGATGATCGACAAGGTTTATTCTTGATTAGTTCTTGAAACTTTTCAAGACCATTAAGACTCCCACTGACTCCTTGACATATAAGATTCTCTTGTCAATAAACATTTCTTGACAATCAAATATTCAAGAGTTAGTGTAGATTTTATCAAGACAAAACACCATATAAAATTGGTCCTAGTTGGTCTTTGTCTTATCCAAGACATCACAACTTTCCAATTTTAAATGTACGATAATAAGAAAATCCTTTTCCAAATTCTACACTTGATGAATGTTATAAACCTTCTTAAGACTTGTCACTCAATGTCATAATCTTAACTCTAAGATTTGTTTTGGAACGAAGTATGATTGACATCTTGATTTAACCATTTCTTCAATTCTTGATTCCTCTTCTCAGACAAACAATTGTACTAAGACTTACACAGAGGATTAATTGAGATATGGTTCTTAATCATTAAGACCTATCATAAAACATAAAAGGAACTCTCCCTTCTTTTTAGAATAGAGAAACTTTTATCTTTCTGCTTACTTGATTCTTCTTATTCGTTCTGCTATTGATTTAAACCTTTTCAATCAATTCAGAATTATACTTAATCTTATAAGTATAATCATATTTACTAAACCTTTAGTGAATCATGACGAATATCTTTGTTACTCTTGTGGTGGACTTGATCAACACACAACTTTGTGTACTCGATCTCCTAGTCCTTCACTTGACACTTTGTCAACGACTTAGTCTAATTTCCAAATATGAAATTTCTCATTCAACGTGCAACCAAGTTGCATGATTCCAATTTTTTGTCCAATTGAAACTTGGGCGATGAGAAACTCTCCCTATTTGGTAAATTCTCGACATTTCCATAATTATCATAATTAAGAATCACATCCATTCGTTGTAGAAATATGCAAACATCAATTTTTCATAACGATTTCATTGCAAGGAAATAAATAAATAAATGAGTCAAATCAAAATTTATTTTATTCATAAAAGCAGCGGAAAACATTTGTCCTTACAATGCAAAATCAACTGAAAAAACTATGTAATCAAATATTCCTAACAACTCTATCATAACTTTCTAAGCTCAAATCTAATCTTCGAATCCATGCGATCGAGATCCATTTCTTCGTGATTAGACTCATCTTGCTTTCTCATCAAGCTTCATCTCTTTTCATTGATCCTGCAAAACATTCAAATGCAATCTTATCACATTATGTATTAAGAATTAATGAATAGGAACTTAATGGAGTTAGATAGTGGATTTTACCTGAAGCACAACCATACTCTTTGACTCTCCCATATTCTGGACTCTTCAGGCTCTTAGGACAGACTTGTATCCAATGCCCTTTCTCTTGGCAGCAAACGCATGTCGGTTCTCCTAGAACGTCCTCGGAAGCATGGTTGGTTGACTTTCCCAACAAATACGTTCCCTTGCTTTGCCAAATCATTTCTGATTCAGCAGCAATGAGCATGTAAGTTAGGTCAATGAGGTTTTCGTCATGATCCATCATATAATACTTTCTCTTGAACTCATTATATGATTCGGGAAGTGACTGCAGAACCCAGTTCACAGCCAACTTATCCGGGAATGACGCACCCAACATTATCAACCTATCAATGTGTGATTTCATTCCTAGAATGTGGGCACACACCGGTTTACCATCTTCATGTTTCATTTCCAATAGGGCTTTAGTGACATTGAACCTTTCAATTCTTCGATCTTGTGGGTTAGGGAGAATAACGGGAGGAGGAGGAGGAGGAAGTGAAGCATGATTTCTTGTTCCTCGATCGAATCGTGGAATATCATCTTCATGTGGAATTTGTGTTCCACGGGATTTGGGAAGACCATAGTTGTCGTACTTTGACATCTACAAAACGGGAGAAAACAAATTCAAGTCAGTTGATTGATTGAGTCCTTAATAAATCACCCAAATGAGATATTAAGGCTAGGACCCAACACAATATTCCACAACTCGGGAGAGGGATGCTGTAACCCGAATTGCAGAACATTTGAAGGTAAGTGAATGACGATTCACTAATTTTCCACCATGAAAAACGAAAAAAAGATTAAGTCTTAAACGTATTGAAAACTCCTAGATCCTTTGAGATTCATTGAACCTTTTCAATGTCATGTTTAAATCTCGATATGCCCCTCTAGTTTGTGACTGGGATGTCGAGGATCACAAAGCGGGTGTGAATAACCATGCAAACTTACATGGTGCCCTCACATGTTACGGTCACCTAATCGATGTGCCGGTAAACCACACACGCTCCACCAAACTATGACAAACATTGAGTCACCCTTTGCTACCTTTGCTTAGAACCATTTAGTGTGCCGGTTAACCACACACGCTCCACTAACGTCTCCGCTAGGGTACAAAGTGTAATTTCATGGAATTGCATCAATTCACTTTTGCCTAACGTAACTAAGATTGGGAATTTTGAAAAAGCATTTAGTTACTTTTGTACTTCATTATACTTATAATGGAAGGTTCCTGTCCTATCCTACCCGTTCGGCTAACGACCCTCCACTAGTCAAGAGTGTGGTGGGTAAGAGTGGATACCCATTCAATCGCCATTTTATAGGCAATTTCCTTAAACACCCCTTATAGACCAGCTTCGTGAATGAGGCCTACTAACGGTAAGACTGACTTTTACTTATACATATATATAATGTTAGACTTTTAATGTTATATATAGTATAGGGTGTATTTTACACTTTTAAAAATACTAGGAGGCCAAATTTAACAATTATACTTTTAATCCAATTAAATTGTAAACCAAAACTTTATGGATTTATTAAATCTCTTTTTAATTATACACTTTAATTAATTAATAAAACCATAAGGATGTGATTTGAACTTTTTCAAAACTATACTAGGGTTTTAGAATTTAACATTTCTAAATTAAACTTTTAATCAACTTTTAAATTCCAAAACTTGAGGGGAAGTTTTGAAACATTTCAAAACATTAGGGTTTAGAATTTAAATATTTTCAAACTTTTCAATCAAAATTTAAATTCCAAAACTTGAGGGCAAGTTTTGAAACCTTTTTCAAAACATTAGGGTTTCAACTATTTAAATTTCAAAAAAAAAACTTTTGAGATCTAATTTAAACTATAAAACCTAAAGGGATTAATTTGAAACTTTTCCAAACTTTGTCAAGAATATTCTAGATCACATAATTCAAATAAAGCAATTAACTATAATTGGTGGTTATCTAATTAGATCTAGTTCAAATTCTTGCAAGATAATGATCAAATAATTTTCATAACTTAACATTTATCAAATAAGGTAACAATTATCTAATTAGATGACCAAAATCTTTTATTTTAACAAGGATAATCATAAGGAATCAATAAAATTCGAATTTTATTAATTTTAAACAATTATGCAATTATCCTAAGTCAAAATAGGCAAAAACAAATCCCGAAACAGCCTCCTTCTGACGCTTGAACTCGCCGAGTTCCTCTATGGACTCGCCGAGTTGGAGCTACTCGCCGAGTTCATCAGACAGGGGGCCAAAAAATCAATTTTTTGAAGCTTGAACAAATAACCAAGGCATCAATACAATAGAAACCAATCAAGGCTCTGATACCACTGATGTGTTTTAGCCATAAGAACATCCTATGTGCTCATGCAACCCTAATGCTTGGATCTAGGTTTCTCTATTGTACATGCAATTCATCCAAGACTATAAACCTAAATCTAATATATGATAATCAATATAACATATGAATTAGGGTTTAGATCATACCTTGATTGTTATGTAGCAATAACAATCTCAAATCCTTCTTGTATTGACTTTAGAAAGCTTAGAGTCACAAATGTCACTCCTCTAATGGTTCACAAACACCAAGAGCAAGAGGATGAAGAAGAGAAGAGAAGGAGGCTCTCAAAAACGTGTGGAAACCCTAACTAATTAGTTCTCTACGTTTTTTGGGCTTAAGGGTTCCTTAAATAGTGAGGCTATTAGGGTTATCTAACAAGGAAACCCTAATTTGGATGCTTAGGCCCTAAGCAACCCATGTACTCCTTTCTTAAAAGCCTTTGGATGATTTCTAATGGGTTTCCCCATAGAATTCGTCCACCCCTTTAATATGGAGTCCATTAGCTCAATATTCAACTATCACACAATTGACAGTTCTAGTCCCTTAAGTTTAATTAATGTCTTTTAGCCACAAACTTAATTCTTATTAATTCTTGACTAATATTAATTAAACAATATGATTTCTCCTTTAATATATTATTCTCATAATATATTAATAAATCATAATTAATCCTTTCTCTCCATAATTCATCCTATCAAGTTGCTTTGGTGAAGGCGGCCCAAAAGGAACATGCACCATCGGGTCAAGTACATACCAAAATAGTTATGGACTTAGACACTAATCCAACATTTGTAACGTCCCAAAAATAAGAGCCAAAATTTTCATTTTTAAAACATATTCTTAGCGAACCTTAGAAATAAAACACTCACTAATCATATCATTTCATAAAAGTTATCGCATGTCTTGAAAAACATGTCGTAAACATAATAAAGTCAGAGTACAAATTCCCAGGAGGATCTCATAGTGTGGAATACAAGGCGTGTGTGTGATGGGCCGCTACCGCGCCAGCTCCTTCCCCTTCGAAGAAGAGGTACCTGAAACCAAAACTGAAAACTGTAAGCACGAAGCTTAGTGAGTTCCCCCAACATATCACACACCATACAATAACATAACATACAAATATTGTCAGGCATATCTGGATGCCCGACCTACCCCTTCGTTCCTCTCGAGCGGATACTGTCTAGTATATCTGGGAGCTGGACTCCCCTTTGGTCCTCTCGACCGGATACTGACCAGTATATCTGGGAGCTTGCCTCCCCTTCGGTCATCTCGACCGGATACTGACTAGCATATCTGGGTGCTGGTCTCCCCTTCGGTCCTCTCGACCGGATACTGGGGACTATTTCACCCCCTACTACAACCACATAACACATATATCTCATAAACTATCTAGCATGGTTGGGCATGACCGCCCCTTCGGCCCTATCGACCGGTGTTCTGGGGGACTATCTCCCCCTACTGTCACTAGCACATAGCATCATATCATTCTTAGCACAATAACATATCACAGGTAGTAGCAAACCTAGATGAATATCAAAGAGACAAACATCTATCGTACAATCCTACTGGTGGGCCGACATTGTGGCCGTAGACCCACCGTTACTGGAAGGTAACTCACCTCAAAGTAGCTGCTGATCTGCGTGGGAACTGACTGTCTCCTGCTGCTGCTGCCCTGGAAATCCTCTGGCTATAATCCCCCACAAAACACTCAGTCAAATGTTGCTAATCAACCTCAGGATAAAATGACCATTTACCCCTAACTAAGCCAAGAGTCAAAATCAAAGTCAACTTCCAGTTGACCCGACTCGCCGAGTTGGCCTGCCAACTCGCCGAGTCCCTATCCCTTTGGCTGACCATTGTCCCGTCTCCACTCGTCGATTTTGGCATCGACTTGACGAGTTTTCCTTCTAAACTGATGTCCAAACGTCCTTCATCCTACTCGCCGAGTTGTATGAACAACTCGTCGATTTTGTCTTCATCCGAAGAACACTCTATGCTGAGACTCGCCGAGTTGTATGAACAACTCGCCGAGTCTGTTCTTGAGGCAAGAAGATTGCCTTGGACTCGTCGAGTCAGGGCATTGACTCGCCGAGTTTCTTCATGGGTGAGTCTGGCTTCCGACTCACTGAGTCACACCCCATGACTCACTACTCCACTCCGCAAACACGAAAAGGGGAAGAACTCAGGGACTCGCGACTCGACTCGTCGAGTCCGAAGAACGACTCACCGAGTCTTTCTCATGCAAACACTATATACTCGATTTTGCTCGAATCCAGCTCATGCCATACATAGATCTGGGTTTATAGGGCCTGATTAACACATAAAGTTTCCAACTTTACGTGTAAATAAACACCAATGAAGGTTTTAGGGCTCAAAATGCACTAAAAGAGTATATCTAGGGCTTTCATGCAATATGGATCCATAAAGGCAGTAGATCTGAGCTCCTGGAGCTCAATCATGCCTAGATATAAGGGTTAATCCACTTATTACAAACCCTAATTCGAAATCAAGCTTGGAAATGGCTCAAGAAGGACTTTAATGGAGCTATAAGGAACTATAAGCATGAAAACAGGGGGAAACTGAGTTATACCTCAAGGTAATCATTGAGATAACACAAGGATGCCTGGCCTCCTTCTTGTCTTCTTGATCTACTCTTCTTTCTTCTCAAAATCTTCAAGAAACACACCAAAGCACTTCAATCTCACAAGGAATAAGGGTTTGAACGATGTTGGGAGCTCTGAGGGTGAAGGGGGCGAGGTTGGGGCGCATAAGGTTTGTTTAAATAGGGTGCAAACCCTTGAAATTTAGGGTTTCATCAGACAGCGGGGACTCGCCGAGTCGCCAACTTAACATGCTCCCAAACCCGTCTCCACTCGGCGAGTCGAGCCTACAACTCGCCGAGTCCAAGGCTAAAAATGTAAAATACTTAGATAAATTTTACGTACCAGGAACCAGGTGCTACACAATTGCTTCAATTGGATCTTTGATTTTGATTAAGAAGGTGTGTCGTGGTCTTCCCCAACCTCCATACAACTTATGAGGAATCTTGGCATATCATGCTTCATGATTGCTATAACCAATTTGAGATGAATGATAAGCTTCATGTTAAATCCTAATGAAAAATACACAAATGTTCATTGTGTTGAATTGCCTTGGTTTACCAATTCTCTCCAATATTTCAGCATCTCGCTATATTGCTTAATTGCAAGTTTTCTAGTTATTCAAGTCTTTTACTTTTCAAGCAATCATAACCCCCCCCCCCCAATTTTTTTTTGTTTAATTGTAGTTAGTTAGTTTATTTACACTAGTTCTTTTAGATTGCATTGTTGATTGAATACAATCATTCCCCCATGATCCATACCCCTTTTTACCGTTATATTACGCTTTATTTGCAAACAAAGGGTGTAATTTGCTTGGTGGACTTGACATCCCACCAAGTTTTGGCACCGTTGACGGGGAAATTGGTTATTGTTATTTGATTGTTTATGTCTAGGTCTACAAGAACTGGTGAACTACTCTATAATCTGGAAATTGAAAAAGAAGCAAAAAGGTTGAACAGTTAGCCAAACAAGAAAAGCAACAACAACTCGTTCAAGCTTCTTCCTTTTCTCCACTAATCAACATAAAAGAACAATTTCATACTTCAAGTGATACCGACACCGAGCCAAGTTCTCTAATTGTTGGTCATTCCTTTGAAGAGATTTCGTTTGAAAACTACAAAGCCATGAATCACACTCCACTTCACAATCCCAACCCAAACCAAACAATCAAGATGCCAATACCCCAACCCCAACAACCAACACAACAAAACCAAGAACCTCTCATAGATATGCTACCTTGGAATCAAGCCCCTCCTCAAAACCAACCCAATTATCAACCACCGCAACCATAAACCCAAAACTTCTATCAAAACAACCAACCTCAAAACAATTCTTTTCAAGTTCAACCACCACAAGCACATCAACCAAATCAACCTCATTACCTACAACCTCTAATGTACCAACAACTAATGTATCCCCTACAACAACCTCCTTACACCCAATACCCTAACTACTAACCTTATCCACCACAAATGTATAATCACCAACCATACCTATACCCACCTTACCAACAAACTCCCAATTACATGCAACAATATCTCAATAACCCCAATCCAGTCAATCCCCCTCAGGAGTTGACACTTAGACAAATGATGGAGACGGATGTTACTCACACGCCTCTTGGTATTGTTTATCCCGCAAACCGCTGAGGAATTGAATTGAAGTCAATTTTCATACATCAACTAACCAAATTCCATGGTTTGGATAAAGAAGATCCTCAAAGGCATTTGAAGTCCTTTCATATGATATGTGTTAGCATGTTGCCCGAACACGTGACATTGGATGATTTCAAGCTAACCGCCTTCCCGCTCACCTTGGAAGATAAAGCTAGAGAGTGGTTATTCAACTTACCACCGAGATCTATTCACACATGGGAAGAGTTACTCAAAGCATTCAATAACAAGTTCTATCCCACCTCCCGAATATCAAGTCAAAGAAGTGACACTTTGGGGATTCTTTAAGGGGAGAATGAGACTTTTTATGATTTTTGGGAGCGATTCAACAACTTGTGTAAAAGTATTCCTCAACACAACATACCCAAACAACTACTTCTTCAACAATTTTATGAGGGCATGAATGAAAAAGATCGAAGGATGATTGATGCTTCAAGTGGTGGTGACATATTCAACAAGACACCTCAAGAGATAAGATCACTTTTTGGAACCATTTCTCAAAATCAAAGGAACTTTGGGGCTCGAAATGAAATGAAGAGAAATACTCCACAAGTGGTCATTAAAGTTAGCAACACCCAACACTTAGAATCAAAGCTCTTGGATTTGACTAATGTGTTAATTCAAATGGTGGTGGGAAGTGGTCAACAATTGATGGTGTGTGGTATTTGTGCAATGACGGGACATTATACGGATAAGTGCCCCTCACTTGGTAGTGAACTGGAGGATGTTAATGCAATGGGAGGATATCAAGGTCAACCAAGACCCATGGGATTTCAAAACAACTACAAATCTAATTAGAGTCAATACCCATCACAAAAACCTCCATATCTTGCTCAAAGCCAAACCCAATTTCAACAAGAGACCAAGAATACTTTCTCCAACATTCAAGCACAAATTGGAGACTTGGCCACCGCTCACAACAAGATGGAACAAAGAGGCAAACTCCCATCTCAAACCAAGAAGAACCCCAATGTGAGTACAATAACCTTGAGAAATGGGAAAACACTTGGAGAAAGCAACACTAAAAGAGTTTCAAGAGAAGAAGAATATGAAGTTATTATTGTTGAGCCTACAAAGGTTGTAGTTCCTCCAAAGGAACCAATTGTGATAAATATTGAGCAACCCGAATCTTCCAACAAGACCATCAAGCCATTGGTCATACCACCACCCTTCCCTTCCCGGTTAGCCTTTTCCAAGAAGATAGAGGAAGAAAATGAATTATTTGAAACTTTCCGCAAGGTCCATATCAACATCCGACCTTGACCCGAAAAAATGTATAAACACAACACATGCAAGAGTCACGAAGACAACTAGCATACTAGCAACATAATGTAAACATGGGCCGGCCTTGGTGCCTTCGACCCACTAAACCCGGTAAGGAAACTCACCTCGAATGCTGAAAGGTAACTGGATAAATCCCCGGCCCTGGAAACACCTCTACTCAATCCCTAAACAGAAACAATCCCTTAGATACCAATCAATATTTCAAAATCCCCTAAGGTCAAACTTGGTCAAAGTCAACGCTCCGAGTTGACTAAACTCGTCGATTTATCCTTCAATTCTTCGAGTTTCCATGAATCACAGAATCGTGATATTTCGAATTAAATCGTTGAGTTTCCCTTTTAACTCGTCAAGTTCCTCTTTTTTCAACAGAATCGGGACAATCCCAAACCAACTCGTCGAGTTCCCTAATGGACTCGTCGACTTCTTCAGTTTGCCAACCCACTTAATGTAGTAAGCCATTATTCTTCAAATCGAGGCCTTATATTCCAGATCTAGACTGATATTACGTCTAGAAGGGTAAAGTTTCCAACTTCACCCATGTAGAACCACCCCAAAGGCGTTAAGCTCAAACCCTAATCCAAAAAGGCTTATGAATTAATCTAAAAACCATCATATCTTCATGATAGAGCTTATGAACACAAATTTGGACCTTAAAGGCTAAAAGGTCACGTAAAGTCTTCAACTTTACTCACATGCATGGCCAAATGAAGCTTAATAGGCCAAAACAAGGGCTTAGAAGATGCATGGAGCTCTTAGGGCCATAAAGTTGGCACCTTTATGCCATGAAAGCTCCTTAAGACACTGGATCTGAAAGGGTTTGTCTATATGGGACGTCCAACTCCCAAAGGCCACTTCACTTGGACAAAAACAAGCAAAAGAACATTAAGATTAAGGTCTAAGCAACCACAAAGCAAGGTTAAGACTTTTTTTTACCAGAAAGATGCCAAAAATGAAGCAAAGATTCTGGATCTAGCAGCTCCTTCTTGTATCTCCAAGTTTCTTCTTTCTTCCAATGGCTTCAAACACACACAACACACTCAAGAATGGCTCACAATCTCTCAAAGATGCTTTAGGGTTTCGAGGTTAGGGTTTAGAACAATGGAGGCTGGAAATGAGGCCAACTTATGGAGCTTAAGTTGTTTAAATAGAGTGCAAAACCCCAAAATTAGGGTTTCATTTCTTCCAGGCAACTCGTCGAGTTGAGGCATCCCAACTCGCCGAGTTGACCACTTAAAAACATGTTGTCCAAACATTTCTACACGATGAGTTGGGGCTACCAACTCGTCAAGTAGCTTTATAAAATTGAACAATTTAGGAGTTAAAATACATATCAGGAACCATATGTTACATTAATTGCCTTTGATCTCTTCAAAAATAGCCTCTAGTCGAATTCTGGTTTCCAAAGCTTCTTGAGAATGTCTCTAGCCTCCAAAAGTCGCTAAAAGTCTACAACCAACGTTAGGGTTTCGAACAGAAACGATACTTAAATAGATTTTGAAAATAGGCTCAACACGTCGAGTTTGAGGACCCAAACTCGCCGAGTTTTTCATTAAAATCGTTTGTACAACAAGGCAGTGTTTTGTCGGGATTCTTCATATCAACTCGTCGAGTTTTAGGATAAACTCGCCTAGTTCTTCTTCAATTTTGTCTTCTTTCTTCAAAATCAAAATTCCAAGCTTCCAATCGCTTATTCGGCTTCCTTTTTCTCCCAAGCATGTTTTCGTTGCTGAAAATGAAATTTTAAACTAATTAAGTACCTTTTGTTCAATATTTGAGACAAAAACAACATAAATTATTAAGATAATGCATGAATTTTATAACTAAATATGTCCATATCAATAAACATGACCTGTAAAAATTTCAACAAATTTACATGTGTTCTAGAATCAATTTTAACATTCAAGATATAAATTTCACACACACACATACAATCTATCTGATCTTTCTCACTCACATATCATAGAATCGTTGGATCATATCTGATAAATTCAAGACCCAATTTTCATTTCGTCGTGTGTGTCTCAATGGTAAAAAATCAAACTAAGCTCCACTTGATTTCCAAGGTTTACTCATGTTCTTCGTTTGCATCATGTACTCTAGTTGAATGATTGCATCAAGGTTTACTCATGTTCTTCATCGTGCAAATAGTTAGGAAGATTGCAAGTTAATAACAAGGTTATGGTGATTTGGTAAGACATGTGAAAGATATGGTGGATAACCTATTGACCCATGTTTAAATCCTGATATTACTCAGCCCTTGTGGTCATGAATGTTCGACTGCAGTGACTCCAAGACATGAGACATATATAAATAAATAATTGTCTCATGTTCTCAGTGGGGGATTAGTTGGTGCACGAAAGCTGACCAGAAAACCCTCATTAGGGAAGTTCCATTTTCAAAAAAAAATATATAAATAAATAAATAAATAACAAGGTTCTTTAATTCCGAATTTATTATGAGTTGCATGGGGAAGAAAGTGAAAGTAATTTCTCGTGAGTCACAAATGCATATCGGGATGCTTTAGCAAGGCCATCTTATACTCATATCATTACTACAAAAGAATGTAGAAATAATATGCCTCACGAAAAAACTAGATTTCCATGAATATTTGTTGGTTTGCTTTTGTTAGAAAAATCAGTGATGTGAATTTAGTGAAGTGAAGTTTGCGGTCTTTCAAAAAAATATGGTCTTATGGAAAAATATAAGCTTAATATATGGTTATTTAGTATTTAGTGAATAACTCTATAACTCCTGTTTGAGGTTAAAGTCATTAACTCATGTGTTCACTCTCATTTAAGTAAAAATACATTTTAAACTTGTTAAATGTTAATTTAATATTATAATAACTATCATCATTTGTAATCATTTTAATGATGCAAGGTAAAACTAAAACTAGAACAATCACACTTGAATGGGCAACCATCGAAAAATTCATCATGTCAACGCTTTTCTGTTACCTTATTAGATTTATACAACCAAAATTGGTTTGAAGTCGAAATTTTAAAATGCTGGATTTGAAAACCAAAGTTCAGAGACTTTTATAGTTAAAAAAATTATGAAGAATTTAACTAGTTAATAATAACCTTAAGTCCTTAACACAATATTAACCCCACTAATCTAATTTAAAGACGTAGAAAGTTAATCTAAAAACAAAAAGAATTAAACTTATAGATCCATGGAAATCAAACTTTATTAGATATTTTTCCTTATCTCACTTCTAAAGCTTTAAATAAATTAGTGTTAGATCACTGTCCCATTATTCTAAAGAATGAGATGATGGATTATGGATTATTTCGTTCAAGTTATTGAACACTTGTATAGATTACGGCCCAATTTCGTTCAAGTTATTTAACACTTGGAATGAATTATGACAACTATGTTAAAAAATAAGCTTAGGGTATCTACAGTCACATCCCTACCACATAAATATTTTACCTTTTTATTTAATTTTACTTTTTAACATTCACATTTCATTAAACTCAACAGAATTTAATGGATTTCCACGTCACCATCTTTATATTTTTAAACATAATTATAAATTTAAAAATAAAAGATATAATAGTTTAAAAAAACAAAATACTTAAAAATACATTAATTAAAAATTATGAAACACAAAACATGTAATCCTAAAAATATATTAATTAAAAAACACGAAACCTAAATAATATAATATAAAAAAATATGATGAATTTAATTGTGGTTTAATTAAAAAAAAATCTAATATAAAATAATATGAAAATATGATTAGGTTTAAAATTTGTTTGAAAAAGAAAAATATTAAGTTCATACAACTCTTCCATTCAACCATTCTTCATGTATCACTTACACTCCATTCAACTTTTATTAAACCTCTATTGTGAATGCCTTTAAAAGGCTTAAGAAATCAATCTATATGTGGCGTGAAAAAAAATATATATGAGATGTTACCTGAATCTCATAGAAATAGGAAGTTTTGGAGAAATTTTTTAATGTCAGTCTCAACAAATGGTTGATGATATAGGTATTTTGTTGAAGCAAATTTGAGATATTGAAAAAATCGAGCTATTTAGTAAAAACTATATAAGATTTTGTTGCTTTTGATTTTAGTTGAAACGTTTTTCTTTTCCTGAATTTCGACAATAATATAAATATTTTATTATTAATATTCGAATAATTATTACCTTGAAAGAAATTGTGTCCAGTTTAAGTTGACATGAGCTCAAACTTTATATATTTATTCATTTAATTTAAATACCAATCATAAACAAGAAAAAGAATAAAGAAAGTCAAAATTCCTTTTATTGACAAAAAAAAAAAAAGGAGTCGTTGCGTAGGTTTGTTGTGTGTCGGAGATGATCAACGCGGAAAGGGGCGCCTATATCTCTTCTTTCGCCAGTTTGGATCCAATCCATACCCGGCGACCGACGACCGACGACCGACGACGGTTGATTGTGATCTGCGACAACTCAGAGAACAATTTCAACCGTCTTTCTTCAAGTGTTAATTTTTGGCTATTTCCTTCTTAATCGGTTGAATCGAGACTGTCACTCCATACATATCTCATACTCTTCCCTCGAGATCTATACTCCTCATATACTTATTAAATCGAAGGAACCTCATTGCTCCGATTCTGTAAGTATCCGCAAATCCATTTATGTTTATTGAATTTACTGTTGCTATCTCTTCGTTTTCACGCTGCGATCGATTGTTTTTTGCTGTTTTGTATGTTCACAATTAGAAGCTATCCTCGATGTTTTGCATTCTGGTTATCAGGAATAGGATATCGTGCTTTTATGATTTCGTTTCCGGGTGCGCGAAAATGCAGAAACTAGAACTTAGGAAAAAAATGTTGTGGCTACTAAACTAAATTTGAAGGTTACTTTGCTTTTATCAGAACTTAGAGATTCATAGAAGATTAGAAATGAACAAGTAAAATTGCAGTTTTCGGACAGAAATAGGGAAACACATTCGCAACTAATGCTCTCCAAGTCCTGTTAATATTTCGATTTTAAAAGACAAATAAATTACTTCTTAAGTTCAGATTTAGTAATGCTTTCTGATATAGTTCAATTTGGTTGTTATTCTTCGCTCAAATTTGAATTGCTCCATATCAAATTGAAGTTGTTAGATCAGATGGGGTATATTTCGGATCCTTAATATTTGGAGACACCTCTGGATACTGATTCTGGATTTCTGGTAGCTTTCATGAATCATGATAAACTGTCTTTCTATCTATGGAAGAGGTCAGATTAGGCATTAGGGCATGTTACCTTGCACAAGAGTGAAGATGCATTCATTATAGTCTCATACTAGGAATTTGTGAATTAAGGCCTTCCATGATAATACTAGGGTGCAATATTCTACATTTAGTACTATAACTATGTGATAAATTATTGTTTTTCAGGTGCTATACGAACAGTGTTTTTAATAAATATCCTTTTTAAACAGTTTAGAAGTTCAATCACAAGGCTAGCTAGTACTCACACTGTGATTTTTTCAGGTCAGCCTATTTATCTGTGACTAGAGGCCAATGCTCATAAACATGAAGAGCTTCCATCTTCTAACTTGTGTCATATCCTCTCTATGTATTTTGGGATGCCATAGATATCACCTGGCTTAAAATTTCCCAAATTTCTTCAAGCATGGTATACACATCATCAGACTTGCCCCCTTTGAGAGGTTCTGTTCGTGATTTCATTTTCCCTAACTCTAGACACAAAGATAGTTTAAGACTCTCCTCTTCACTTCAAGATTTCTCTGCATACAATCAACTTGATCCAGAAGAAGGCAATCTTAATCATAACCATGGACTTGACCAGATTGATTTCTCAAGAAAAAACAGTGGGACAAATTTTTTAAAAGAGAAACCATCACCAAAATCTAGAAAGTGGGTAATTCTCGTTTGCTTCCTGTTCTTTGCTTCTCTTATCTACACATCACTTCATCTTTATTCAAATTGGTCTAAAAAATCCTCCAGATTCTTCGTTGTACTTGATTGTGGTAGCACAGGTACACGTGTCTATATATACCAAGCATCCATCAACCACCAAAAAGATCAAAACCTTCCGATTTTGTTAAAATCAATACCACAAGATCTTAATTCTAAACCCAGTTCTCAAAGTGGGCGGGCCTACAACCGTAAAGAAACCGAACCCGGATTCGACAAGCTGGTCAACAATGTAACCGGGTTGACCCATGCCATAAACCCACTCCTTTACTGGGCTGAAAAACAAATCCCAAAACACGCACATAAATCCACCTCATTGTTTCTCTACGCGACAGCTGGCGTCCGGAGATTACCCACTGCTGACTCAGACTGGGTGTTGAACAACGCGTGGTTGATCTTGAAGAATTCGTCTTTTGTATGTAAACGAGAGTGGGTTAAAATCATTAGTGGGACAGAAGAAGCGTTTTATGGATGGATAGCTTTAAATTATCATACGCATATGCTTGGTGATAAAAATAGATCAAATAAACAAACATATGGTGCACTTGACTTAGGTGGATCATCTTTACAGGTCACATTTGAAACCAATGACTACACAAATACAACGTTAAACGTGACAATTGGTCAAGTCAACCATCGGTTAAGTGCTTATTCTCTTTCAGGTTATGGTCTAAACGATGCTTTTGACAAATCCGTACTTCATTTACTAAAAATGAACCCCGAAAGTAGTAACAAAGTTATCATAAGACATCCTTGTTTGCAATCTGGGTACGATGAACATTACATAGGAAAAAACGGAAACCCGGTTCGGTTAATGGGTGCTCCAAATTGGGAAGAATGTAGTAAGCTAGCAAAATTGACTCTCAACTCATCGGAATTGTCAAAAAAACATACATATGGACAGTTTTACGCGATGTCTGGATTCTATGTGGTGTATCGGTTTTTCAATTTGAGTGATAAGGCCCCACTGAATGAAGTTTTGTCGAAAGGTCGGAAATTCTGTGAAGAATCATGGGAGGTTGCTAAGAGCAGTGTGCCAGCTCAGCCGTTTATAGAACAATATTGTTTCAGAGCACCTTATGTTGTGTTATTATTGAGAGAAGGTTTGGGTATAAAAGATAGTCAAGTTAATATCGGGTCGGGTGGGATTACGTGGACAACTGGGGTTGCGCTTCTGGAAGCTGGGAAAGTGATTTGGAGACGACCTGGACCCGGAACCGGGTTTTATAATTACAAATTGTTTGAAATTGAGATGCACCCTTTGACCTTATTAGTGATTTTGTTGGGTTCCTTGTGTTTACTTGCGTTTGTGTTATCATTGGTTGGTAGACGATTCTCCCGTAAGTTGAATTTACCGGTTTTTAGGCACAGAAACGTATCGGGGAATTCTGTTCTCAATATATCAAGTCCTTTTAATTACCGGCGCTGGAGTCCTGTCATTTCAGGTAAATTCTTTGAGAAAATAGTTTCTTTTACTCAAATTAATAGGATTCACAAAGCTAACCATACACTCTCCAACGATTTAATTCACATTTTTCTACTTTCTACACTCTGCATGAAAGATTAAAAAAATTAATAATAAACTAAATATATTTTGATTTGGGGCTAAATGCAAGAAATAACGTTGTACTTTATTTTTATATTGATTTTCTAATTATGGCATTTTAATTATAAAAAAAAGTTATCAGGACACAATATTTTTAAACATCTACCCATTCTCTTGATTTGAATTACGGCGGCATGACACAGATTAGCAAGTTTTTATGCTATGTCATTATCTACAAAGGATGTGCGAGTGTAATATGGCACTTTTTTTTTTATAAAATACTTCATTCAAACTTCAAAGTCTTTTACCATCTTTTTAATTATAGCATCAAACTTTCATTTCTAATTACGACATTGTACTTTTAATTTTCTCTTACTAAAAAATCATACATTAAATCAAATCAAATCAAATATGTTTATACCAAGAGAAATTAAATATCATCCTTCCTTTTATTTCCACCCATTTTCCTTCTCATATAAAATAATGACATGTGGAATCTACTAATTCTTGCTCTTAATATCCTCTCTTGATTTTGATATTTGTCTTGATCTAGCGAGTAAGAAGATGAGCACCAACAAAACATTCTCTTATACCAAAAGTAATTTTCACATATTATTTACTATTCCTTCTTTTTTCCACAATTTTCTCAATATAATTTGAAGAGGTCCAAGGCAGATTTTTGCATGAATTTTCTAAACGTAGATAGAAGAATGATCCACCCCCTCGTGAAATTATTTTTGGTGTACCATATTCGCTATAATGTATGATATATTAATAAGAAAAAACTTTAAAAGTACAATGTTGTAAGTTTGATGCCAGAACTAAAGAAGAAAATTTGGCAAAAAAAAAAAAAAAAAAATTCACATCAGCAATATGAACATGTATACAATAACATGGCATAAAACACATGTTAATCTGTGTCATGTCATCATAATTCAAGTCGAAATGTTAATGGGTAAAAATTTCAGTGTACAAAGTATATTGCTTAAATAAGAAAATTGAAAGTACAATACTATAAATAAGAAAAACAAAAAATGGCAGTTTGGGCAATTTCTAAGACGTGTTTTTATGGTGATTTAGGGGAGGGTAGAATGAAGACACCACTCAGTCCAGTGGCACGTGGCACTGATGTCCAGCTGGCAGATTCTTCATTATATCCAAGCATCCCACATAGTATTTCATCAGGTAGCTTGGGACAGATGCAATTTGATAGTAATGGCACTTTGGGCGCATTCTACCCTAGCCCTCACAGAGGTCGGATGCACCTGCAAAGCAGACGATCCCAATCTAGAGATGACCTCGCTTCTTCGCTTTCTGATACACATACACATTTAATGAAGATTTAAGGATTCTCATATGGGATTTGTCTCCCACATTTGAAAACCCCATCAACGGTCAAGATCCAAAGATTGTGGTCTCTGATTGTTCCAGTAAGCCCCAAGTGTTTTTGTACAATCGATATATAGTAGTTGTCAGGTTGAAATAGTTAAAATACATATTTTAGACTATTCAAAAAATATTCAAATTGAACTGTTTTACAACAAGATATGATAAGCTGCTAACATTTTAACATTTTTAAATCGGTATATTTCATAAGTTATTAAACAATTTAAATGAAAACAGCAGATTGTATTAACTTGTAATTGTGTCGAATATAATAATCAATCAAATTAGATGCTTGTTGGCATTAAGACATGTACGTGAAAACAAAAGGAAAACTTATCTGGATGTACTGAATCGACTAAAGCTTCATGTTATGTGTTAAAATTGAAAAGACTATATATTCTTGTTGTCGACAGGGGTCCCATATCATACAAAACAAACTTCAATTAATAGGAAATATGATAAACAAAGACAGCGTTATTGGTGGTCGTATGATGTAATTGAACACAATGTTAACCAACTGTGCTAGGTTAATATATACTAGTATATCATATAAAGTGTAGATATAATTAATATGTTGTGGGAAAGTGAGAAAATACCTCTTAATGTGTTTTCGATCGTATGTAAATAGGATTGGAAAACTTTAATAAAACTAATACATAGAAATGAAGGCATTTTCCTTGATTTGCTATACAGTTAATTGGGTGCTTTGGTGTTATAATAATCTCGTAGTTATTTAGAAGGAGGGAGTTATTTCCTCCAAACCCACTGAATTTACTGTCACATCAATTTTTGTTTCTCATTTTTTTTTCATCTTTCTCAACACACAACACACGGAAATTCTATTTTTCTCAACCTACTAAACTCATTCAATTAAAAAAAATACAAAACAACTAAGGTACAAGTTTTAAAACACATGGTACAAGAGAAAATGAGAGAGATAGAGAGAGAGAGAGAGAGGGGGGTGATGAAGTGGGTTAGTGAAACCAATTAAACAACCCATTGAAAAAAGAATGATACCGACGATAACTCTATTGCTAATTAAGATTTTAACTTGATTGTTTTATATTTTTTTAATTGAATGGATTGAGTGCAGTAGCGATGTCACAAGGTGTGTCCTTTAACCCACCTATTTTTTCGATATTTACTACTAATTATATATCCAAAAAATTTAGGACCTATCTTAAAAAAAATAAAGAACCTACCTTGTATTGAAAAAAAAAGAGGAAAACAATATATATATGTTTAAAATATTTCTTTGATTTAAAATGATATATATACCACTTATAGTTAGTGTCACATCGACTAACGACATGAAATAGGTGAGAGATGATGTCTTATAAATAAAATGATTAGAGAAAAATTTAAAGTAACTTTGTATTTAACGGCTAGCTATGACTTAGCTAATAAGTCAGTTGTTTTTTAAAAATATAATACATATATTTATAAATATCGTTTTTTTAAATGTCCAAAGGTCCGATTGAAGCGGATTTTTTAGTAAACCGGTCAATTGCCACTAATTAGGAGTGTTCGCGGTACGGTTTGAAACTGTGAAATCGGTCATCGGTTTGGTTTGCGGTTTTGAACTTTTCAAACCGTAGTGAACGGTTTTGCTTACGGTTTTTAAGATTTCAAACCGTATAAAAAACCGGACCAAACCGTTAAGATTTGTGTGTGTGTGTGTGTATATATATATATATATATATATATATATATATATATAATTTTTATATGTAGTTATATTTTATTGTATTATATATTAATTTTTATATATAGATAATAAAATTTAATACGCACGTTTATATAGCTCAGATTCCTGGTAGTTTCTTTTGTTTACTATAGTGTAAATGAAGTCCGACAACTGAGAGTCCACCTTTCCAACTCCAAGCAATCGTTTGATTTGTTTCCACTTGCCCTAAATCTAATCGCGAAGACTCAAAATTGCAAAGCAGAGTCTCGTCTCGACTGTGGTTGTTCTTTAGTCTATATATATATATATATATATATATATATATATATATATATATATATATATATATATATATATATATATATATAGTTATATTTTATTGTATTATATATTAATTTTTATATATAGATAATAAAATTTAAAACTCACGTTTATTTAGCCCAGATTTCTAGTAGTTTCTTTTGCTTACTATAATGTAAATGAAGCCCGACAACTGAGAGTCCACCTTTCCAACTCCAAGCAATCGTTTGATTTGTTTCCACTTGCCCTAAACCTAATCGCAAAGACTCAAAATCGCAAAGCAGAGTCTCATCTCGACTGTGGTTGTTCTTTAGGTGTACCAACATAATCGATTTATTTTACTAAATTAGTTTAATGGACTCAACTAAAATGGACCTAAAAATCTCAAACCGTGAAACCAAACCGGAGCCAAACCGTTAGTAACGGTCTGGTTTGGTTCGGTTTTAAATTTTCAACAGTTCGGCTTCGGTTTTTGCTTGACAAAAACTGTTACTAACGGTTTGGCTTTGGTTTGACCTAAAAACCGAAAAAACCGGACCGTGAAAACCCCTACCACTAATTGCTAACAAACGGTTTTGTAGATAAAATATTGGTAACAAGAACGGTTCTCGCTTCAATCGATCGAATTGGCCGATACGCTATGGTTTTAAAAACTATACTTTTATTAGTTCGGTTGAACATGATTAAGGAAGCATGTGAATTTTATTCTAGATTCGTCATTGGTTGAGTATGTTGAAAAAGATAGGGTTTCCGTGTGTTGTGAGTTGGGAAAGATTGAAGAAAAATGAAAAGCAAAATTGATGTGATAGTGGGTTCAGTGGGTTGGGAGAGAATGACTATTGAAAACTATACGAATAAAATTAATTTATAATTATAAATATATGTCATTCTGTTCCCAAATAGAATTTAAAAAAAAAACAAAAAAAAAAAAAAAAGAACTTCCCTGTTAAAAGAATATGGAGAAAAAATTGCATTTGGTAAGGTTCATTTCTTTTATCAACCAAACAAGATTTTTGTTTTCATTTTGCCATAATGCTCCATTCCATTGCTATATAAGGTCATTGACCTTTTATTTATTTATTTATTTATTTTGCTACTTAAGGTCTTGAGACCTTTATCATTTGAGATCTCTTATATACCTTCATCATGTTATCTTTGATTTTGAAATACCTTATGTCACGTCCTACCAATATCTCTTCTACGCGGATGATAAATACTTCTCATAACATGGAGTCTAACTCAAACCCATGTTTGAATTGAAATTGAGTTACTGATATAAGCTCTTCCATTCTGAATCATATAGTTATTACGTATTTTATTTATTCTTATAATCTTATCTTATAATAATTATGTATACTATAAATAAATAAAAAGTGGTGGACAAACAAAAAAGGATGAAAAAATCTATTGAGTAAATAGAACTTCTTCGACATCTATTATTAATAGACACGAAAATGATAAATTAAAAAAATGACGAAAAGAACAAGACATAATACAAGGTTCTACTCTAAAACAAACATTAATAATCAAGAATCCCATGTTCTAGATAAAATGATTATTTTTCAAAATTGAAAAAATATGGTCATTATTGTTAATTAGTTTGTTCATATATGTCAATTTCATTAATACCCCTTAAATAACAATCTAATCCTCGAATAAAAAGAGTTCTATTCTTGGCTGAGCACATTTGGGGGATTTTCCCTGGATTGACGTGGGTTCGATTCTTCGTTCCCTTTGGTGGTGAGTGGTGCCTCTCTTGGTGGCCCGCCAGGCATTCCTGATCCATCGGGTCGGGTTACCCTCTATTTGCCGGTTCAAAAAAAAAAAGAATAAAAAGATTTATAAGCTTTTATGTATTATAAATAAAAAAAATTTCGAAGCTTTCAATATATTTTACTAAATCTACCTTTGAGGGTTTTTTTTTTTTTTGAAGGGAATGATTTTAATAGAAAATGTTATCAAATAACTAACAAACAATTACATATGAATAGACAAAAATGGATTTAACATCCACGAAACTAATACTAAAACACATATTCTAGTTAACAAATCAAATCTACCCTAATAAATAAAAATAATTTAGCCACATGTCATTCTTTCATTCAATTGGCCACATGTCATTTTGTTATAATTTTGAGATATATTTATTTTCCACTTGTCATTTACTTCATTTTTCATTTCCAATACATCATTAATTTAGTTCCATAAATTAAACCTACCATAATGACTATTAATTTTAAATTTTAAATTTCAATTCAATTTCAAAATAAATTTACAGTTTAAACATTTGTGTTTAACATTTTGTTATAATTAACCTGTTTAGTACACGAGTCTGCTAATTAAACAAATAATTTTAATTTATTTGTTTTTTGCATGTTTTTTTTCTTCATAATTTTCAAATTCATATAAACTTCCCACTTAATTGTTTCGATTTAACATTTTGTTTTAATAAACCCGTATAATATACGGGTCTCACAACTAATTTAGCAATAATTGATCAATCTATCAATCAACGAATTCCTTTGAACAGTCAATTAACTAAAAAAATAGAATTTCGAAAATTTCATAGTAACCACCACATAATTGAAATTTGAAAGTATAAAATCCAAACCACTTCTTTTCATGTTAGAAAGGTGCACCATGTCAGAGCCAAAATATTATATCTTCAAGATCTGTAAATGTCAAAATGTTAAGGTCACACTACCTCCCAAAGAATTTTAAAAGGTCTGAAGCTACTTGACACGAGAAAAAAACATGTGTGATGTAGACGACAAATTACATATGCCCCAAACAAAAGTCGAAACATCCGATTCTTTTATATCCCAAATTAATCTAGAAGGAAGTTTTTTTGATGTAGACGACAAATTAAAAATATTCTCCATATTTGAAAAAAACTTATTTCACCATAAACTATTGAGTCAACATTGACATTCTATTGCTAGGATGAATAATGATTAAACTGCTAGGATAATTTTACTATTTTAGAACAATTTTATGTGATTAGACAGGTTAAAAAGTCTAACCACAACCATAATACTTTCACTTTTTAGACTAGTCGGAGTGGGCAACGCCCACTCATGTATTTTAAGAAAAAAGAAGAAAACGGCGTTAAAGGACGTGGTGGTGGTAACGAAAAGTAACGTGGAAGCTAATAACATGCAATAACGGAGAGGTGGGGCGGTGTTTGCGTCGTTATAACATGCAATAACGCCCACTTTGGCATTGCCCACACCCAACTGTCTTAAAAATAAATCTAGATTCACAACAACAATACGTTGGCCTCTTAAAAAGAGAAAATAACAATTCTAATCATAAAACTTTTTACTTAATACCCATAAATTAGTTTGTAGCAAAAAATAACCTATCAAACAATAGGCGATTAAGGAAACCTACAGTTTCAACTAAAAACCTACGACGTGGGGGGCTTAAAGGAGAGCAAAGTGGGCAGCTACACATGACTCAATTTTTTATTATATATATTTATTTGAAAATAAAAAATTATAATAAAAATAAGGACCCTTTTTATCTAGCTCGTCCTGAACCTTTGGGGATATTTAATCTCCTTGACCTACGTTTTGGAGAGTTTTAGAGGTAATAACCTACGGTTTAGGGGTTATGGGCTACAGTTTTGGAACTCATCTACGGTTTGAGGGCCCCCAAAATATATAAAGTTAGAAATTTTCATTTAAGTTATTTTTGGATGTTTGAAGCTAGTGAAACGCTCTTCAATGACGACTACGAACAACAATCATGTTTCTCCTTAAACTTTGTTTTATTTGTTTTCTATAGTTTACCTTGTAATCTGATAGCATGTGGTACAGTTTTTTCTATGCCACCTACAGTGTACAAGCGGATGATGCATATTTTGTGAATCAATTGCTTGCTTGTACACCGTAGGTGACATCTACATATGCAGATCTTTTTTTGGGAAGTTTGTAGCATGTATAGGGAGTATATAACCCGATGGTAGTCTTGTAAAAATATGTATAATATAGTAGTCAGGCTAATATGAAATAATAATTAACTTCAATCAAACAACTATCAACACCATAAAAAAAAAAAGAAACAGTAGCTAAAGGAGGGAAAGAGTAGGTTTGTGCTTTCACTTAGGCTAAAGGTAGCACATTGTCACATCAGTTTCATCTTTTTCTGTTTAGCATTTAGTAGGGAGTGGTAACACTCCTAGCATTCTATTTTTTTTTTCTTTTTTCCAATTTAATTAAATTAAATTATTTTAATATAAATCAATTACATGAAAATAAGTATAATATTCAAATGTAGGGTCTTCTTGGTAATTTCAGAAAATTGGTTTGTGAGAGGAACTAAGATAGGGGAGTAATGTGTAAGTCTGGGATTATTGGAGGTCCATTTTTGTCAAATTCATATTTTTGTGTCTTGTCCTTCCCTGCATTTCGTCGAAAATATGGACTGCATTACTCATCTCACCCTTTTTCTAACCTTTGAAACTGTGAAAGTAAGAGCTAAGTGAATCACAAAAAAAAAAAAAAAAGGAAAGAGCCAATCAGCTCTTCCCTTCATCTCTCTCTCCTCTCGCTTGCTTCTTGGCGACTTCTTCTTAGCGAGACATTTAGCATAATCAAAGGGATAGAATAACGAACTGGTAGCGAGGGCGGTGGCGAGGCTTAGCACCTCCCACTCCCTTTAGTCTTATAGTTTTGTTCATAACAAGCATAGGATTCATACAAATGAACAACAAACAGTAGCTTTGTTGAGAGCATATTGTAGGTGAGTAACTTCACCTACGATTTTGCCCAAAAAAAACTAAACTTTTTTATAATCGGAAACCAAACTGTAGATGAGTGTTCAATTGGTAGGCATGTTTGTATTAGCTATGGTTTGATTGGCTAGTTTTAAGTATCGACAACCACAAGCTTTTAGCTATTAAATGAAAAATCATTAGTATTTAAAAATCTAATCACACATTCACTGTTAACAAGTTTATTGTTAGAGAACCATTAGTTAGAAATATGGAAATAATGGAATTCCATTTTCGTGTAGGTATTTTGATTTTAAGGGCACTTATGGCCTTATAGCCGAAGGTGACCACCAAAAAATAAATTCTTGATGGTCCAACTGCAAGGACCACTTGCACCAGGGTAATTGACCATGCAATGCCTACGAGTCACGAAGCATTTTCTAGGTGTTAAACAATCACAATTGAATTTGTATACTCGTCTTCCAGTCTTCCAACCTTCGATACTAACTAATATTTATATTATTGTTTTTTTCACTTTTTTCTTACCTTTATAATAAAATTTTAAGAGTAGATATAAATTAATAGAAATAAGATTTTGTTATTTCATTTTAAGATTTCAAAATTCTTTTATATATATATATATATATATATATATATATATATATATATATATATATATATACTTGAACCATCCAACCAATAAGACGGCTGGTTCGATGTCCAGTCCGGTTTTCAAAAAATTGGGTTACCCCCAACCACTTTGTAAACTTCTCACTTACTCTTACATATAATAACATATCATTTTGAAGCCCATTTTGTCAATACATTTTAATGTTTGTTATTTTTAAAAGTTACTCTATTTTATTAAATATAGAAAATAAAAATAAGTAGCTTTTATAAAAAAAAAAAAAAACAATATCATTAGTGTAATTAATTTATTTGAAACATATAAAACATGTCTCACAAAACTAGATTTCAACTAATAGTTCTGGCAAAACTAGATAAGACCCAACGGCTTTTGGCAAATTTAGTTAAAAACTAAAAACTACTTAAAATAGTTTTTAGATTTAGAACTTTTTGCTTAGAGTAATAAGTTTTTTTTATTAAAAAAAAAGGTTAATAGAAGTCTTATATAAAAAAATAACATGTCTTGCAAGTAGGTCACAAAAGTGATACCATGTTTAGTTCATTACATTGATGAGAAAGACACTACTGCAATTGCCACCACATGACGTGATATTGCATACTTTTTTAATAGAAGGTTTCTAGGTCTCTCACTACATAAAAAAAAACTTACTGATAAACAAAAATCACACACCATCTCTAAACCTACAACTTGATGATATTCATAACACTAGAAACAAGAAACTTTTCTTCATCAGACAGCAGCACCTTCATTCAGAAGCATCTGATCAAAATGCCAAACACCTGACAAATTTGTAAAAAGTTAGGTTGTTCTTTCTATAACAAATCACCAATAAATGAAAATTCATATCAATAATTTTACCATGTCCTTTGCCAACTCTTCTTAGTTGAGCAACATACTCGGATATCTTTTTGATTGCTTCAACCTTTTTTTATTACATTAATAAATAAATGTCAGTATAATTATAATTTTTACTCCAATAAAATACAAAATTTCGTTTTTAAATTTGGGATTCACCTGTTCACCGAGAAATTCACTTTCTACAAAATCAGCTAATTGCACATCATTGTTCCTGTTGGCTACCTGGTTTCATTTCATTTCACCCAACATTTGCATATCAGAAACTTTAATCCTTCTGTGGTTATATGCTTAAAAGTAAAACCAAAGGGCATTTACGTAAATACCTCATGGAGGTTTAGGAGTTTCTCATTTGTCAACTTCTCCAATGACAAAGCAAGCTCCATGGCTAGTATCAAAAGTATTGAAAAAAATAAATATAGAAGCTTACAAGTGAACATTTAGAGCACATAGAAGGGATATACAGAACTTACCATACAATGCATCACCTTTCTCTTCATGATCAAACTCAGATAACGGCATTAAAATAGAATTCAGCTTCACTTTTCCACCTCTTTTGTTCTGAAAGCAGAAAGATTCATCATCATTTTGATCCAAATATATAGCAAATAAAAAGCTAGAGATCGGTGATAAATGATAAAACACCTGGTACTCCATGAATTTCTCGGCATGCTCTCTTTCCTCTTCGCTAGACTCCTTAAAGAATCTGTAAAGTTACAAGTATTATAAATGAATACACCAGTTAATCTTACATTCCGATTCGTTATAATGAGATATATCATATATATATATGATAGTAGTAGCAACTTACTTGGCTAAGCCCCTGAGAGCAACATTGTCCCGATCAAAGTAGGCATACAGAGCATGGTATACATAGGAAACATTGTACTCAACACTGAAACAAAACACGAAATATCATCAGATATAAGCAAAACAAGTATAAGTAGAACTTTATCATACAGATTAAAGATGCAGGACAATGATGGGATTCTCCTATAACTTTTATCATACACATGGTGGGCAGTTTGGCTTCACGATAAGGTCTAGTTTTAAGTTCGAATAATCAAAGTTCCAAAATCTAAACATAGAGCAACTGTATAGAATCACACTCTATAAACTATAGATATGTCCAGTTGTTTAGTCTAGAGACATGTAATGCTAGCATAGAGTATTACTATACTAAATATAAAAAATGGCAGTGAAAACCGTAAAATTAATGAAGCTAGAAATCAAAAACTAACTCCAGAAAAGGAAAACCTACTTGATCTGTTCGTTGATGGAAGCTTCAGATTCGTCAGCATATTTCTGGCGAGCAAGAGATTGTTGAGGAAGAGAGGGGACAAGACTGAGCTCCTTCTTTACCTCCTCAAATGGTTCAAACACAACTCCAGCAAGTGGGCTGTGGTTCGAAGAACCACCTTTCACCGCCGCACAAACGACAGGCGACGGCGTCGAGAGAGAAGAAGATGAGAAGCGAAAACAGCCGAGATTATTATCGGCGGTGGCTCCGTTGAAGAAGTTGAGGGTGGGAGGGGTTTTGAGAAGCATAATGATAATTTCAAGAGAAATACGCACAAACTGGAACGGATAACAGGGGAAGTGAAGAAGTTTTCAAGTGAGTGATAAAGGAAGACGAAGATGGATGCATAAATATAGGGAATCGGCGTTAATGCTGAGCCGTAGGATGATGCGACACGTGGAGGGATAAGATTGAGTGAGTCAGGTGGCGCGTGGTTGGCTTGTGGCATATCTGGATATTTTTTGCTTTTTGTGTTTTCGGGGTGGTGCGTTATCCAATGATTTATTGGCACGATCGAGACCATATCAAATAATTAACATTTTTCGTCGTGTTAGAAGAACAAAATAATGAATAGCTCAATTGGGTCGACTATTGTAAAAGCTATTAAAAATATTTTTGATGCAGAAAATAAATATCTTTCTTGCAAATGTGTGTTTACTCGTTATAACGAAAGCATCGACAATGTATAGCGAATTAATTGTATGAAATGTTTAGTTATCAGGATTAAATTCAATAATAATAATAGAATGTCATGTTGATGTCTAACACATATAAAGTTTAATGGCCATTTAACTATTTAACGAGCATATTGAGTTTAATTTCATGAATGATTTTTTTAAATATGTTACATTGAACTTCTATATAATTAAGGTATTGTAGCAAGAAATGGTAGAGTTACATAAAAATTAGAATAATATGTGGTAGCCTTTTAAACTCTATAAAATTCAATGCATCGTAGAAGTCCTAATCCACTAACTTTTGATTTCAAAATTTGCAAAGGTGTGTCAAGATTAGGTTTAATAACTGTTTGGTTGAAGGAGTCAACTTTTGATGAAAAAGTTCCATCATCTTAACTTTTAGTAAAACAAATACAAAACTCGTCTGTAGGAGTCAAATAGATTTACAAGACCAAATGTGATCAACATGAGGGCATCAAGCACAAAACTCATCTTGTAGAAAATTGATGCTCTTAAAAATGAAGACATCGACTACATGAAAGTATATGCTCTAATCATGAGACTTGATACCATACGAACTATCATTGCCTTAATTGCTTATGGAAAAGGGGAGAGTCTACCACTTACTGTAAAATATATATTATTGCATAGAAAATTAAAAAGAGAATGTATATGTAGAAAAATCAAAGGGATACATATTAAAGAGAAATACCAACTTCACAAAACACTGTATAGATTAAAGGAAGTTCCACGAGCCTGTTTTAGTAAGAATGAAGCACATTTCAAGGATGAATAATTAAAAAATACACAATTAAGCAAACATTGTTCACAAAGCATAACAGTAGAGGTCATATGTCATTGTAAGTGCTTATATAAATGATTTGATATATACCCGGTGATAATGCATGACTCTTATATGAACTACAAACAATCCATGTTAATATAGTTCGACATACTTGATGGGAAATATGCGCTATATTTTAGGAATCAAAGTGCTATAAAGAGAATAAGGCATGTTCATTGATCAAAAAATATATGCAGTTGAAGTATTAACTAGACATTGCATGTTGGATAACAAACATGTAGACATTCCAGTTATTACAAACCTGAAGCTAGATAAAGATAAGCATGAAAATACGATTGACGTAACTGTACACGAGCAACTCTAGGGCAACTTATTATACCTGACATCAACTAGATTTGATATGATATTCATTACATGCATACTAAGTATATGATGTGTTTCACACTTACTTAATTACAAACAATCCAACTATTAGTATTGTGAACTAATTATGAATTATTGATAGAATCCAAAAATAGACAAATCAACAAATAATATTGATAATTAAATATCAATTAGTTGCAAATAATAAGTTTAGTTATCATTACTTGTTTACCAAGTTTCGTCAAAAAACTAATTTGATATTTCGCGATCAAATATTGACTTTGTAACTAAGCATAATAACTCATGCCCTTAACTATTATTACACGCTCCAATGCTTGTAAATTGTAGCATAAAACCCCATGATATAATGTACTTATTGTTCGTTTTGGTTAACCAAAATTGGAAAAAAAAAACATTAAAGACAAAACGAGTACTCGAAAATCAGAAGAAAAAAATGAAACATCCTGGTGATCTCAGTCACCGTCTCTGTCTTCTGCTTAAGAGACAGGAAGTCCTAGGCCAAGCTTTCCCGCTCAACTGCAGGTACAAACTCATCCTATAAATATCACAGTAAACCTCTCCCAATTCATCGCAACATGCTCTGCAAGAGTGTAGTCAGCTGTCACAAACTTCCACCAGTCCTTCGCCCCCAAGCTAAGCAAGTTCAATGCGAATCGAACCCTCAAACTCTCCGGATAGGAGCATGTATTGAAACATCCTTCCACATCAGAGATCCATCTCATAGTGGTAATCGCATCATGGGTTGTGTTGGTGAACTCCTGATACCACAATGAATCACCCCTTGCGGTCTCGCAGCAGCAAGAACCACGGTGGTTATGACAACAACAGCCTCAGTGACAACGACATAACACTCATCAAAAGTCTCAATCAACATGGTCTTGACAGACCCAAATATCAATGGGATAGCCTCTCTGATTGTTGCGTCCACCTCTACGGCAACTATCCTGTGGATCTCATCATCAGTGGCGCTTGCCCTCTCGGGGTCACTGGAGCCTAAACCTCGGGTAACCACCATACTGAAACACATAAGAAAGTTATCAACAAACAGACTAAAGTGTAATTACCATTGATCACACCCATACAAGCTCTTTAGTCCCTTGAGGTTACTCCTCGAGCCGCGTAAGGATCCAGTGCTTCCTGTAGTACGGACCCAATACTAACTTCCACACGAACCCGTATTTGTCTCGAGTCATACCCTCAAGACCCTAAGTCACAAGGACTCTACCTCCTCACATTATCTAAGAACTAGCCCTATAGGTTCCCTTGGAATCACTGATAAGCATCTAGATACTAACTCTAAACTGCTCCCCAACACTGCTCCACTTCCTGATACCTCCGACGGCCTCGCTATTTGCTTCGCGTATGTCAATTGTACATAGTACGAGACTCAATAGACATTCGAATAAATGATTCCACCTCAAATCCACAACCAAACAAGGAACAGGAAGAAAGGGTAAATCAGGCATTATAAGGCTATAAAATCCTAACTACGTACAACTATGTAGCAAACACAAAGCAAATAGTAAAGACAAGTTCAATCTCACAAGAATGAACTCCTAGGCTAAGGCATCACAAATTAGGCAACATTTCACACTAACTTTGCAAGATTCCTTAGCCTATATTTAGCTAGCAAGCAGTTCTATCGGCTCATACTATAAACATATATGCTCTGCACTACTCAAAATATAAATTAAGGTATTTGGGAAACTGTCGCTCGAGCGCTGGCCGATTGTACACACTGCTTTTTTGGGTTTTCTCCTGTAAAAGTCTTCATTTTTTTTGTTAAGTTCTTAAAAATTTTCAGATCCTTAGTTTGAGTTTGGAATCACCCAAAGGTTCATCCAAATCCCTCAAACCAGGGCTCTGATACTAAATTGTAACACCTCAAATTTTAGACCAAAATTTTCGTTCTTAAGTTACCAAAAAACATAGTTTCACAACCAAGTTGTCAAATACATGATCATCCCAAAACAACAAGTACCATAATTATCAGAGTTTATAAACATGTCCCGATAATAAATTCCCTAGTGCGTGTGTACAATCAGACCTTCGCCATCCCGCAGTCCTATGAAGTACTTGCCACATATAAATCAACAACTGTAAGCACAAAACTTAGTGAGTTCCCCAAGACACCACATATAACACAACATAAATAAACAACTATGGGTTATCCGCAACCATGGGGGCAATCAACAACCCTAGCGAGCTAACAGCACGCCCGGTGGGTTATCAACAACCTTGGTTGGCTATCAGTAGCCTCAATCAGCATGTAATTATCATGACATAATATAACAACTAAACCCAGCTAGTCATCACAAATACAACTATCCTACCATACATGTAAGAGCATGTGAGGAGACTCACGTGATACCGACGACACAAAAAATCTAGCACCCGAACCGCCGAATCTAGACTCTACCTAGTCAACAAAATAATTAACCCTAATTAATAATTAAATTCAAAATCTCACTTGCGAGTCCAAATCCCATAGATAAACCTTCTAAGGGCAAAGGACCATTTTCCTTCCCATGATCCAAAAACCATAAAACTTGACCAAGGGTCAAAGTCAACGAAAGTCAACACTCAATGCGGACACCAAACGTACTACTCCATACGTTGGGCGTACAACCATGTTAGCATGTATCGGGGAAGGATCAGGCTACACGCAGCCAAGAGTACGCCTGATGTACTCCATCAGTCTCCAAAACCACTAAGTTGGTGTCTTAATCCTTTAAGACAACCAACCCAACTACTTATCTGACTAATTTAAGGTCTCTTAATCCATAAAGTTGTGGGCTTTAAGCCATTTCATGGCTAGGAAAGGCTCAAACCATCACTTCATGCATTCTAACCTACTTTACTTGTGCATGAGCCAAATGGGAAGATCAAGCAAGCATTTTTATACATCTAAATGTCCTAATATGCATGAAAGGACAACCTGAACCCCTTAGAGAGTCCCAAACTTAAAAAGGTCCAAACTTTGAGACTTTAGCTCATAAATCTTAAACCGAAGAGATCTAGAATAACACTTGCCAAAGTACAAGCTTTATACCTAAAAATTATTCATAAAGGTGGTAAGTTTATGGATCTTCAAACTTGCTAGCATGTGACATCCCCATTTTCACGGCCAAAAAAGACCGATGTTGTTTATGCTTTATAAAAATCAGAGTACTTCATTTTATAAAAATGTTGCGGAATTTGTTCCCAGAAAAACATGGTAAATACGTTATTAAAACATTTTCGAAGAAACGTATTTATTTCATTTTAAAACGTTTGGGATGTCATCGTTAATACAGAAACATAAGCATAAACAGAACTTACAATTATTTACACTAGTGATCTACATCTCTTTAAATCTCTCAGTGTAATGTCACTTCATATCAACACCTGTGATATAAATAAACTGAGTGGGTCAGGTTGGGAAACCTGGTGAGTACATAGGGTTTTCAACCCACAATAATATAATTATTATGTTTAAACAATCAAACAATCAACCCAATTACCCATCCCCATTATCTTCTTTATTCTTAAGGATCTACCCTAAGAATCAGCTATTTCTCATTCATTCATTCCTAAGGATCATCCTAAGGAAACAACATGAAGTCCATTGTTGCCAATGACACATTGGTCAAGCGCAGCTGCTAATATTGTCACTTAGGCTCAGCTGCCAGAATTAGGACATTTTCTATGAGGCGCTTCTGCCGGTATTGACCTTTAAACACTACTGTCATGGTCATAAGGCTCCTTATTAGGCGCAGCTGCCGATACTATCCTTGGAGCGCAGCTGCTAGGACGTTTACCGTAGATCTAAATCATCTACGGGTTGTGGCGCAGCTGCCAGTGCTCATCTATAGGGTACTAGGTCCACTGCTGCCAATGTATACCTATAGGGCACTAGGTCCGTACTACTAATGTTCCTCTATTTCAGCTTTTATCCATCATCATTCATCTACCCATGTTTTACCCAACATATCTTGTAGATATAAAATACTTTATACAGTTTACATCATTTAAAACATGTATAAAAATCTTTCACCAGCATAGACAGCAAGTATTTAGACAATATGCACACATAGCACGTAAATTTATAATAAAATACTTCATAACTATGTGTAAGATGAAAGTAACTATGCACTCACCTGATTAGGTGGTGATTCCGAACTCAGACAGCACTTCGTTATCTCAAAACAATTTTCCTCGACAAAACCTAGTATCAATACCACTAGGGTTTAGTTTTTAACGTTAACCATGACTAATTAATAGTCTAGCTATTATTACTATTATATAAGCGTTAAATAACACTCAATATAACTCATAATAATAGCCTAAATAATTATTTTAAGGTCCTAATAATGTTACTATAATTAAATAAAATCTATATTAAATATAGTATAGGCGTAGCTCACTTACAGCGAGTTTTTATTAAAAATCGGTCTTCGCTGGAGCAGCGCTTCCAAGCCGAAAGCTTTTCTTCTCGGAGCCGTCGGGCGCTCCGGGGCTTTCTTCTCGTGCTAGGGAGGTTCCGTAGACTTGGGAGGGGTTTAGGGAGGCTAGAGAGAAGTTAGAGAGAGAAAGAGAGGCTTATGGTGTGAAGAAAATATGAGGAGTTCACCCTTGTATTTATAGGAGTTTTATAGTAAAGTAGTCTCTAAGCTTCGTCCGTAACTTTTGCATACGAGCTCCGTTTTTGTCTGTCTTTTTACTGTTGAGTTCCTATTAATGAGATCTTCAACTTTCATTTAGACCTCGTTGGCTAATTCTCATTCTATCTCGGATTTACAAAACTGTATCGAATTCGCCGCGCTCGAAAAGTAGGGACTAAACTTCGTCCATAACTTTCGCATACGAGCTCCATTTTTGTCTGTCTTTTTACCGTTGAGTTCCTATTAATGAGATCTTCAACTCTCATTTAGACCTCGTTGGCTAATTCTCATTCTATCTCGTATTTACGAAACTGTATCGAATTCGCCGCGCTCGAAAAGTAGGGACTAAGCTTCATCCATAACTTTTGCATACGAGCTCTATTATCGACGTTCTTTATATCCACGCGTTGGTATTTACGAGTACTACAACTTTCATTTAGATCCCGTCGGCTAAAAATCGACCGATCTAAAATTCAGATTTCGGGCTGTGCACTGCTATGCTAAATCTTAGAAAAATCATAACTTCCTCATACGAAGTCAGATTTGGGCGTTCTTTTTATTGATGTTCTTAGTTTAACATATTCTACGACTTTCGTTTAGATCGCTAAGGCTAAATCTCGCTCTATCATAAATTCACTATTTACGCTTCCCGGTATCGTGCCGGTTCCGTCGCGAAACTTCAACGGGTCATAACTTCTTCGTTATAACTCGGTTTTCGGCGTTCTTTATATGTACGCGTTGGTATTTACGAGTACTAGTTGGCTCTCTGTGACCATGCATGCTACATGAGTAAGCTAAATGTACTCATATGTACGTGTATAACCTCTTTTTGCAAACTTTCTCTATTAGGGATCAAATGTGACACTTTTGATAAAGATTTAAAGAATGCTAAATGTACATTATTTCGTGATGTTACAATTATTTGACTTGGATAATTAAATTTTACTTAGCCCATTAAAAACAATCCATTTCCAAAACAAATTGAACAGTTAAATCGATCAAGTTAACCGAAGTGCACTATTCACACAACTCAAAAGCCGACACACACCGATGTTAGATGTAAGAAACTTCTAGCTTTTTATATATGTATGTATGTGGCAAAATACTATATATATAATTAAAAAGGGCACAATAGTTTTTTGAGGTAGGACACGAACCAAACGCACAATAAAAATAAACAGTAGGGTCATCCGAGTTAAAAAATAAGTTAGGGACCAAACACATAAATTACCCAAACTATAGGGACCATTCGTGTAATTTACTCTTACCTTTTCGGTTTGTTCACATCTGGGTAACTATCTTTTTTTTGTACACATCTAAGTAACGAACTTTTTAGAAGTGTTCACATATGACCATTATGACTGGCAGCAACAGGCTGTAGCCTGTTGCTGCCGGTCATAATGGTCATATGTGAACACGTCCAAAAAGTTCACTACCTAGATGTGTACAAAAAAATATAGTTACCCAGATGTGAACAATTTGAAAAGTTAATTACCTTATTAAGTTCATTTCCCCATTAGACAGGCAGGGCCGACCCAAGTACTAGGCGACTTGGGCAATGGCCCAGGGCAAAAAAAAAGTAACTGAATAAAGTAAAGAAATTAGGTGGCAATGTAACTGAATAACCGTAGAAGACAAGGAGACAAGGGGGAATACAAAAGAAAAACATCAGTTTTTCGGCTTTAAAAGGAGCTATTGTGAAGGGCGAAGAAAAGGAACTCAATCTATGGTTTATATTGGTTTTCTGTTATAGTATGCAATTCTTCCAAGAACAAAAAAAAGAGGGCTCAAGATTTTCTTCTTTTTTTAGGTTATCTGTTGTTGGACTTCAAAGATATGGGGATAATGGTGTGATTAGATACCGAACCAAAAATAACAAAGGGGGATAAATTGGTTCGTATTTTTGGTCGACACTTTAAGATTAGAGGAGAAAAAACAAGGAACTCATAATGGTTTCAATTTCTTAATGTCTTGTGCTTTGTTTTTTGGCTTTCAGATGTTTATTCTTTAATAGTTTGGATTGTTATTGTTTTCAATTTTTAATAGCCGAGTATTTTAGATCTTGTTTTGTTGTTTAATTTTTTAAGGTTTCAATTGTATATCGATATATGAATCAATCGTTTACTTTAATTGGTAGAGTAGGTTATTACCTTAAAGTTACTTTTATTCGCATATGATTCATAATAGTTTTTATTGTTAGATCGTTTCTAATGTTTTTGGCTGGCTTTATTTGGTGCTTAGAAGCTTAACTTTTTAGATAGATTGTACATTAAAATTATGCTTTCATTGGCTTAAATACAATTATGCTTGTATTGGCTTGGTTTGATTTGAAAAATAAAGTTCATAACTTACTAATTACTATACTAACAATCAATAATTAATATGATTGTTAGTAATGAATATGAATATATCCGGTTGCAAGGCTCTATTGCAATGTTGCTAACATGGTTTTAAGTGTGTAGCTAAGACTAATGTATCTCATTCTGAGAAAAAATAAACTCAGAAACGATTATGATATCTAGAATAAATGGATTAAGCAACTACTAATTACTAATATGTTAATGGTAAAAAAAAAACTTGCCATATTGTTTCTTAAACCGTTTTGTTAAACATTTATGTGTTGTAGTCATGGTTTACAAAGGGCATTATTATGTTGTTTTGCCCGGGGCATGAAAATCTATTGGACCGACCCTGTAGACAGGTCCGCAATAATTATGATAGGTTTTCTTTACATAAACTTTAAAAATTTAGGTGGGACCCACCTTTGCATTATGAAGGCGGATTAATGTCACTAGGACCCTACGAACTTTCATGTTTTGGTTTAATTAGTCCCTTCACTTATTTTTTTTTGGCTTTGTAAGGGCTCAAACTCATATTTAACCTGTTAGTTTGGTCCTTTTACCCACTATAGTCGGTTTTAATGGCACGTAAGCGCACATTAGGACGCTTAATCATATACTTCTCTACTTTCAATCCACAACTGTTCATGGAGTTGAAGAGATGGGCGACTGTTGGTGATGATGATGAAAATAGTGAAGAAACATGTGTTTGAAACCAACATTATCTGCCGTCTTCGAAACTTAAGCAAAATCGAAGCAAGAACAGGAGACATGTGAGTAGGAGCACAAGGTCGACGTTTTGTGGTGGTGTCCTAGGATTACCTGAAATCGAAAATGAAAACGTGATTTTTGAGTTTCTCAAATCAATTTCTAGGGTTTTCTGATATCATGTGTTTATGAAATTGTGTCTTTTACACTTTAGGATTATTTTGAAATCGTGTGTTTTTTGTTTTAGGATTTTCTTAAAATGTGTGTTCTTTAATTCAAGTTTTGTATTCTAGGGTTTTTTGAAATCGAGTTCTAGGGCAGACCATGTTTTCCGAAATGGTGGATGGTAAACAAAAACGTGGATGTTGAATAAAATTTTCCCTGAAGTTGAAGATATGGGGATAACACATATTCGGAAATCGTTGATGAACATGTTTTTCAGTTTCTTGTTTATGGATGTGTTCATCCGATTTTCCTAAAATCGTGGGGAACACAGCTGAGTTCTTGAGTTTTGGTATGAACAAACTTGGGAGACCGATTATACAACATATAACGTTTTTCCTGAAATGGTGGATGATGAACGAATTATTTTCTAAAATTGAAGATATAGGGAAAACACATTTTCAGAAAATCGTTGATGAGCTTCTTTCTCAGTTTCTTGTTTCTGGACGTGGTTCATCAGATTTTTCTTGAATCGTGGGGAACACAACTGAGTTTTTGAGTTATGGTGATGAACAAATATGGGAGACTGATTATATTTATGAATTTTGAAAATCCGACAGAAGTACTACACAAGCATTGGTAATATAAGGGTTAATCAGTTAATGTCATGTGGTTGTCTGACTAGGCAATGGTATCCGGATTACCCCTTCACCTATTCAATGAAGGACCCTTTTAACGCATAAAAACCGAGTTTAAGCACTTAGAAAGCAAAAAAGTAATTTAAGGGACATTTTAAACCAAAACCAGAAAGTTCGTAGGGTCACAGTGACATTAACCCCTATGAAAGCTCACCAATATATATATATATATATATATATATATATATATATATATATATATATATATATATATATATATATATATATATATATATATATGAAAGTCGGTTTAAACTAACATTTAAACTGGAAATCAGTCATCAAATCCAGGGACGGTTCTATTTGGGTGCCCGCAATGGCACCGTCAACCCCTGTTTTTTCTGTATGCAGTGTAAATTTTTTGATATTTTTTGATTTTTTTTTCTTTTTTCTACTTACCGGCAACATCTACTATGGACCGGCAACACCTACTACCAAATCCTGCGTTCGTCCCTGATAAATCGGTTCAACTATAAAATCGATTTTTAAAACATTACCGGCAACATTTGTGAAAGTTCACCAAAAAAAAAAAAACAAATTGTACGAAGATTGTTTAAAAATATCCCATTCAACCCGTAACTACATGACTTGTCACAAGGAAACTATCATCGTGGAATGGCTTTATATAGGTGGATGTGATGTGTCACCAACTCACAGCCATAAAAATATACTTTTGTGAATTTGTATCATTAAGTAAGTAGTGGAACACAACCTCGGATATCTCAAAAAGTGACTTCAAATCTCATCATTCATCGAATTTTTTTTTGTTAACGTGTTGCCTAATGATTTGTACAATGATCTCATTGCGTTTATATTTTAGATAAAAACTAACCGTTAACATAAAACATACTTGTTGTCTTTATCAATATTTACTTTTATGTAAAATATTATATTATGTATAAAATATAAATGCAATTATCTACTACTGTGGTTTAGGGTTATTTCTTGCATGAGTTAAATACCTAATATTCACATCTATACATGATTGTGTTTGTACTTAACCCATATAAAATGGCTAAATGTTTTATGCTAAAAAACCCGATTAAAACACTAAACTTTTACATACTTGCTCTTTTGTTTATTCTTTCAACTCGATTAACTTTATTATAAAAATCGTTTGATTGAATATAAATATAAAAAACCACTTAGGCTCATTAAGACATATTCATAGTCTAAAGAAAGAAAGTATAGATATATCATTATTTCTCCAATCATTTTATTAATACAAAACTCAATAGAAAAAAACCCTATTTTAAATTTTAATAAAAAAGGCCCAAGGGTATTATGATATTTACAGAAAACAAGCCCATTTATTTTTGGGCGTATTTAATGGGCTATCTTAGTTGGCCTTATTAGATTTTAAGCAATTATGACAAATCAGGACATGAGGCCTCGTAGATTCAGGCAGACGGAAATAGCTCCGGACAACGGTCATAAAGACCATTTAGAACCCTAAAAGCTTTCCACTTCCAATCTTCCATGATCTTCCCAAAATTGCAGTGGATTTCTGTCTAAAACGAGAACAATGAAGCATTGGAAGATGCAATCACGAAGTCTTCTTCTCCACCTTCTCAATTTATCGATTCTATACAGACTCGGTGTAGTTCATGCGCTGTCTACGATCTGTGAATTCAGTATTACCCAGGAGAACAAGTTCTATAGTTATAGCTTGGCTTCCCCTTCCGAAACATTCCCTCATGGCGTTCTTAGCGAAGACGGGTACTTCTTCCCTCCGTACATACTTCTTCACATGTTTCCGTAGAGTTGTCATTCAATGTGATTCATATGCTTGATTTTAGGATTAGGTTATAGAGCATTGAAAATGTGCATTCTCTCATTAACTGACATGTATAGTCCGAATGATTCAAGTTTGGATATGGTTAAGTGATAATGGAAAATTAGGTGGCAAGAGTTGGGTGATTAATTAATTCGATTGCTTAGGCGGCTAAAAATGTGAAGTTCTTATTTTGGTCATCATTTAAAAAAAAAAAGGAGATACATTTTGGTTACTGATGGATTGTGAGTGGCGTCTCTATATGAAATGCTTAGTTAAACTGATTTCTTGGTATAAATATTTCATGTAAAACATAAAAATAATGACATAGAACAATCTGCTAACAATATCTTCAATTAATTTGCATCAGATATTACAAGGTGTCATCTAATGGAACGGTGGTTTGGTTTCAGGTTGTCTCTAACAGGTTACAGATTATTTCATTATTCACCATTGAATTTTCCTTTTCCCTTTCCCCTTTCTTATCTTTTGCAAATTACAGCAAATTCCACAAACATACTTATTTGCGATTTCATGTGGGTATTGCTGTTTAAGTTTTTCCTTTTGCTTCGTTGAAGTTTAAGTTGATCTAAAAAGTTGTGGGGAGAAGTCCTAAAAGTGAATATTTTTTAATTGGACACAGTTATTATATTATATTACATGTTTGCCATCAGCCATGCTACTCTAAGCTGACATCTTATCTTTCTTCTTTCCTATGTGGATTGTGGGGTCAGCTTTGTGATGGAATGATTTTCAACCATGATCCCCCGAGATGTTTTGATTGCTGGGTGAGTCTCTTCTGCTACAGTTATCAACGATATTATTGTTTTCAAAATGAGCTCTACTATTATATAGTATGAATGTAACATCTTATTCTTGTTATAATATCTGAAGAATTAGTTATGAGGAAAATATTTAAATCATTGGAATTTCAATTTTATAGGATTGTGGGGGATCATCTCGATGTGGGATGGGGTGCAGTGCGCTTATGTCCGAGATTAAATTAGGTATATTCTTCAGGAAACTTTTAATAAAATATATTATTAATTTATTAACATCTTTGAGTTTGTAACAATTTATAAAAGTTGCTTCTAAAACGTATGCAGGTTATCCCGTATGCACTGCTATTGGGCGCACCCAAACCATCACCACAGATCTCATTGGTAATTTTTTTTTTAATTTATATTATTATTTTTTTTGTATTGGAAATAAAGTAATTTCTGACGTTTACATTAACTATTTTGGGGTTATAAAAATGGCAGATAAAGAGAATCCAGATATGGGTATAGTTGTAAAAACGTGGCACCAAGGATCAGAAAGGAATTGTTCGCTTTCTGTTTCTGTTATCTGTGATTCAAAGCAAGTTCAAGTGAGAAAATGTTTTTCTTTTTCCTTTTTTTTTTCATTCTTATTTTTCTAAATAACAACTAAAATTATTCTATTCTGTTTCAGGGACCTAAGACACTTGAGAGAGTCGGGGTTTGTAACTTTGTGAGTAAATTACATTTTTGGTCCTGAGTTTACCTGATTTTAATACTTTTGGTCCCTGTTCCAAGTAAATGACTAAATTACCCTTTTTCTGTTACATATTTACTGTAGGTTACACAAATAACACATCCAGCTGGCTGTGCCAATGTTTTGTCCGCCCCTGGCAGTGGATTGGGATGGTTTGGCACACTCTTAATCATGTAATCATCAAACCCTAAACTTCTCCGCAAATACCCATATTGCCCTTTTCTGAATATTCTTTTTTTTTCTTCAGACTTTTGTGTCTTTTTGGAGCTTATTTTATAGCTGGAGCTGCTTATCGTTACTTTTATCTCGGCATCCGTGGTATAGATGTAAGTTTCCGGAACCTTCTGGAAAATTTTGTTTGATTTGCAGTTTATTTATTTTTTATTTTTTTCAGATTATTCCAAACTTGGAATTTTGGGCTAGCTTGCCACATAGAATTCGGGTATATGCATATTTGATTTTCAGTATACATTTAATCCAAAATTTGATTTTTTTGTATGTTATTAACCGTTATATAATGTTTTTACAGAGTTCATATATGTCATTGGTTCGAAGATTTAGAGGCCCATCTCAAAGTTACAGGAGCTCATACTCTCCCGTTGACTTTTGACTTTTCAAATAGTGTTGGAGTTAATTTATACACTAACAAAAGCAGTAACAACAACTGTTAAGCTCAATTTAGATGCTGAGCTGTGCAATGCGGTTTTTGCTATATCCCAAGTTTTGAATTCAAGTCCTTATTTTTTTGTATCTTTGGGTATTGTGGTCATGGTCAGCTGAGAGGATGCAATTTAGTGTAAACGAGTCTGAATTTTTTTTTTAAATGTTAATGTATTATTATTCAGGGTGTTTGGATATGTATTTTAGAATTTATTATATGATGTTGAATAATTGGAATAAGATAATTGTTGCAGGGGATGATGTTTTAACTTTTAACTATTTACTATCGATAACTTTTTTTTAGTAGTTTAGAACAATTATCATATGTATAATTACAAACAAATTTTATTCTAATAGTGTTGATAAAATCAAGGAATATATATATATATATATATATATATATATATATATATATATATATATATATATATATATATATATATATATATATATAGTAAATTACACGAATCGTCCCTGGTCCAAGTGCCAAATTGCACGTTCAGTCCCTATTTTTTAAAATTACTAGGACCGTCCCTCATGTATTTAAATACTACCCGCCCAGTTCCTATTGTCGTTAGACGTTAGTTTTCTCCATTTGGGTGCCCCACGTGCCTTGCATGTAGGGGTATTTTCGTCATTTCATGTCATGTGTATATTATCAACTGCGTATGGTGCCATATCCAGTTTACCCAAACGTTGCATACCCAGTCCCCAATCAAAACCTTTCTCCTCTCACAAAAACCCTAGTTTTCCGTCAAGAGTGAAGATGAGTGGGTGGCGAATACGACCATAGATGGATGAAATCGATTTGGAAGCAAGTTACGGTAAGGAAAGCCAACCATTTTATGCTCTGTTCTTGATCATTTTGTCTCTGATTTTGAAAATATTGTTGTTTTTTTCTTGTGAAGGTGGGAATCCAACTGTTTTTAGTATACGCTTGCACCATGGAGGAGAGTTTACCAAATTTCCTGGGAGAAAATACATCAAGGGACAACACAAATTTGTGGACTTGATCGACAGTGACTTGTTCTCTGTTCACGAAATTGATGATATGATGGAGGAGTTGGGTTGCGTTGAAGAAGGTAAGGTTATGTATTATCACTTTAAATGACCGTTAGGGGATTTAGATTTTGGGTTGTTTGCATTGGGTAGTGATCAAGATGTCAACCACTTAAGGTCCTACGTTGCTTCATACAAGCTTATAGAAGTGTATACATAATTTTAGCGTACCAACTTGCATACATATGCTATGTCACCTAACCCTTCAAAACTCAGGATTGAAGAGATTGTTGAACCCCCTTCTTGTTCTAGAAGGTTGTGTCTCGAATGGATTGACACAACCACAGTTGAACCCCCTGTTTTAGAACCAAGTATGCAAACCCCTACAATGGAACCTAACATGGAATCCCCTAGTCATATTGATGTTGTACATGTTTCACCCCCTAGAATAGAATCCCCTATTGAAGTTGAATCTGTGAAAAAACCAAACATGGAACCCCCTATTATGGAACCTTATAGTGAAGCCCTAGGTGGATCTAGTGATAGTGAGGGTAGTGGAGATTCAAGTGATAGTGATTTCATTGTGGATGAGGATAACTTGTTGGATGATCCTGAAGTGGACATGCATGATTTCTACCTCAACATTGATGATAATTTGGAGTGGGTTGGTGATGCCCATATTACAACAGAGAATGTAGCAATGTCTGATGAGGAGATGGAGATGATCAACACTGATGTTCTGCAATTTAAGTCATCATCTGATGAAGGGCAAATAAGTAAAAGAAGAAATAAAATCCCGGCTGCTGAAAGGGTACAGATAAATGATGCAGCTCAAGTGAGTGACCCTTTCTACATACTTCAAACATTCTCAAGTTCTCAGGAAGCAAAAGACAGAATTTACTTGCATGCAATAGAGACAAGAAGAGAATTAGATATTGTCAAGAATGATAAAAACAGGGTCAGGGTAGTATGTAAAGGAACAATACTAGATATGGGGATACTTGAGACTTCTAGAAAAGGTGGACCAAGTAAAACTAGTGGGAAAGGTGGGCAAGTCAAAGGAACATAAATGGTGGACCCAGTCAAACGGGTGAAAAAGGAGGACCCAATAAAAAGAAAAGTGCAGTGAAAGTAGATGAAAGCAATAAGTGCCCTTGGAAACTTTTAGTAAGTAAATGGAAAAAAGGATGATGATTGGACTGTGAAAACATACGACAAGGAGCATAAATGTCTCCAAACAAGAAAAATCAAAGCTTGTAATTACAAGTTTCTTTCCAAACAAATTATTGAGCAGTTGGAGTCTAACCCAAAATACCAATCAGGGCTTTAAAGGAGTAGCTAGAGAGGAAATACAAAATTCAGATGTCGGACATGAAAGTGTTTAGGGCAAAAGCAAAATCCCTAGAAACTATTAGGGGTGATTTTGGGGGTCAATATTCTATATTGAGGGACTATCTACTGGAGGTTCAAAGTCGAAACCCAAACACAACAATCAAGCTTCAAGTGGATAATTCTTCCAACCCTGCATCAGATACTAGGATTTTTAGACGTATATATATATATATATATATATATATATATATATATATATATATATATATCTTGGTCTACTGAAACAAGGATTTGCAGCAGGGAAAAGGGAATTTCTTGGACTGGATGGTGCATTCATGAAGGGTCCCTACCCTGGTATGATTCTAACTGCAGTGGTAAGTAATTTTATACATATATTAACTAATTAATCTTACATATGACTTATAGATGTTGGACCTAATTTGTTCTTACTATTATAGGGATTAGATGGAAACAACTGCACTTACCCAGTTGCATATGGTGTTGTAGAGTCTGAGAACTACAGCTCATGGACATGGTTTCTAAAAAATCTTGGTGATGATTTGGATTTGAGTACCAATTCAAACTTCACTTTTATAACTGATAGGCAGAAGGTAATAGTATACACATTTTAACTACTTAACCTTTATATTATTTGTACTAATTATATAAAATTGATTGTGTTTATGTTGTAGGGTGTTTTGCCTGCAATTGCAAAATTGTTTCCATGTGCAGAAAATAGATTTTGCCTTCGACATATCCATGAGAATATGAAGCGGAAGTGGAGGGGCAAGGAGTTTAAAGATTGTCTCTGGAAATGTGCAACAACATCAACTGTACAACAATTCAATCATGCAATGGAGGAACTGAAGAAATTGAACAATGATGCATATGAATGGCTTAAAGCCATTCCACCCCAACATTGGTCCAGGTCTCACTTCACAGGTCAGTTATACATGTTAGAATTCTTAAACATTTTTGAGTATGCATCTTAAAAGATTACTGAAAATTATGATGCAACATTGTTATTCTACAGGAAGAACACATTGTGATGCATTGTTAAACAACCTTTGTGAGACATTGAATATCAAGCTTGTCAAGGGTCGTGACAAACCAATTATAAGTTGCTTGGAATTTATTAGAGAGTACATAATGAAGAAGCTTGTTATTATCCAAAAGACAATTGACAAATGTTATGGCCCACTAACTCCTACAGCTACCAAGACTATAAAGAAGATCAAATGTGAAGCTGCAGAGTATAGGGCTGTGTTTTGTGGAAATGGGAAGTATCAGGTTACAGGTGGTGAAGGTGTGGACCAATGTGTAGTTTAGATAACACAACATACATGCTCATGTAACAAGTGGGAGGTCACTGGCATACCATGCAAGCATACAATTGCAGCTATATGGGATATGAGGAGATATAATGAGAATGTTGGGATACCTGAAACATGGGTTCACCCAACATACTGGTTGAAGACATGGCAAGAGATGTATGCCTTTAAAATTGAACCAATTAATGGGAGGATGATGTGGGCAAAAAGTCCTTGTCCAACTAAGTTACTACCACCAAAACATCATGTGCCTATTGGTAGGCCAAAAAAGAAAAGAAGAAGATCTGCTACTGAAGATGATGGTGCTATAGGGACCAGAACAGTTAGATGTTCAAAGTATGGAAATGTTGGGCATAATGGTAGGAGCTGCAAGGGGCAGACAGTGGGAGGATCACAGGCCAATGGTAGTGATGTGGGACATAACTCAGGTGCTATGAATAAGGGAAAAAGTATGATGGTTTAGTGTTTTTGTATTACTTTCTTTTCTTTTGGTTGGCTAATGCTTTTGATGTACTTGAAACAATGTTCTTTCATGTCTTTTGGTGCTGTGAACTAATGTTCTGCTACTTCTTTAACTATGATGGTGATGTACTTCAAACTATGTTGACTTGATGAATGTTTGTAATGGTTTGAATGACTTAATGATTAATTAGGTTGTTAATGTATTAATCCATGTTTGTAATGGTTTGATGACTTAATGGTATGATATAAATTGTTGTTTTGGTATGAATACTTAATGGTATGATATAAGTTGTTGTTTTGGTATGAATACTTTGGTATGAATACATGTTTGGCAATTACCATAAAAACACCCAATTTTCATTAACATGCAAACTGATACATCCAACTTGAGTTTGTACAACTAAAAGGTAATCCTACACTTTGTACACTAGAATTGACACAAACATAAACCAACTAATAGCTAGATACAACTTCTGTTTTAGATTTTGTTGTTCAAGCTTCATCCTAATGCTCATACAAGCACATTTCTGATCCTCCACCACCCAACCAATGAACTTGCAACCACGAGCCTGCAAAATAAGTGTAGAAACATTTAACAATGCTAAAATTTACAGAAAATAGAAGAAATCAGGAGATTAGGTTAGATTTATCAACAAATCAAAATTAACCGGGTTAGAACAAGCATAGTAATGTTTTCCAGGGTTGTTCTTGCTCCATGAGGTACGAATCACAGCTTCAGCTCCACAATTGCATCTAATTGCCATTTGTGTTGGTTGGAGAAGGGTAATCGAAGAACGAAAGGGGGAAAAAGTAATGGGGAAGAAGACCGACGAAGATAAATGAAATTAGGGGGAGGGGCAACGGCTCTAATAGGGGCACACAAGATGAAATGACAAAAATACCCCTGCGTGCAAGGCACGTGGGGCACCCAAACGGAGAAAACTAACGTCTAACGACAATAGGGACTGGGCGGGTAGTATTTAAATATATGAGGGACGGTCCAAGTTAATTTTCAAAAATAGGGACTGAACGTGCAATTTGGCACTTGGACCAGGGACGATTCGTGTAATTTATATATATATATATATATATATATATATATATATATATATATATATACACACACACACACACACTATCTTTGTAACACCCTGTTTATTTAAATAAATAAATAAACGAATAAAATAAATAATAATGGTCGTAAAACCTCGAGATGTATTTTATATTATTTTAATTTAGCTCTAAGGTGATAGTAAGTTGATATGAGTGGTTGTTATCAGGACTCGAATGTATTAAAATCTGGAAATGGGGATTAAAATGTAACTTCCGGACCAATTATGAATAGAATTCTGATGCTAGGGGTTGTTTGGCAATTTCTTTGGACTTGTGTTGAAAGGAATTTTAGAGCCAGGGGGCTGGAGTGTAAATATTGGACTACAAATGAAAATATTAGAGATGGGAGGGGCAGGAAGTGACAATCCTCACGAATTTGTAAGGGACACGGGTATTAAACCCGTTACTTCTCCATGCTTATAACCCTAGCATCCCTAACCTTAAAAGCGTAACCCTTTCAGCCGCCACCTTACTCCTCACCTTCAACCGCCGCCATGAGAGATCTTCAAGCCACCGTTGAAGCCAGTCGTCGGAGTCCATCCTCCCCCACGTCGGAGCGAGAGCACGTCCCTCAGAGGATTGATTGCCACTGTGAGATGCCGGACCTCAGTCGCCATCTCCCTCATCTTCTTGTTCGTTTTCCGATCAGGAGAGTCCGCCAGCGACCACCTCGCCACCAGAACGCTGTCATTGGACGGAAACGCCATGGGCCACTCGGGAGCCACTGAGATCGAAATTATAGTCGGTTCGTTAGGCATGGGTTAACCGCCTTCTCATTTTCTTCCTTTCTTCTTGTCGTTCGTTGTTGCCATTATCGTGTTTGATTGCTACTGCCTTGTGTCGTTGTTGTTGAAGCCGAAGCCATCATCTGTCGCCGCTCAAACTGGTCGCTAAGGGTTCTGCCGACCCCTAGGACCGTCAAACTGTCCTTCACCGCCGCTTGGTGTTCGTGTGGATGCGTATTTTCTCGGGGTCCCGGTCTCTAGTTTGGAGTTTGTGCGCGTGTTTGGGTGTTTTGCCGGAGTTCATGGAAGAGCCACTGCCACCACCATGAGGTGGTGGCTGCCACCATGGGTGGGTGTATTTTCTTTAGTGTGTGTGTGTGATTTCGGATCTTGAGTTGTAATTTGTAAGATGAATGGTATAATGAAAAGAAATTGAAAACCACCACCTTAGGGTGGTGGCTGCCGCCTCCTGCCGCCACTGGCTGCCATGTCGGGTGGCGGTGTGTTTTCCTTGTGAGTTTGATTCGTTTGGGGGTGCTTGAAACCCTAATGGGCCAAAGTAGCTCAAATGGGCCCAATAAAGCTTAACGGACCCTAATAAAACCCTAATGGGCTCAATGATATTCTAGTGGGCTTGATAGGCCCAATAAAGCCCTAAATAACCTAAAAGTCCAACAAATTAATAATGGGCTAGTATTTGTGTTGGAAAACCCTAATGCCAATAAATCTTAATTTGGGAAATTAATCGGGACACACGGGAATTATTTAATAATTTGGAATATTAAATAATAATCATTGGCGGAAATTAATCTAAGCAATATTAGACTTAATGGATTAAGTCCTTAATGGGTTAAGTAGGAAACTTAACCCTAATCATCATTTTATGTGAAACCCTAATTTCACTTGGGTTTATTGTTGGGACTTTCTATTGGGCCTAAATGATTGAGATAATAATGGACCATCCAAGAGCAAGCAATTGAACTAGAATAATTTAATGGGCCTAGGGTAAGGCCCATGTAAGGGGTTTAGGCCCAATTTGGAAAATTAGGCCATAGATGGGCCATAGTTTGGTCCTTAGTAATTACATGATGTTGGGCCTCAGAATAAGACCATGTATAGGCCTAGGGCCAATTTGTAAAATTGGGCCATGTGTTGGGCTTTGATTCCTAGTTGACTTTGGGCCTACGGATTGGGCCTTGGGCTTGAATAAGCCAAGCTTGGGGTAATGTAATTATCCAAAGTAAGTGTTTATGGTTATGTATTAGGACCCAATTATTAATTGGGTGTTATTTTGGTGTTGACAGTTCGGGAATCTATCAGCCTGCAGCTGGGGTCGAGTCTGCGGGACTTCAGCAAGTGTGGGATTGTGTCTTCGGGACTTCAACAGTGTGAGGTGAGTTACCTTCCAGTAGCGGTGGGTCTACGGCCACAATGACGGCTCACCAGTAGGAGTTGTTATTAGATGATTGTCTTGGTGATAATTGTCTATGTTTGCTACTACCTGTTTATGTTTATGTGCTAGCATGATATGATGTTATGTGATAGTGGTAGTAGGGGATGAAATAGTCCCTGGTTACCGGTCGATAGGGCCGAAGGGATAGATTAGTACCCAACTATGCTAGACAGATTATGATATATGTGATATGATATTATGTGGTAGCAGTAGGGGGTGAAATAGTCCCCACTTACCGGTCGACAGGACCGAAGGGGTAGGCCAGCACCTAGATATGCTAAGCAGTATATGACTTATGTGATATGCTATGCTTTTATGTGGTAGTGTTAGGGGGTGAAATAGTCCCCGGTTACCGGTTGAAAGATACCGAAGGGGAGGCCAGCACCCAGATATGCTAGGCAGTATCCGGTCGAGAGGACCGAAGGGGATCCCAACACCCAGGTATGTTAGGCAGTATCCGGTCGAGAGGACCGAAGGGGAGGCTAGCACCCAGATATGCTAGGCAGTATCCGGTCGAGAGGATCGAAGAGGTAGGTCAGGCACCCATATATGCTTGACAGTATATGTATGTTATATGATTGTATGGTATGTGGTATGATGGGGAAACTCACTAAGCTTTGTGCTTACGGTTTATAGTTTTGGTTTCGGGTACTCGTTTTCAAAGGAAAGGAGCCGGCTTGATCGCAGCGCATCACACTATGTTTTCCGCACATGAGATCTTTGGGATTACACTATCATATGGTTTTATGATAATACGTTTTGATTATTGACACATTGGTTTTGACATGAGATATTAATATGAATGTTTTTTTTTACTGATGGTTTTATATAATAATGTATTTAAAAATGAAATTTTTTGCCTTGAATTTTAGGATGTTACAATCTTATAAAAAAAATCTCACTATTTCTATAAATAGATTCAATATAATAATAATATTTTTTTAAGACGTTCAAAACATTAAGCAAATGGTACAAGTAATCATCAATAAAATAATATTATTTTTAAATCGTATCATTTGTAAAGTACTGAGTACAATTGTGAAATACATAGATAAATTCTTATCTTTTAAATATCTCAAGATAAAACTATTCCACACTATGAATCTGTCAACCTTGAACGGGCAATATGGTATTCCCTCACCTTCGGCGTATTCAAATAAAATATGTATTGATTAATTGATGTATCTTAGAGGGTGTTTGGATAAATGCATTTTTAGCTTAATTAGCTTATTGCTTATTGCTTATTGTGGTGGGAATAAGCATTTTTTTAAAATGTGTTTGGATTAGTTTATTGCGGTGGGAATAAACAATAAGCAATAAGCATTTGAAGTGTTTGGCAAACAAAACAGCTTATATGAGTAAAATGACTAATAAGCAATAAGCAATAAGCATTACCCCCTTGCTTATTAAAATCAGCTTATTTAGCTTATTCCCACCGCAATAAGCTAATTTTTTAAGCATTCTATCCAAACACTTAAATTAGCTTATTGTGGTGAAAATAAGCAATAAACTGTCATTTTTTTTCCCTATCCAAACACCCTCTTAAACTGCCTTTCCTCCCGATGACACCTTCACTTTGTCTTTCCTCTTCGCTTCCTTCTCTCCAAACTCAAGTTCAATTTCTCTCTTTTATTCATCCACTTTCGCTCTTAGCCCAGCCAACACCACACAAACAGACACGTATACACGCCCTTCAATGTCGTGGCTTCTGACGACAACAACCAACAAAACCTTTGTTCCTCTTCAGTTAATCAATCGATTCTCTATGTTATTGGTTTTTTAAATTGGATAGATTTGGGTATTCTGGATGAAAACCCTAAATCTCTGAGTCTTCAGATTTGTAGGTATTTGCTCTTTTCTGAGTTTGTTTTTTTTTCCTTTCTTACTCTCAATGTTTGTCTTTAAATTTCAGAATTGATGGATGGACTTACACTGATTCAATAGATGGATGAGCTCACATAGATTCGATTGATGGGAATCACTGATGGCACCACCGAGGCGACATAGTCACTACGAATAGTAAGGCCAACTTCATGTCGATTATCTTATGTATATAACTATCTAAAGATTTCTATTCATGAATATGTACAATTACATCTCCCTCTCCCCAATTAGGTAACAAGATGTTGAAGAATAATAAGTGTATCGATCTAATTTTCTCTTGGATCATTTATAGATTCTCGCTCCGTTTCTAACTAAGAATGGTGTGGTTTGACTAAAGTTCGAAGCTTTTGTTATAGATTCACCTGTAGTACATGCTCCAAATCGGTCATGGCGATGTCTTTAAAACAAAATTTTATGTCATCCCGTCATTGTCCTCATTGCAGAAGCAAAAGGTCCCAACCGCAGCAGTTACATGTCATCAACTTCCACATCTTCGATTGGTTGTTCTTCTGATTAATACATCTATTTAATCAGGTATATTTATATTGGGCTTTTCATGGACCAGGAGGGTATTTATAATTAACTACATCATCGAAGCGTGTACTCTTGTAAAGACTGTAAGTCCCGACTTCCTTTTTGTAAAGTTTCTATTACTTTATTCTTTTAGTTGTTTTGAATCAATCTTAACTTATTTCTATTTGGTTTTTTGTTTTGGTATTGATTAAAATATGTTAATCCACACCTTATGTAACCCAGTCAACATAGGTTTTGTTTAATGTAGTAAGATTCATGTAGAATTTGGTTGTTTCAAATGTTCTGATCCTTTCTGGCGAAACATGAATAGGAATAGAGCCTGAAAATTTGGTTTATACAAAAGACGAAAATGATGTCATCAATGTGTAAAGCATGAAAACACAAAATAGTCGAGGGAGGTACTAAATTACCAAAATTGGTAGTGAGTAAATCTTATTAGAATGTTAATGTTACTAAGATATTAATATGTTTTGATTATGCAATTTATATGCCTGTATGGTGTCTTAAAACCTTGCACAAAAATGTTGTGTGCTCTTTTTCTAGCAATTCTAACTACTTGTATATTTATATATATTTCTTGGGTGGTGTACATCTTTCTCTCTCTCTCTCTCTCTCTCTCTATATATATATATATATATATATATATATATATATATATATATATATATATATATATATATATATATATATATATATATATATATATATATATATATATATATATATATATATATATATATATATATATATATATATATATGGTTTCGATCATTAACACACATATCCATACACCAAATTTTGCATTTGTTCTGTTGGTTGGACAGATCTGAAAAGATTCAGATAGCACCACCGTTTTTTTTTTCATTTTTTCATATGTGAAAGTTTGTTTTTTCAGGGAAACTTTAAATTTCCATAAAATGTGACAGTAATGAGTTTATGGAATCACTTTCTGATGAAGTTGGTCGTGAAAGTTTGTTATAGTAGAAAATGGAGAAAAAACTAATTGAATTTGAAGGAAAAAAATGGTAATTAAGGCATATATGTCTCTTTTTATATTTTTTTTCTCTAATTGTGTGTGTGTTTAACTGTGTAAGTATGTATATGTTTACAGGTCCTAAAATGGGTGTTTAATTATGTGTGTTTATAGATCGTGAAATGTTGTGTTTAGTAAAGTTTTGATTTTTATCGATTTCATTAGACATGTGTAACCCCCTTTGTTCCACTCATTTATTTGGTCACCTATATATTATCACATTTCTTTATTTGAAGGCATTTGTAGCCTTTTTTTTAGGTGCTTCTTAAAATGGAGAATCATGGAGGCAAGTGATGATTAGAGTCTACAAAACACCAAATTATTGAGATTAAACACTTTTAGAAAATTTATTATTTATGTTATTAGAATCCTAGTTACTTTATTATATTTCTTTTTTTGACTCTTTGATTTGGTTTGAGACAAGCAAGTGGAAGGGTGAGATGGGATAGGGGTGATGGGGCCAATTGAATATTAATAAAACAATTGCAGCAACCAACTTTTGGGGTTAAAAATGGTCGTGTCAATGTAAGTTTTAATTTTGTAATGTTCGGTTTAATAATACGATAGAGACGTTGTTTCTTTATACGTGGCTAATACATGTTTTATTGATTTGTTTATTATAGCTAAAAGTGTTTAATAATTTTGGTTAATTTTTGGAAATTAGGAAGAAGAAATGGTAAAGATGGTAAGGCAATAGAGTTAGCATTTAATAAAAAGAAGATCAATGCTAGAAATACATGGTTATGAGAACTACACAACTACCTGGTAGGACATTTAACAATTATATTTATAAATTTATTATTTTTATTTTCATTAAACTATCATACTTAAAAATAAATGTCTATCATAACATGCACAAAATTTTTTTATTTATAAAAATACAAATATTTTATATTGTGAACTTTATAACTTGAAGATTAAGAAAAAAAACAAAAATCTACTATTGAAAATCACGATATATCTTAAAATTTGTCAATCATCAGCATTAAAAAAATAAAAAAAATATTCATTTTTCAGGTAAATCGTTTGTGGAAAAAAAAATGAAAAAGTGTAATCAAACCAACATGATTGTTAGATTTCTTAGCCGTTTGAAAGGATTTTAATTGTCGTTACAAAATTTTCTATTGCCGTAAAACCAACCAATAACAATATGTATTTGTTATGTTCATTATAATGGAGTAATATGTTTTTGAATGAAACTAATTGTTGAAAGAAATTATCATCATACATTCCAGAAAAAATGATTATTTTCAATGAAAAACTCATTTATAATGATTAAATTACCTAATTTTGTATAAATAAATATCCATTTGAAATTTAAACTAACATTATTATATTTTATTCCATTGAATATATTTTGAAAACGACAATTGTTACGAGATTGATATTTTTTTTATCAATATTAATTGGAAAATGACCATTGTTATAAAAACAATTACAATATATTTTTGTTCTAACCTAAAATATATACATAGATCACTAAAACAACATTTTTTTCAACCAAAATCATGTACACATTTTTATTTTAAACCCTAAACAAAAACACAATTATATTTGTTTGCCGGAAAGTGTTCGCCGAAAAATCTCTATTTGCCGCCCGCCGTTTTGCGCGGGTAAATGACTAGTATATATATATATATATATATATATATATATATATATATATATATATATATATATATATATATATATATATATATATATATATATATATATATAGGTTCAAATGTTTTTCACATCTATTGTGTGCTAGAATGCACCAATAGGAATTTAGTATTAATTATATCTATATTAAATACTATCCATACCTATAACTTATTTTTATGGAACCAATTAAATTCGTCATTAATGTCAACAATAATATTCTTTCAAAATAAATTCATATATAGAATAATGAGAGTATATTCTAGCAGAATGAGAGTGTATTTTAGTAGAATACATTGTCGTTCTTCATATTCCATGCAACTTTATTGTATTTTAAGTGAGTGAGCCCGGAAACAAAATATGAACTCATATATAAAAACCTAGATGTGAATCATTCTGAAAGAATATTATTGCTGACATTAATGACGGATTTAATTAGTTTCCATAAAAAGAGAATTATAATTATAGATATCATTTAATATACATATAATTATGTAAATAATTTAATATCTATATTTATTTAATTAAATAATTATTTAATTTACTAAATTCCTATTGGTGCATTCTAGCACACAATAAATGTAAGAAACGAAAAATCTAATCTAGTATATCCACACTTCATAGGCTAAAACCTAAAACATTGGACTAGATTTTTAACATCTAGATAGTGTTACAAGATCCTACTTTTGTGCACCTCTAATCCAAACTACAAATAATTCCTCGTTGATCAATGACTGGATGACAAGTAATAGCTCAAGTTAATCGAATATAATTGAGTAAATAAGAGACAAAACACGCACACATATATAATATGGTTTGGTTTCAGGTTGACTCTAACATGTTACACTTTATTTCTTTATTTGCCATTGAATTTTCATTTTCCTTTTTTGCAAAATACCAGAAATTCCACAAACTAGTTTGTGATTGATTGATTTCACGTGGATATTGTTGATTTAGTTTTTCCTTTTGCTTCATTAAAGTTTAAGTTGATCTAAACTTGCAAGGAGAAGTCTTGAAAGTGAAATTTTATATTACGTTACATGTGTGCCATCAATCATGATACTGTACTTTGACATTTTATTTTTCTTCCTTTTTATGTGGGGACAACTTTGTGATGAAATGCTTTACAACCATGACCTGATAAGATGCTTTGATTGTTGGGTGAGTTTCTAGTACAATTACAGTTATTGATTATATTAATATGTTCTGAGGTACTATTATTTGAATGAAACGTCTTATAATACCAACGAAACCTTTTTCTGCCCTATAAATTATTGTGAAACAAAATCCATATCAGAATTCTAAGTTTGAGTTAATAACTTTTTTTTTTTTTTTTTTTTTTTTTTTTTTTTGTAGTGTATCCGATAAGTGCATTGGAGACGTGATTATAAACAAGACTATACTGAATGGTTGAAGTTTAATTAAGCTTTCTTGGACCAGTTATGGTGAATTGTCGACAGTTTGGCACATTAAAGGATAATTATTAAATAAAGTAAAGTATGTGTTTAGTCCCAAGCATTTGCCAATTATAAAACCTTAGTCCATATGTTTCGTTTCTTGCAAATTATTGTTATTTTGTTATCGTCAACCGCCCACTGCTATTTGTTCTATTTGTGTGTGTTGGTATGCAGCTTTTCCAATTTGGTTTATCATTTACAGCATTGGGTGTGGGCAAAAAGGTGCAACACCAAATTATGCCACCTCACATGCCACCTAAGCTAATGGTGTTATCACACCAAGTGGAGAAATGGGCAACAAGATGCAACACCAACTTTTTGAAAATAAATATTTTTATTTTTATTTTATTTTTTTACTATTTCGTTTTTTTTTATACTTTTTTTTCCATTTTATAATGTATTTTTTATTTATTTCGATTTTTTTAAATTGATACAAATATTTTTTAAATATAAATAATAAATAAAACATAATGTTTAAAAATTATAAAAAAATTAAAAATTTTTAAAGATTAAAATTAACATAAAGGCTAAATTACACATAATATCCAAAAACAAAAAAAGAAATAACATCAAAATTAAAAAAAAAAGACAACGCTATTCGTTATCGTTATTGTTACCATAGAAGATATAATCCGTCAAATCATCTCGAAGTTGTCTGTGTTTATTTGCGTCCTGAATGTCAACAACGCGATGCAAATATACTGTTGTTCCTGGTTGAAACTGAACGTGTCTGAGCTCTGTTGGGATATAGTGTGCAATATTTCTCCCTTTATCTTCTACTACCATGTTATGCATTATGATACATGCATACATGATATATCGTAAATTTTCTAAATCCAATGGTCGTGCTGCATGTTCGACTATATGCCACTTGGCCTTCAGCACTCCAAAAGCACGTTCCACATCTTTACATGCTCTTTCTTGTCTTCTCTTAAAAAATTTGTCTCGTTCTTCAACCGGGTGGCGGAATGCCTTCACGAATGTGGAATACTGAGGATATATTCCATCTGTAAGGTAATACCAATATTTGTATTCGTTTCCATTCACCGTAAAAGGAGCATCCGGGGCTTTTCCATTTAAAAAATCGTCGAATATTGGCGACTGATCAAGAACGTTGACGTCGTTGTTGGAACCTGCAACCCCAAAAAATGCATGCCAAATCCATAAATCTTGAGAAGCGACGGCCTCTAACACCAATGAAGGTGATCCGTGATGACCACTTGCGTATTGCCCTTTCCATGCTACCAGACAATTTTTCCATTTCCAGTGTGTGCAATCAATGCTTCCGATCATTCCGGGAAACCCATGACGTTCTTCATGCGCCGCATACAATTCTTGCAAATCATGCAACGAAGGTTTCCGCAAATACACGTCTCCAAAAGTTTCAACAACATCCCTTGACAATGTATACAAACTCTCTCTTGCGGTTCTTTCGGACATTCTCATATGGTCGTCCATGGTGTCGGATGACTCCCCCATAGCCATCAAACGAATGGCCGCAGCACATTTCTGCAAGGTTGTAAACCCCCGTCTACCTCTAGCATCATATCTTAATTGAAAAAATTCGTACCTAAACATAAATTAACTACAGTTTCATAAAATATATTGCATATGTTGCAAAATTAAAGAAACATGTAGTACATTTTTATTTATCTGGTTGTAGCAGGTCGGTAGTGTAATAATGATACATCATCCTAAAGAAAATATCGTCATCTGAATCATCGGACGAGTCGAAAGGATCCATATTTTTTTGAAGATAATTGAAAGTATGTAGAGAGGATAAGAGAAAGTGTGTGAAAATTTTAAATAAAGTGAGAGTATTTATAGGATAAAATGTTTTTTTTTAATAATTAACTTTTTTTTTTCAAACCGTTGCAAATCAAACGGTCATTTTTTTAAAATTTTTCTTCGTTTCTTCCCGTCGTCTCCTCAACGAGAATCACCTCGACGAGAAGCAACGAGCAGGGGGGGGGGGTGGTGTTCCCCGTGTCATAACGACGTTGAGGGGTGCCACCTCACCCCCCGTTGCTTCTCGTTGGACCCATACCGACTCGTCTTATGGGTTGTAGTTGGTCATTTTTGGTTGAAGACTCTCATTAAAAGTTTCTAGAAAACTCTCTTATTCCAAACATATTTGAAGGGGTTCAATCCTACGATCTGAAAGACCAAAATCTCAAACCTAATTTTAATAGGCTATCAGGAGTGGAGGGTGGTGTTTTTTGACCTGACCCCCTTCCACCTCACCGCCACGTCAACCACGCTCCTCCACCACCATCACGAGATTGGTTTTAACACATGAGAGAGAGAGAGAGAGAAGTGGTGATCAGTCGTGGTTAATATGACACCCAACATGCCACCTTGGGGTGGTGTTCGCGTGTACCAAGCATAAAATGTGCCTGTTTTGACGTCCACTCCCGGTAAGCCTTATCATCTTCCTTTGTTTGTGATGTGACTCTATTCCAGATCATGTATTATGTAAGGCTAAAGGGTGTAGTGTATTTTTTGTCTATCAAAATTTGGTACCACATAGACCCACATAAGCTTGTGGGTAAGAGTACTAGATTGCAAATCCTATACATTGGTTTCCATATTTGATAGTTGTATTTTATTTATTTCTTTTTATAATTTGTTTGACATTTTTATTTAAATCGTCTTGCATATTTTTGATAATATTTATTTTATCATTATATCGGGTGCTTTTGAGTATTTGAGTTTATTTTCAGAATTTTAGATGAACAGTGCGTTGCAGAATTGTTTGGGAGCTTTGTGGAAAAATTGTAGGCTTGGAAAACATTATCCTTTTGGCTAGAAGGGACATATAGAAGGAAGAAAAAGATGATTGGGCTTATTTTGGCGGACTTTCAGGATCATTTTCCGGACATAGGATAAAGAAGAGAAAAAGAGACAACGAGATAAAAACTAAAACACTTGACAGTCCATCAATACATGTCATTTTTAGCTTTTATCTCCTTTTCTCTTTTGTCTTCTTTGTGCAACATCCATTGGATCCAAAAAATGAGCCCAAAGTTCTCCAAAATAAACTCAATCTTCTTTTTCTTCCTTCCAACTCTTCCTTCTAGCTGGAAAGATAATGTTTTTCAAGCCCCAACTTTTCCACGAAGCTTTGGATCAATCCCAAACAATTTAACACCACATCGGTCTTCTAAAAATCTAAAAATAAACAAAAAGACTCGAAAGCATTCGCTATAGCCATAAAATAAAATAAATGAAAATATGTAAAATGATTTAACTAAAAATGAATAAAAATATGCAAAGTGAGTTATAAGGAGAAATAAATAAAATACAACTATCAAGACTATTTTTAAAATCTTGAGTGATTTTAGTAAATCAACCATCGGTGATGATGGATCCTTGGAAACAGAGAAGGTATCTTTGTCAAAGTTGAGTAAGCTCTTGGTATACAAATTATTGTGTTTAATATTTTCGCTAAACCATAACGACATTAAATCACTAAGACTCACACATTATCATAGACTAAGTGCATCATTTTCTTGACATAGGTAGCGTGCTGTATGCATAAAATTTGTTAATCCTGTTCTAGCTCCCTCTAAATCGGAAACACGGTATGAAGTAATAGTCATTAAACCCACTTTCATTAATAAACATCAAGCTAGACCTACACCCACACAAATCTATTCTTATGTTCCATCTCGAAGATAGGTCTGATAATTAAAACAGGAAGTCAGTGCCTAAAGAAGGGATACATACGAATTACATGTCCATTTCCATTGTCAGCCAATTCATCAAAGTCAAGAGCATCAATTAGGAGCCAGACTAAGTCTAACATGAATGCTAGTCATTCATAAAGTCAACAATATCTAATGTTTGATTTGAATAACCCATAAAATTATATATTCATTAGATTGAATTATTGACGTTCACAAAGTCAAGAATGTCATATTATTCATTTAACATTGTATCGCATTTGAAACTTCATACTCCTCATTTCAACAAGACATTATTAGCCTCCGATATATTCCATGAAGTTTATGCTTCCATAACAACAAGAAATGGTTATAAAACCATCGGAAGAAATTTTAATCCTAAAACCTAGTCATGTTCCAAACAGATACACTAAGATTTAGGGACAAGAAAGAATGAAAAAACACCATTAATATAACGACTTTTTAAGATATGTTACAGGTTAGTGGTGACTTTTTTGATTCCTACTTCGACTATTTCTATTATATATCAACAAAACGAAATAAAACTCAAGTGAAATAAAATAGAAACACATAGATGAAATCCAAAATATCAAAACATCTATGAAATATGAAGAACATATTTGAAACACGAAGAATGTTTCCAAAATCCATATTTCAGGCATACATAAATGATATCAATCATTATAATTTGCCGACCCCTTAAGTATAACAAACAAACGTGTGTATGATTTTCTTCGATAGAAAGTATAAAAAAAGGTGCATTTGGCACTTGAATTGCTACCTATGGGACGTAACAAAAAATTAAACAAACTTACCAAACCCGAAATAGATTTCGATAAAAGTCCATAAATGGATTCATTTGGTGAAAAATCAATGATAGTAAACATTTAAATGGTAAATGAAAAGAGAGACTTTTTTTCTTAGTGTTTAGTGAATTTAGTGAAAAGAAGGAAAATGTACACATTATATAACCCTAGAATCCAAAATGGGTATGTTTAAAAGATGATGGTCATTTTTGGAAAATCACATAAAATCTGGTACTTTTCATTAATTCTTTATAATATTGTGGCAATTTTTATAATTATTGTTAGAAAATAGGTATCACGAAAGAGGATGTATCGAGAATAAGAGAATCCAAGATATCTTGAGGATCTTGTAAGTTCACTTTATGTATTGATATCTCTATCATATGCTTGAGTTTCAAGAATTTCATTACGGAAAAATCCATGAGAGAAATTTTTGTTTTAGGCATTTCAGAGTATATGGGATGTTCAAGATATTATTAACGTTCCAAAAGTTTTTTTTAATATATGTACTCATATATACATGTAAAAATAAGATAAAATTATGGTTTCCAACAGTTAAAAAACATTTTTTGGAAATAATTATAATGCAAGTCGAGTTGTATGAAAGAATTGATAAGAAGTTGTTAGACAACATGGTTGCCACATGCAATTTGGGCTTCCATGCAACTTGGGATGTCACCAGCTTCATCTACTCGACAATGTGTGAGCTGCCCCTCGACCCCCCTTTGATCGGTCATTGGGATCATCGCTAGGAGCAGTTCCCCTTGACCCCGCAAGGGGGTGCAACACCCTTGACCCATCATTTCATTGTAAACTCGCTCTATATACAGTGTACATAATGGAGGAGCCAGTGTCAAAGTCCAATGATAGCATAATTTTATTTTTTTGCGTAATATATAATAAGAAAAAAATAAAAACCGTAATATTATTAGACATAACAAAGTGACAAACTAGACTACATAATATATATTACATTTTAAAGTTGACCTTTTTGCTCTTTCATCTTTCGAAAACGAGTAATTACATTTCAGTCTTAACATTCTCAAATGTTTCATTTTCTACACTACAAATCAAAGCATCATTCATAAAATCGTCACCTACTCTATTATGCAAGCCGGTTTTCAACAACTTCATTTTAAAAAAAAACACTTGTTAACGGTTGCGATTGTGATAGATGAAACCAAAGTTAGTTTTAATAATCTATAAACTAAAGAAAAGAATGATACTTCCCTATTTCCACCAACAAACAAGAAAGGTTCGTAATAAAAAGATTTCATAAAAAACTTGATTTCAAGTTTCAACAACAAATGACAACTCACTATTAACAATAACAATTAAATATTAACCATAAGTTCCTAATTAAATAAACTTAATTGCTAACTTCAAATATTTCAATGAAATAGACAAATGATGGAAATTTGAAACAATCTAAACTAATAGTATGACTGAGAATTGAGACTTAATGGTTTCATTATATTATGGGGTAGGGGACTGTCGATAGAGAAAGTCACTCCCATACAAAAATCAGCGACAAGAAAAAATCAGCGTCAGCAATGGTTGTGGATGGGGGCAAGACCGATGTAGGAGGGATTTTTTCTGTAATGTGTGTGTTGCTTTCCTTCATTTAATTTAACGGACAAACATTATGGATTGAACATTTGGTTATTTGTTTTATTTTACTAATTTGTGACTAATTATAATTATGGGCTTAATTTTTTGGACTATCAACACATATTTTGGGCTACTTTAAACATTTAGTTAAACTATTTTGTGTTTGATTTATAATTTAGGAATAGCCCATAATTTTTTCAAAAGTAGCACCGTAACTAAAAAAAATCCCGAAAAAATATACTACTGGACTCTGCCTATAAACATACATCTGTGTTAACTAACTTATAGTATTAGATCTTAGTTTAAATCTCACTAACACTCATAAAATTCTAATTACGCCAAATGTATGTCCGTCCGGCTTATTATCTTTTGTATAGTAGTTAACGTCCAAACACCCTCTCGTTAAATTCAGAATGATATTGATATCTCAATGAATGGTGTGTTTTACCCACCGTTTTATTTGTGAAATATACGCTAGTACCAACCGTACGTCAACCAGCAAGGTAACCACCCAATGTATTATTTCTAGTAATTGTTGCTTTATATGGCAAATTATCCAATCATTTACTTTTGACATTTGAGAGACTTTGCCAATCTTTTGGTTAATTAATCGACATTATATATTTATATGCTGCATTGGATGTTAAAGCGAAGACTCATTTTTATATGGCAAACCATACACATTTTCTTTCATGAGATTCTAATCCATAAGCTTCTGTGTCAGGTTGAAGATTTAACTTAAAAAAACAAAACTTTTAAATTATCTAAAAAACACGCGGATGATCTAAAAAAATTCCCAACTAAACACCCTAAAGATATTACCACCCAACATTCACAAGAAATTATATCCAACGAAATTGATGTGATATTAAAATAAAATATTGGAAAAAGTAAAGTTGCAAATAGAAAATGGGTACCCATAGAAAATATATTATCCCCAAAAAGAAAAACAAAATGAGATATGCAATTCAAGCATCCATGATTGATGGGGCAAATGTCAACTCACCCCAACTGTTCCCTTTGTTAGCACCAAACATATGAAGTTGATATCTTACCTGAAAATCACCTAATACCCCTTTAACATTTTTTTGCGTGCATATAAATATATAATCTTTTTTCCAAAATTATAATGAGCACAAACTTTATAATAACCATAATATTGTAAAAAAAATAACGTATTATTAGTAACTCATTCAATACACATATTTTTAATGTCATGAATGTTTATATGTTCTTGTTGCAAATTGGAAGAATCTAATATAGTTCATGAGTATATGTTTTTATCTCGAGTTATGTATGATAAAATATGAGATGGTTTTGTCCAATCAGTTTCAACAAATTTGATTAGTTTACTATAAACATGTAAGTAAGGTTATAACTTCTAACTTATTTTTAGATTTGATTTTGAGGTTGATAGCAAAAATCTAACATAGTTATTATTGCACAAACTAATATCGCAATTAGCAAATCATCCAAAATGATATGTTTAAACATATTTGAGTTCATGATAATTACAAAACTGTTACAATCAATAATACTTCACTCATTTCTAAATTAGTTTTTATATAATAATTCCTGAATTTTTATATTTTATTTTGACTTTTGATTACCAACAATCTATAGCCTTTAAAAATATAACATGTCAACTTACAACCCTTTAAATAACTCAAAACTCACAACATGGTTTATTATTTTATTTAGTTTAGTTTTATTATTATTATTATTATTATTATTATTATTATTATTATTAAGAGCTTGTAAATTTAAAACAGTAATCTTGTAAAAAAAACTGCATCGCATGCACTAAAACATCATTATGGTTTTATTAATTTTAATCTTGAAGTGGTATATTAATTAGTAATGATAAGTTGATAAGAAAAGATAGAAAATGATTGATCATCCTTCACAAACAAACCTTAGCTTACAAGCCAAGATTCCATGATAGCTCTTCCCATTCAACCATAAACTTTACCCTCCATCTATGTTTCTTTAATTTGCTTACATTAATACTCCCAGCAAAAAAAAAAGACATTTATAATTTTGTTATATCTTCTCCATTTAATTATTGATACTTTTATTGTTAACTTATTATTCAGTTATTAAGTTTCAATCACATTTTGCTCGTTGTTTTTATTTTCTGACTAAATATGAATATTAATTTTGGATATATCTAA